>NC_036452.1:24474204-24790729 GCF_002775205.1 Xiphophorus maculatus | reverse complement strand
TTCACAAAGCCATATTTTAATTAGAAGTGGGGCATCAGATTTCCATTTTGTTGTAATAGATTTCTTAGCAACTGCCAAAATATGGTTGTTACAACCTTCTTTAACAGCTTTGGTAACATTTTACTTTACAGTTTGTTGTTAGAGGTTGTTAAAGTTACACTGTTCAGTACTGTTAATTGCTTGCTGTCTGTTTTGCATGGTCAGATCAGATGTAGGAAGTGCCTTGCTAAGTAACAGAGGATAGCAGTCTGCAGCTATCAACAGGATCTCTACACTGATTCTCATGAGATTCACTACCATACACTCTCTGGCAATAACCAGATGTCCACACCAAACTCAGGTTGGGATCATATGTCTTTCTTCCTGTGTCCTTGTTCTTCCCAGGGATTCAGGATGATGAAGATGTGAAGCAGATGTTGCAGGGTTCCAGCATGGTGAAGGTTCGATCAGCTCGCTGGCAAAAACAACGAACCTTGAAGCTTCTGGATGATGGTGTGACTGTCTGGTGTCAATCCCAGAAGACATCCAGCCGGGCCAAGGAGCAACAATCCTGTGAGTTCGTTTCTCTCTTGCACATCTAGACAAAGTTCTTACAGGAAGGTACATGACATACTGTAGGAAAGACACAGAAAACCCCGAGCTATTTTCATGATCTGAAGAATATTTTTTCAGTACAGTCAGTATTTTCTTGGTCTTATTTTTTCAGTTCTTCCTTGGTGGAATCTAGGCTAGATCCATTATGACAGCACACACAGTGTTTCACTGTTAACTCTGCAGCAGGGTTGATTAATTTCATTCAACAACAGTGTAGAAAAAAAAGCTCTCATTTTCAGCATTAAATCTACAACTGATGAGTTTGTTACAGCAGCTACATTTTAGAACTCATACAGTCTCTACAAAGGAAACAGGGATGTCTAACATGGAAATATCAATGTTCCTTCTTTTGACCAGGGCAACAGAAGGCAGCAGAGAGAAAGGAAAGTTTTGGTTGGGTTTAAAATAAGGATGCACAATAAATCAGCATCTACATCCATATCGTCCATTGTTAGTCAGCTTTTCATATTTGTATCGGTCCAATTAATAAGACTGGACTGGTTGTGTGTTGGGAGTCGGGGGGGAGCCATTGTTGAGGTGTTTAACCAAAGTAGAAAATCAATGTGTGTGGTTGCTTTAACACTGTGTCCAAAGTGTAGGGAAATATATATAATATTGGTAAATATTAGTTAACAAAAGAAATAATATTGTTTATCGATAGGGCTGCACAGTTGCTACAGTTGGTAACTCTGTTGCCTTGCAGCAAGAAGGTTCCCGACCCGGGGTCTTTCTGCATGGAGTTAGCATGTTCTCCTTGTGCATGGTGGGTTCTCTCCAGGTACTCCGGCTTCCTTCCACAGTCCAAAACTATAACTGTTAGGTTAACTGGTCTTTCTAAATTCTCCTTAGGGGTATGTGTGCGTGTGGGTGTGTGTGTGTGTGTGTGTGTGCATGATTGTTCGTCCTGTCTGTCTCTGTGTTGTCCTGAGATGGACTGGTGACCTGTCCAGGGTGACCCCGCCTCTTGGCTGTTGACCACTGATAGTCACCAGCACCCCTCCTGACCCAACTAGGCAGAAGGTGTAAGATAAAAGATGGATGTCAGCCCACATCCCTAGTTTAACACTCGCTGTTCCAGTCAAACAGTTTCACAGCATTTGCAGAGTGCAGGTCCAGTCTGGGATGAAGGAGACACCTGGACCTTCAGGTTCTCTGGTGACAGCTAAAAACATGTATTTTTAAATTTGTTCTATATCAAAGTCTCTTGTTTTCTATGCCTTGTTGGCTCTTGTGAACCGCTAATTGATTTTATACCTTTAACAAAGGTTTACTGACTTGTTTTTGTTTTTCTTGAAAATCATGAAACAGCATATGCTGAGTCGTGTTTTGCTGCAGTTGTAGACATTTTCTAGCTCCAGTTCTTGTTGAGACCTTGTTTAAGTTTCGGGAGCCATGCCTGGAGGACATAGCACTTGCTGCTGGGTGTGTTCTGTAAAACATCAGTACAGTGTGTCTATTTTGGTTGGTCTTAAATGCTAGTTGCTGCATTCGGAGTACCCAGTCCCTGCTGCACCATCTAAGGGGAGCCTACCTTGATTACAGAGTTGGAGCTTATTTTAAGATGCTCGCCTATCCTGTTGCAGTTCAAACATTTAGATTATAGAACACTGGAAGCTGGGAGGGTCTGTGGTTTGATGCCATATCATTACCAGAAGATTTTACCCTTTTTTAACTTGACAAGTAAAGCAGGTCTTCTGAGATGTGACCTCTGAGCTCTGGGACCCCCGGGGCCTATGGGGTTTTCTTGAATGTTGTAGATTGTCCAATTTTAAGTCAGAACCTTTTGATTGATCCTAATTGATTTAATCACACAAAAACCACTCAGATTGTCGCTTATGTTTGTGAAAAAAAAGTTTGCAGATGCCAGTGATCATCATGTGGACAACACACAGTGAGAACCTATCATTCATGTTCTGTATGTAATTAGTGCCACTTAGTTTAGATCCCAGGGGCTGGCTGTAGCGCAGCTGGGTGGCCCAACTCCTTAGCTCCTCGCCCCTCTGGCTTTCAGTCAAGTAGAATCAAAGGTTGAAATTAGAAACCCCAGCTCAGTTGGAGACCGCCTGAGCACATTTAAGGAGCATGGTTGTCTTCTTGTTTAATTTGGAAGAGTTTAAAGGACAAGTTTGGCTTTTATAGGAGACTTTACCGGAGTTCTCACAGCAGTCTGACAGTGAAGCTGTGTCAGTTTGGAAGAATAGAAGACGAATTTTACTAAAGAGCCGAACTGACGGCTACTCACAACCGGACCTGTTTAGAGGAAAGCTTTGTCATCTAAAAAACTCTGTCAGCTCTGATTCAGAGTTTATTCATGATCAGAAAGTGTAGCTTTAAAGGCCTATTTTGATGAGAAGTAACCTTTGACCCTTTGATTAGGCATCTGTTGATTGTTGCTGCAGAGGTTACAGGGCATTTGGTTATCCATGCTTACTGGACACCACTTTTCTGTTTGTCAGAGCTGAAGGTGTTTTCTGAACAGTCTGGTATGTTTGCAACTGAAGTTACTGATACACTGCAGAAACACAAAATCTTACCAAGTATTTTTATAGTTTCTAGTGCAAATATCTTAGTAGAAGGAAATAAGACAAAACTAACTTACAAGCTAGTTTTAAGTCAATCGTTTCTTAATATTAATGAAAAGGTACTAGTTACATTGGCATATTATTTCACTTATAACATGCTAAAATGTTTAAAAGCAAAGTTAAGAGCTAATGTGCCAGTGTGATGTTGTATCTATTTTATTTGCAATCAAGGATTTTTTACTGTGCATATACATCTATAACAGAGCTATGTACCTAGAATAGATTGACAGTGGTGCAGTGCAATCAGAAAGTTGTAGATTTGGTTCCGCCTCCTCCCTGCCACACGCCTCTGGGCAAGGAACTTAACGGCAAGTTGTGTGCATGTATGTGAGTTAGACTAGGTAAACTTGCTCTGCTGTAAAGCACTTCCATAGGTCCCACTTTGTTTCAAAAATCTGTTTTTACTTCTTCTCCTGAAGCAAGCCACAGATTTTCTGCTCTTGGACTAAATATCTCCTGATAAAAGATTCTCCATTCTCCTTATTCTTGTTCCTCCACTCTGCCTTTCCATCCCATAGTCTCTGTCATGGAAGTAGAGTGTGTTCGTGAAGGCTGCCAGTCAGAAACCCTGCGGCGGATGGCAGACTCAGTGCCAGAGGGTCAATGTTTGACGGTGGTCTTCAAAGGACCTCGGAAGAGCCTGGATCTCCTGTGCAGCAGTCAGGAGGAGGCCCAGCATTGGATCAGAGGCATCCGCACTCTGCAGGAGAGAGTGGACAACATGACCCACAAAGAGAAACTTGACCAATATCCTTCAACTGCTCAGCTCAAAACTTCCAACACAAACATCAGAGCTAAGCTGTTTTCCATGTTTCTTGTCTATATTAAATCAAGTATAAGTGGAAATGCAGCAGCTGCCTCCTTAACCATGTTTGTGTCACTTGGATCCATGCTTATCTCAGTCGAGCTGATCAGAACCGTGATGACAAGATGAGCTATGAGGAGGTGCAGACGCTGCTGCGGATGATCAATGTTGACCTTAGTGATCAGTACGCTCGCAGCCTCTTCCAGGTAGAGCTGCCACAGCTGTGACCGTCTGTTGGCCCACAACACTTACAGCCTGGCTCTGTCTGACCCACAGAAATGTGATCGGTCTGCTGATGGACGTCTAGACCATGAGGAGATCGAAGTGTTCTGCAAGGAGTTGCTACGGCGACCAGAGCTGGATGCTGTCTTCATTCGTTACTCTGCCAACAGCTGTGTCCTTTCCACTGTGGACCTGAGGGACTTCCTGAGGGAGCAGGGGGAGGATGCCTCCCTGACACACTCTCAGAGCCTCATCCTCACCTACGAACTCAATGAGTGGGGTGTGCAAACTTATTAATTAGGAACTACTATGTTCAAACATTTACAGTTGAAACCAGAGTCAAAAACAGTTCATTCTTTCTGCCTGACATAAACATTTCCTGTTTTTATTTAGGCTAAGATGACATTGCCTTCAGGCTAAATGTGAAAATGACATGTTAAGACTAAAGCATGGAAGTTGAAGCTTGGGTCAGCCCGGTGGACAATGATACAAAGCATAGCATCAATTAGTGACACTTAGCTTAAGATAACCAAAGTCCATGCTAAGGAGTGATCATAACGAAACCACAATCCTCAGTTGTGGTTTTGTTCTATTACTTGTGCTTTCAGAGCTGAAAGCACAACTCATACCAGTCACACTCAGGAAATACTAGTAAGTCAACCTTTAAGCTGGAAAAAATATTATTGTATTTAAGAAGCTTAAATAATTTACTTTATCTTTATTGACCCAAAACAGGAAATGTTTAGTCGGATTTTGTCTTTTTAGACAGAGCATCTTTATATCTGGGTTCAGCTGTGATTAAACTACCCTCCTAATGAACATCTTACTGACAGTATTTACCCTCAGGAAGAGACAGGGATACTATGATTGTTTATGTCTGATTGTTTACTGAATTTATTTAATCATATCTTATTTGTACCATTTACCTTCTGCAGCTCAGAGAAACCAGTTCATGACCCCTAATGGTTTCACCATGTACATGCTGTCTAAGGAGAACTGTGTGTTTAACCCCGAACACCTAAGAGTTTACCAAGATATGAACCAGCCGCTGTCACATTACTTCATCTCCTCATCACACAACACCTACCTCACCAAGGACCAGCTGACCGGGGACAGCAGCACAGAGTCGTACATACGGTGAGCAGCATCCTGTAAGACATCACCACAGTTAAAAGGAGAACTGAAAACCTAGACAATGAGTCTAATTTGCTCATGTTCTGTCTCATCGACGTCTCATAATCCTTCATGCCAGGTGGCAGAGCAGTTTATAAATAATGTTGGGACTTGAAAAAAATACTCCAGTGAAGTTTTGTGAGAAGGAATAAAAAACATTTCAGAGAGGTAACAGGATGAACGGGCTTCAGCCAGTGAGAGGACGGAATTGGGCAAATCACTAATAATAAATGCATACAATGCTTTTCTAGTACTAGTACCCAATCACTCTCACTTATTGACACATGCATGTGCAGATTGGTTGGCAATTTTGGGTTAGGTGTCTTACCCAGGGACATTTTAACATGAAAAGCTAGAATTGATTTTGTTGGCTTTACACAGTTTGTGTTAGTTACTTTTAGGCTGTAAATTTTGGTACTTGTTGCCCAAAGAGAAAAAATGGGATTTATAGCTCTTTGAAGTGAGCCGGTTCTAGTGGATTCGTTTCATTTAAAAGAACCCATTTTAATGATTATTTGTTTGCAAGAATCCAGCATTAAGTAAGATATAGATCCACTAACTATTACAAACAATTTGGAGAGAGTAGTAAACCTATATGCTAGTTTTAGAGACATGGTTTGTTCTCAGGAAACCAGAGTATCCTGAGAACAAACCAATGCAGACTAGAGCAACCCCAGGTTTGAAACAGGAACCTTTGGGCTACAGGATGACAATCAGTCAAGTTTATTTGTATAGCACATTTCAGCAACAAGGCAGTTCAAAGTGCTTTACATCATAAAAACACAAAAATGAAATAATAAAAAACACCATGGAGTCAATAATTGAGAAACCAGAAACAAACATTACATTTTGATGAGTTCCGTCGTCAAACTCATCAATACACAATAAATGTTGGTCAATGTTCCAGTGACTGTGAATCAAAGGAAACTCGAGACAAGTGAGATTTCAGTCTGGATTTAAAGGAACTCTGTGTTTCAGCTGTTTTGCAGTTTTCTGGAAGCTGTTCCAGATTTGTGGTGCATAGAAGCTGAATGTTGCTTCTCATGTTTGGCTCTTGTTCTGGATGCAGAGCAGAACCAGAACCAGAAGACCTGAGAGTTGACCTGGAAGGTTGATACAACAGTAGATGTTTATTGCATTGTGGTGCTAAGCCATTCAGTGATTTATAAACTAACAAATACATTTTAAAGTGCATTTTCTGATCTACAGGGAGCCAGTGGAAGGACTTTAGAACTGGGTGATGTGATCGATCTTCCTGGTTTTAGTGAGAACGTGAGCAGCAGCGTTCTGGATCATCTGCAGCTGGAGGATTGATTTTTTAGGCAGACTTATGAAGACACTGTTGCAGTGTTTAATTTCAAATCTTAACTTAAGCTATTAACATATTGTTATAAAGATCAGTCTTTTGTGTTGTTGCAACATTTAAGCATTTCCTTAAATAAAATTATTTAACTTAAAACATTTTTACAAATGGGTGAATACATTTGTGAATACAAAACCAGAAATAGATATGGCTTTGTAATCTGGCATGATATTTTTGTTTTTGTTTTGTTTTTTAAACAAAAATACAATGGATTTAAATGTTAGCCAGATGATTTAATTGTTAATATCATAATTTGACCCTTCTGTTAGTTTTATTATATCAAAACTTTAAAACAGAATAGATTTCATGTACAAGATCCACGTCTGAAAGTCTTTCTCTAAGAATATTAGTGAAGTTGCAGTTGAAAATAAAAACACTCTTTGTTGTCTCAATATCTCAGTATTAAGATTCACAGGAATTGGTATTTATATTAAATTTCTGAATGTGCCCTCTGTGATGTGTCTGTCAGAGCTCTGAGTCATGGCTGTCGCTGTGTGGAGCTGGACTGTTGGGATGGAGACGGAGGAGAACCCGTCATCTATCACGGTCACACGCTCACATCCAAAGTGCCCTTTGTGGAGGTGATCAAGACCATCAACGAGTACGCCTTTAAGGTGAGGACCTCGACATCCATCCATATCTCAAGCCCCTGCTCTCCATCCATTACACTACTGCCATGTATTCTCCATAGATACACAGAATCTATAGGCAAAATAAATAGAGTAGATGGACAAAAACAGTTTCTGTCCAAGAGCTGTTGTTGCCCTGAACACTGCTAAGTCATCCTGATCATCATGTTCTGAACGTCTCTGTTGTTTCTCTGTGTTTTTACTGTATATTTTTAGATTTATTTAAATGTAATTATTTATTTATTTGCACTGCCTTCAAGAGTTGCTATTCTTTACATTTTGTTGTGCTTTCAAAGACAATAAAATAATTCTGATTGTAAAATAAAGCAGTCTTTATTTAACTTATTTAAAAGATAAGTTTCTAAAATATTTATTTCATATACAAATAAATATTTGCTGACCTTTGACCTGTTGAGGCAGTTCTGACTGTTGGGCTCCCCCAGGCATCTCCCTACCCTCTGATCCTGTCTCTGGAGAATCACTGCTCCGTGGAGCAGCAGGCTGTGATGGCTCGACACCTCAAAGCCATCCTGGGGGACAAGCTGCTCCTGAAGCCCCTCCCTGGGCTGAAATCAACTTCTTTGCCAAGTCCAGAGGTAGATAATGTAACTGAACAGAAGCTTATTTCATTTGTGTTAAAGGTCAGAAGTTGTACAGAGTGACATTTGTACTTTCTTGAAGTCCAAAAAGATTGAAAATTAATTTGTTGACTTCTAATAGCAAAGTTAAAGGGAAGAATATTTCTTTTCTGAAGGCCACTGCTGTTGAAAGTTGATGTGGAATGTTGGTTGGATGTGCAGGATCTGAAGGGTAAAATCCTGGTGAAGGGTAAGAAGGAGAAGGTGGTGGAAGAATATCCGTCCAGTTCTTCAGACTTGGACTCATCAGAAGAGGAAGGCAGCTATGGCAAGTCCTCTGGAAAGAAAGACAAGAAGGTGGTATAGCACCAGCGGTTCCCCTTCAGTAGACTTTGACTCTGATTTGGTCACAGACTTTGGCATTTTACTTATTAAATGACTTATTTATTTACTTATTAAAAGATGAATTAAGAGTGAGCATTTTTAATAATGTGATAAATGTTTGTGGCCCCAGCCAGGAGTATCCAAGTTGAGTCCGGAGCTGTCAGAGCTGGTGGTGTACACTCGCAGTGTTCCCTTTAAAAGTTTTGAACATGCTGCCAAAAATCCGCCAACTGACATGTGTTCATTCTCTGAGAGTGAAGCCCTCAGGCTCAGCAAGGACTCAGGTAGGATTTCTGTTCAAAACCTCCAGTCCTTGAGGACAAGAGTTTTGAGACCACTGAGCAAAGAGTGTCAACTAAGAGTGTTCCTTGTCCTGCTGCTGCAGGGATGCATTTTGTACGTCTCAACTGTCACCAGATCAGCAGGATCTACCCATCAGGCCAGCGCTTTCAGTCGTCCAACTACAACCCTCAGGAGATGTGGAACACTGGCTGTCAAATTGGTAAGAGCAGCACACCAGGAATCCTGGAGCAAACATCTGGCCAGATGGTTTAGTTTCCACTGGCCCAATATGATTGGTCAGAAAAGATCTCTGCAAACAATCTTCATAGATATGTGCTCCTAGATTGCAATTAGGATGGTAAGCAATTTAGCAAAAATGAAAGAAAGTTGTCAAACGTTTTATGTAAGAAACACAATATAATTTGTTAAAACATGACCAGAAAAATTTGCATTTCTGGTGAAGATGAGGTGTGAATGCTGCAAGTTGAAATGTTTTTGATGAAAATTGCAAAAGCATTT
This sequence comes from Xiphophorus maculatus, assembly GCF_002775205.1. Classification (NCBI taxonomy): domain Eukaryota; kingdom Metazoa; phylum Chordata; class Actinopteri; order Cyprinodontiformes; family Poeciliidae; genus Xiphophorus; species Xiphophorus maculatus. The sequence continues at coordinate 24,781,598 of NC_036452.1, read as the reverse complement.
GAAATCAAGAAGACTCACAGAAATGTAAAAAATGGGCAAAAGCAGCAGAAGTAAGCAAAAACCCTCAGAACACATAAAGAAACATTTTTGAAAAGGAGGGACAACTTTCAGTCAATCCTAGCTAAGGAGTGTTAGAAATTGGTGCAAGATCACAGCAGTTTATAAAACACAATGAGCTAACAGCTAAAGCTAGCTGAAGACTAAAGTAACGATGTCTACATTATCATGAGGGCTGTCACTAACATGTTGACATACAGTAACATAATACATTCACTATGCAAAAATCTATGTTAAAGCTAAAATTAGCTAGAATGTTAATACTAGCTTAAATGCTATCACTATTTTATTGCACTAGAATGTAAGCCAACAATAGACATAATTTAGTATGATGTCTAACAATAGCATATTAGGTGTCAGGTATCAATAACTGGATGATTCATAGAAACAAGTTCAACTGGAAATAAAATATCACCTGTACAACACAAATGATATTAGGTATTGTAGTTCTCAATTGTGCCACAGGACGGAGCTAAAAGAACGCCTACTCCATGTATTATGCTTACAACATCCTATATGAAGAAGTCTATGAAACTACCCTTTAAAACTGATCACTATTGTCCAATTGTTGGAACAGCAGTAGAAGTGCTAGACAAAAAAATGACTGCTGTTTCTTTTAAAAAATCAGCCTAATTTTCCATTAGTCGTAAGAAATTCTCCAAACAATCTGATGAAGTATACAACTGTAACAATGGTTAGATTAACTGTCATTCTTACCTTTAAAGACCTGCCTGCTGATCATGGACATGTCACTATTCTCACAAGAGCTATAAATAAACAGACGTGTGTGTGAGAGAGAGTCCAGCTGCATGAGGGGCAGACACTATCAGAGGTTTTTCGTAGGGGTTTAAAGCAGCAATTGATGCCTATGAACGAGTCTCAATACACTATATCACCAAACCTATTTGCTCATCTGCCTTGACTCACATATGAGCTTAAGTCACATCCCTTTCCTAATCCATAGCGTTCAATATGACGTTGGTCCACCTTTGCAGCTAGAACAGTTTCAGCTCTTCTGGGAAGGGTGTCCAGAAGCTTTAGGAGTGTGTTTAAGGGGATTTTTTGCCATTCTTCCAGAAGCACATTTGTGAGGTCACATACTGATAACTGATTGATTGACAACACTTGAACTCTATCAAGTGGTCCCCGAACTTGATAGAGTTCCCAATGCGCTTCACACTACATTCAGTCATTCCACCCACCCATTCACACACTGACGGTGGTCCTCTAATCGTTATGCTGGACCATTATGCAGCGGCAAGGCGGGGGAAGTGGCTTCCCAAGGACACAACAACAGAAATGGACAGAGTGGGGATTGACGTGCTAAATTTTCTCTCTCTCCCTCTCTCACTCACTTTCTCTCCCACTTTTTCTTTCTCTCTCTCTCTGACTTAAAGAAATGCACCTGCCCATTGGGGAAATGCCTGGTAGTTCAATCTAATCTAGCAGAGTAATGAATGTGTTCCTCAATAATCATGTTCTCTCACAACTCACCCCCTAGTGGACAACTCTTGACACTGCTGTGATGTGTCCTCTAGTTGCTCTGAATTTCCAGACGTCCGGTGAGCCGATGGATCTAAATCAAGGCCGGTTTTTGCAGAATGGTCTTTGTGGGTTTGTCCTAAAGCCCCCTTTCATGAGACAGCCTAGGACCTCCTTCAATCCGGAGAATGTTGGAGGTGGTCCGGCCCACAGACCCCTGCTGCTCACTGTTCAGGTAAGATGGACCATTATTATTAACAAATGTAAAAACAGAACTGTAAGCTTTAGCATTTTTATTCTGCTGATGATAAGTTTATTTAAATGCAGCAGCTTTCTGTGGTGTACTTTGTTTTTCTACTCAGATTTTCCATTTTGAATGCAGAACCTGACTAGATAATTTTTTTTCTGTCCTGATTCATAAAGTTCTAGCTTTGGATGAGGAATAACTTTCTTTTTACCATCATTGCAAATACTTATGTTGACTAGGACACTTGTAATTCAGAGGAGTTTTCTGATTTAATAAATATAAAATTATTTTAAAAGTAATGAGGTCTAGATGACCAATTCCATTCTTCACTAGTATCTTCTCTGTTGTTTTGGTGCTGAAGGTTATTTCAGCTCAGCAGCTACCTAAACCGGAGTGGGACAAACCCAGCTCCATAGTGGACCCTCAGGTGTTGGTGGAGATCCATGGAGTTCCCATTGACAACATTAAGAAGAAAACTCATCATGTGGACAACAATGGTACCAACAGTGAATGAGAGTGTCCAACTGCAGGGACACGCTACATGTTTGACTGACTGTTGTTGGTTTTAGGCTTCAACCCACGCTGGGACTGTACGTTTAACTTCACCGTTCACGTACCTGACCTGGCTCTGGTCCGCTTCGTAGTGGAGGATCATGACTATACCTCTAGTAATGACTTCTTGGGGCAGTTTACACTACCTTTCACCAGTCTTCGCACAGGTGTGTGTGTGTGTGTGTGTGCACATGTACACTATATCGCCAAACCTATTTGCTCATTAGCCTTGACTCACATATGAGCTTAAGTCACATCCCGTTCCTAATCCATAGAGTTCAATATGATGTTGGTCCAACTTTGTAGCTAGAACAGTTTCAACTCTTCTGTCAAGGCTGTTGTCAAGCTGAGTGTGTTTAGGGGGATCTTTGACCATTCTTCCAGAAGCACATTTGTGAGGTCAGATACTGATGTTGGATGAGAAGGTCTGACTTTTCACTCTCTGCTCTAATTCATCCCACAGGTGTTCTGTAGGGTTGAGGTCAGGACTCTGTGCAGTCCAGTCAGGTTCATCCACACCAGACTCTCCATCCATGTCTTCATGGACCTTACTTTGTGCTCTGGTTCACAGTCATGTTGGAAGAGAAAGGGGCCACCTCCAAACTTTACCACTGCATACAACACTTTGTGTTGCACATGGTGATGTATGGCTTAGATGCAGATGCTCCACCATGAAAACCCATGGTGGAGCATCCTGTCAGTTCCACACTGGAATTCACTGAGCTCCTGAGAGCGAGCCATTCTTTCACATGTTTGTAAAAACAGTCTGCATGCCGAGGTGCTTCAGTTTATACACCTGTGGCCATGAAAGTGATTGGAACACCTGATCCTAATAATTTGGATGGGTGAGCAAATAATTTTGGCAATACAATGTAGTTTAAAATGGAGGCTTGAAGCAAAGACGTGCTAAGGGTTTGTAGGTTTGTGAGCTTAACTGTATCTTGACTGTGTCTCTTGTCTGCAGGTTATCGCCATGTGCGCCTGCTGAAGCTGGACGGCTCCAGCCTCTCTCCTGCCTCTCTCTTCATCCATGTTAAAATCACTCCTGCCTAATCATCAACTGAACCTTCAACTCAATCATAGGTCAAGCCATTAGCTGAGCACGACCTCTTCACCCTATTGGAAGTGGGAGACTTGATATTTGTGCCTGGATATAATTACAGGATCAGGATCCTGACTGTCTCTTGTGAATAATCCAGGTGGATCCTGTTTATGGGCATTTCTGTTGGGTCAGTTGATTTCTGTTGACACTACGTTTGAAGGTTTTAAAGAAGCACGTGTTCAAATGAATGCCTGTAAAGATCACATTCACTGTGGTTGGTGGATACTTGAAGGCAGATATATCTCATATGATTTTTGTTTACACTGTTTTATTCCATAAGACATTGATCCAGTCTAGATGTTTTGAAATATGAAGTATTTTTATCTAATCTCAATAAGACTTGAAAATTGTTTACTGTGTTAATTTAATAACACCAACTTTTCTGGAGTAGATATTTATCTAAAACTATAAGTTGTCTTTTTTCTAATGGCTCTAGATGAGTTTATTTGGCTGACTTGTTTGAAGGTTGCAGACCTCTGATCTAAATGAACCTAGGATCAATATCAGGTTTTCTTCTTTCTAACCTTGTGTCCAATCATATTTTATTCACTCATTCTTGAAGCTGATTAACTTGATTTATTTTCTTCAGGTTTGTTTTTTGCCTAAAATATTTTCATTTAGCCCTAAAGTGGTTATGCTTTATTTATTTGCAGTTAATCCTGTTTGATTTTCCCATGAAATTCTTCTTGTAGAAATGAGCAGCATGCCACTTGGCTGCTAGCACTTTATCCTGGCGAACTAGTGTTTTTTTCTATCAGACATGGAAGTTATCACAGGCTATTGTGCTAATGTTATGTGTATTTTGTGCTTATTCATGTTTTATACATAAGAAGTACTATGAATATATCTGTTCTTTAAGTCATGTGATTTAAAGAAGGTGACGGAAGAAACATCGTTTGGTCTGCTGTAAACCTGCGTGTGAATGTTTCAACAAACTTTCTGTCTTATGAATCCTGTCCTTCGTTGTCAATAATTTTGTTTGACCATTTCTGTGTTTGATTACACAGAATGAAAGACATTCACACATAATGAATGAGTTGATCAGATCTTTGCCCTTGTTTTTTTTGTCAGATTTTTCCTTTGAGAACAAGACTTTCCATTCATGTTTGAGATTGGTCACATTTGGTATTTTTTTTGGTTTTTTTTTTTGGGTTTTCTTAAGATCCTTTAAAATATTTTCATTGGCTACTTTCTCACTTGTTTTGAAGTGAAGACCTTACCAAGTTTTAGAGGAACAATTTATATTTTTGATTGTTTTAAACTTTGCAACTCTGACAGAAATGGTCACGAGGAAAGGCTCCTAAAGCATCACCTGCATGTCTTTTGGAACGTTTTAGAAAAACTGTTTTTATCAGTACCTAGTGTTTTACCAGTAGACTTCCAGAAATACATTTCCCATTTCTGTCAGAAGTTACTCTGTTGGATGAAGAAAACCTGTATTTTAGCACCAGCAAGATTATACCAAAAATGACAATAGCTGAGTTTTAACTGGTAATCTGAAGAAAAACAAATTAACTTTCTGGAAACCTAAAGACTTACTGAACACTGTTTTATAGCACATTACAAGAAATATTGACTCATTGTAAGTAAATAGGAGAACTACTTGGATCACTGTAAACAGGAACACTGTAATCTATAAAAGACAAAAGTAAGATGGAATAAAACAAGCTGTAATTTATTGCTGTGTGTAATATTTGATATTAGATCAGTTACTTCTGTTCCTCCACAGACCTTTGTCCACAAAGATCAGTAAGTCATCGCTGCTACAGCTTACACTTTTAAGCAGCTGTTTGTTTATACCCTCTAGAATGTCAGAATTTACACAGTTAATGTAGATAACAACAAATAAGTATGAGTACAAATAAAGCAAGATCATGAACCTTTGTTAACAAATAAAGCAAGATCATGAACCTTTGTTAACCCCTAAGAAATCTTTAATCACAGCAAAGCTCTGATCTGATCACACACATTACAGGGTCTACAAGCAACTTGTCTATGGTGAAACACGAAACCAAAAACCAAACCGTCTGAGCTGCTGGTTGGCAGCTTATGAACATTGCCTTATGATGCAACATGAAACAAATCTGATGTCATTTCCTGTAAATGTAAGAAAAATGTTTTCACTGTTAAAATTATAGTTTGACTAAAAATTAAATTATTGCATTGCTTTCTGCATAGCAATAACTAGTAAATAGCAAAAGTCAATAGCAAATGGTCCCATTATAAGTAACTGAGAAACAACTGTATAATGACTTAAAAAAAGAATTTAGAAGTTTAAAAAAAATATTCTAATTGATTTTTAAATAAAGAAATTACTACATTTCAGTACAAGTGTGACTCTACTGATATTCATGATATCTTACGGATGTTTTCCTCAGCATTCATGGACTTCAGGTTCTTGGTGTGTATATGTGGTGTGTGTGTGTGACAGAGCTGTGCTGGATCTGATAACAGATGATGAGGCAGCTCTGGCTCTGGTTTCTAAAGCTCTGCGGTGCAGCCAGCTCTCCAGATGCAGTCTTCAGTCATTCTGCCCTGATTCACCTGGTGAGGAGGCACAGACAGGATCCTCACTCTCCTGTCAAATCTCATTTTTCTCTCTTCATCTGTCCTCCAATGTGTGATGTCATCTCCTGTAGGTCATTCTGTCCCAAATCATCTTATTTGTTTATTAAGGCAAATTAGGAAAGGTTGTTACTGTTTAAAATCTTTTTTTTTTTTGTAATTCAAATTTTTTATTGATTTTCTGAAAATTATCTCACATAAAACACAAATACAGAACAAAAAAACAAAAAAGGCTGGTGCACCACCCCCTGCCCCCCAATACCCAGGGTACAGTCATATATTATATGTATATTACAGTGTCAATTCAAAAACATTCAGTAGTTGAGAGAAAGGTAATTGTCTGGGAAAATCAGACTTCATCCAGATACATTACTCGAAGCCATAGTTCTTTTCAATGAGTCCCAAAAGCTATCCCATTCCATGTCCCTGTTCCCATCCATGTTGTTGAGCATGACTTCATAAGAAGCTGTATCCGTCATTGATTTAATCCACTCATTTAGCTCGGGACACTTTGTGGTCTTCCAATGTCTTAAGATGATCCTGCAGGCTGTCACCAGACCGACCATCACAACTGCAAAAGCTCCTTTTGGGGTGTTTGGCATTTGAGATCGGTCTCCCAGTAAACACAGTTCTGGAGTCTGAGAGATCTCTGAGCCAAGCCATGCACTCAGAGCCTCCAAGATTTTAATCCAAAATGGTGAAACCAGAGAACAGTCCCAAAAACAATGCATACTGTTTAAAATCTTAAAAACAAACAAAATGATTTTAAAATGAACTCTAAAATACACGGGCAGCCAGTGGAGAGAAGCCTGGACCAGGGTAATGTGTTCTCTCTTACATGCTCCTGTTAAAAGACAGGCAGCAGCATTTTGCCTCAGCTGCAGACATGTACTGTAAGTGAGGACTGCCTGACTTTGTGGTGGAGGGAATTACAGTAATCCAGTCATGATGAAATGAAGGTATGGATTACTGTTTATTTGAAAGAAGAGATTTTGTCTTTGCTATTTTCTGTAAATAATAAAAACTAGACTTGACTGTGGCTTTTATGTGATTATTGAGTGCAAAATCACTGTCCATCTTAAAACCTCCACAATGTTGCCAAATATATAAATTATTTTGACTAAATCTTCTTAATATGTTTATAAAAATGAAAACAAAAAATATGAATACAAGTGTAAGCAAGGTCTATCCTGTCAAGTTCAAATATAATTTACTAAATCTATATTTAAAAGGTATTATTTCCCACTGATATTTGAACACACATGTATATTATTATTTATTTGCAGTGCTTTTGAGAGTTGCTATTTTTAAAATGTTGTGCTGTCTTGTACAGTGATAATAAAGGAATTGTGATTCTGATGCAGGGCTACAGTCAATACATCGAGCATATCCTTCCCAACAAGGTGTGGTAAAACCCATAAACTAAACAAGTTTAGGTAGTAAATAAAGAAACAGGTGAGTGTTCTTTCCACAGAGGGATAATTAATGACACCTAAACCTAAAGAAAATATCTCCACCCAATGGATCAATCTGGTATTACAATCTATCTAGGCTCCTTTCGGGAGCCAACAGCCTGCCTTTGATTAAAATTGGGCTTTTTCCTGTTTTGATTCCACTGGCATATTAATATATCCCTAAAGGTTGTCCGGAAGGTCTTGTTACACAGAGCGTAGCACATGGGGTTCACTGTGCTGTTAACATAACACAGCCAGTACCCCAGAGCCCACAGAGATTCTGGAATACAGTCCTGACAGAAAGTGTTGACCAACACCATGATGTTGTACGGCAGCCACGTGGTTATGAATGCAAACAGAATAGCGCTCAGAGTTCTTGCTGCTTTCTTTTCATTTGCCTTTTTTTCATTTTTGCGCTTATTGATCTCTATTTTTGCTTTAGTGGCAAAGCGTTTGGCAAGCACAGCATCTCTGGTTGCCTTAGCAACTGACTGGTCAAGAGAAGATGAGGGAGTAAGTCCATCTGAGCCTTTCTGAACTTTGATGCTTTCATAATGTTGGCTGTTCTTGTTCATCTCTGAAGCAGCAGCCATGTCCCCGTTAACGCTGCTGCGCTCGGCCTCCTCTACTGTACTTGTTGTTGTGTTGCAAGATCTGTTTGATGCAGGAAAACGAGTCCAGAAGGCTGAGAATTGAAAACATAGCGTTCTACAGCACTTTTGGTTTTCCACTCCTGGTGAGGTGGAATTATTGTTCCTGTTTCTCTCTGGAGAAGACAAACAGATTTCACTACTGCTGGCGCTTTGGGAGCTGATCTGGCGCAGCATGATTGATGACATCCTCTGGCTGCCAACTGCATCTTTTCCACCGCCATTGTCCAGGTTCTGAGCCTGGCTCGGGTTGGTGCCTGACCCAGATCCCTTGAGACCTTGTATATCTTTAGCTCTCTTCTCTGTCTCCTGGTAGATCTTCCAAAACAAAATGGCCATGATACTCACTGGTAAGTAGAACGCAGCAATAGCAGTGCAGAAGGTAATTATGGGCTCGGACAAGAACTGGATATAGCACTCATTTGGCTGGACCGTGCGCTCACCCACAATGTACTGCCAGAACAGTATGGCTGGGGCCCAGAGAATGAAAGAGATGGACCAGGCTAGTCCAATCATGGTCATGGCTCGCTTGGTTGTTCGTTTGGCCCGATAGGTCAAAGGTCTGGTCACAGAAAAATACCTGGGGAGACACAGAAAGTAATAAACAGAGACTGTAACTTGTTTGTTCTTTGCAGTACGATATATAACAAACCACAAAGTTCCAGTGGTGCTTTTTTGTCACAGGCAACTGGAGTGTTGCTGCCTCCACTTGGTATTTAGAATATTTATATTTCTGTGTGCGTCTTTCTTTTGATTTCTTGCATTTTTATTGGTTTGAGAATGACAAGAGAGTCTTGCCCAAACAGCAATAATGGTAGAACTGTCACATTGTTCATATTTACATAGGAGTAAGTATATAAAAAAATTAAATGCAAAAGACAAAACTATACAGTCATTTAGAAGAAAATTGTAAGTTAAAATACTTTCAGCTACCTGTCAAAGCTGATGACGAGCAGGTTCATGACGGAGGCATTACTGGCCACATAGTCTATCGCAAGCCACAAGTCACAAACCACCGGCCCAAGAGCCCACTGGCCCATGATGATGTAGGTAGTATAGAGATTCATTGACAAAGTGCCGATAGTCAGGTCAGCGAAGGCCAGACTGAGCAGGTAGTAGTTGTTAACCGTCTTCAGACTCTTATTTACCTTGAAGGACACTAAAACCAGGATGTTGCCAACAACAGTGACGAAAGAAAGGGATCCGGTGAGGAAGACGATGATGATGACCTGGGAATGAAGAGGAGATGTAACCAAATAAAGTTATAAGTAGTCAGATTTAGGTGCACTCCGAAAATATACGCTGTATTTAAAATTGTTATGCAAATTGGATTTAAGTGTCATAAAGATTACATTTTTTGTTGTGCTATTAAATTTATAGATGGTATTGTGTGTCAGGGCTCTTTGAATCACTATAATTAATTTCAGAGAGCTCAGTTGATTAGTTTGTCTGGTAAGCTCAAATAAAGGAAATCTACTTAACAAGGATGTTCCACATTATTACCAGGCCACAGGTTTCAATTAATTTGGGAAACAGAAAGGATCTCTCTGCTGGAAAATCATCAGATAGTGTAGTGGTGTATGACAAGGTATGAAAACATTAGATATTTAACAACTGAAGTGTTATCGTACTGTGAAGAGATTTGTGGCTGATTCAGAACAAAGATGGTTTGTACAGATAAAGGCAGAATGAGGAAGGTTTCTGTTAGACAAATTCATCGGATTAAGAGAGCAGCTGTTAAAATGCCCTTACAAAGCAGCATACAGTTATTTGAAGCTGCTGATGCCTCTAGAACCTCAAAGTGGAGGATCCTCCAGAGGCTTGTGGTGCATGAACCTACTATTCGGCCACCCCTAACCAGAGCTCACAAGCAGAAACGGTCTCAGTGGACCCAGCCGTACATGAAGATTCATTTTTAGACAGACTTGTTCACTGATGACTGCTGTGCAACCCTGGATGGTCCAGATGGACGCAGTAGTGGATTGGTGATGGATGGCCACCACGTCCCAACATGGCTGTGACATCAGCAAGGAGGTGGTGGAGTCATTGTTTGGGCTGAAATCATGGGGAGAGAGAGAGAGAGCTGGTTGACCCCTTCAGAGTCCCTGAAGGTGTGAAAATGACCTCACCTTCTTTTATGGTTCAAAAAGAAGAGCTGTACCTTCCTTAGCAAAATCATCTTCATGCATGACAATGCACCATTTCATGCTGCAAGGAATACCACTGCTATGGGCATAAAAGGGGAGAAACTCATGTGTGGTCACCATCCTCCTCTGACCTCAACCCTATTGAGAACCTTTGGAGTTTCCTCAAGCAGAAGATCTGAGTGTGAGATGCAGTTCATATCAAAACAGCAGCTCTGGGAAGGTATTCTGACATCCTGCCAAGAAATTCTAGCAGAAACTTTCCACAAACTCACAAGTTCAATGGATGCAAGAATTGTGCTGTGATATCAAAAAGGGCTCCTATGTTAACATGAAACTTGGTCTGTTAAGATGTTTGTGATTGAAATAGCTTTTGATTTTAGTACATGTGACCATTTAATGCTGCACATTCAAAGAATGACCATTTGCGGTTCTTTATAATCCATAAAATGTTTAGAAAATCTGCTGTGCATAATCATTTGGAACAGTGCATTTTGAGTTTTTTATTTTTGAAAAAAATACTGTTTTCATGGGGAGCTTTGTTCAGTAAAATTTGATTTATACTGTAATAGTTCATGACTTGAAAATTATACTGACCATCATTTGCATTGACCATTTAAGAAAATCTGAGAAAATATCACTTGCATAATAATTTGGAACACGGTGTAGTCCGGTGGCCCTGACTCCTGTAATTAGGAAGTGCTTTGAGAGACTAGTTCTGCAGCACATCACAGACCATACGCTCCAACACTACGACTCTCACCAGTTCATATCATGCTAAGAGATCCTCAGAGGACGTTGCTTTTTATTGACTACAGTTCAGCCTTCAACACAATAACCCCGGACAGACTCATCACTGAACCGGTCACTCTGGGTGTTCTTCCTCTCACATGTGTGGATAAAGGACTTCCTCACCAACTGACCCCAGACTGAGACTTGGCTCCTCACAGGGCTGTGTACTGCCCCCTACTCTATTGCCTCCATCCCCAAGATGTCAGTCCAGCCCACAACAACAACAACCACTGCATCGTCAGGTTTGCTGATAACACCACAGTGGTCAGACTCATCTCACAAGGTGATGAGGCAGCCTACAGGAAGTCCTGAAGCTGGCAGCCTTATGTTCAGAGAACAACCTCACTCTGGACACTAAGAAAACCAATGAGGTCATCATGGACTTCAGGAAGCTGAATACCGACCCAGCTCCTCTCTACATTAACAGCAAGTGTGGAGAGGATCCACACCTACAGGTTTCTTGGGGTCCTCATCTGTGCAGATTACTGCAAACATCACAGCAGTTATCAAGAAGGCTCAGAAGTGGCTACACCTTATCAGAGTCTCAGGAAGCACAAGCTAAACTCCAAGCTGCTGTTGACCTTCTGTTGAGCCTGCTGACAAACAGCATATGGAACAGCAGCTGTACTGTTACAAACAGGGCGAGGCTGTAGAGTAACATTGACTGACCTCCTGCTGCCTCAGCAGAGCTGAGACCATCACCAAGGATAGCCCCCACCCTGGCTTCATCCTGTTTGACCTGCTGCCCTCTGGGAGGCGCTACAGAGGCATTCAATAAAAAAACAAACAGACTCAAAACCAGCTTCTTCCCAAAAGCATTTAACACCCTGAAGCCCAACTGTTGGATAAATTGTATTATTAGTAATTATCAAATATTTGTTGTATCATGTAGTCTTGTAGTTACATTTTAGATAATGTTTCTGTGTGTTAAATAACTTTGATTCTATCCTGAGACTGCCCTGGGAAATAGGGGTGACAGCTACTCTCAGCAGCTGTTGCCCTGCAGGACTTCCTACAAGACAGAGGTGTTAATTGCTCCCAGCAGAGTTTTACAGGCCTGACAATAAACTCTGCTCTGTGCTGCTTTGTGATACAAAGCCGTTGCTTTGAAGCTATGCAATGTGTCTTGTTTCACACCGGGCCTGGAGCAAGAAAGATTTAGAGTATAGATAACATGTGTCTAGAAGTGAATGTTATTTAGCGCTGCAACCATGTGATGAATGCTTTGACCCCACCCCATAGGGTTGCAGCGCCCCTTGTGGCAGGGTTCCTAAAGATCAATAAAATAGAGGGAGCGGGAGATGTGTTTCCAGAGTAGGTGGAGATTTGTAACTGGAAACATCTCTCTGTCTGCTCTCCTCGCGAGTATAAAAGAATCTAACTCTCTTGTCTTTCCTGTATTTGTTTAATTGTCTCTAATAGGTATTTAGACCTGACATTATTTGGTCCTTCGCAGCCGGATGCCAAAATACCGGAAGGATTCCAGCGGGCATGGTGGACCCCAGTAAAAGACCGTGCGCACGGCAAGTTTCCTAGTGGAAGCTTATCAGAACCTGTTCAAGGGCTGGCGCTCTGCCTGCCTGCTGGGATCTTACGGTTGACGGCTCTGACGGGAAGACAGGAGAGGGTGAGTAGATTCTTGTTTAAAAGTGTGGCGAATGACTGCGGGTCATTGCGCGAATAAGAAAACCCTGGACATTCTAGACTCTAACAGGTAAAAATAAAACATAACATCCGTGAAGGGCGTCCGAAGTCCTTGGCCAAAATTTCGTGGAAAAACAACAGGCGCACGGAGCCTAGTATAAACCTGCAGTAAAATTTAATAAATTGGAAGATAAAAAAATAAAAATAATAAAATTTAATCAATTAGCCGATAAAAATAAAAATAATAAAATTTCCTCAATTCGATATATAATAATAAAATTTAATCAATAATAAGAATATTTAAATCAGGCATTAAAATTGTAATTGGAACGGATGGCGGAGTCCGGCGGAGCAGGCGCTTAAGTTCCGCAACAAACGTATGATTGTGAGTGTGATTGGAGATATAAATACCATTTGGTGTTTTATCTCATATAAAAACAGTAGGATTGTAACCAGCAAACCTCTTGAGGATGCAGAGGTAAGAACCCCCACTCGAAAGAGTTGAAGCGTGGGTTACCTCAACAGGTTGTTTCAATTGCTGGCCTACTGAACAGAACCCCAGTTTTTAGGACTCCCTAGGCGTCGACAAACTGGGCTAAATTTAAATATAAAAAAAATAAAAAATGGGCAAAGTATAAGCAAGAATAAGCCAACACACAGGTTGAAATCAAATGACTGGAAATATGTTGAAAATTAGGATCCGCATAAAATAAAATATTTAGATAAATGGTTAACAAACTACAACTTTGACGGCCGTCTAAACTCACAGAAACTAACAGTATTGCAGGATAAAATAAAATAAAAACAAAGTCAAACCCACAGAAATCAAAGAATTTGATGTTTTATAGAAGGGAGGATGATGAGACAAGTTTCAGAAGTGTGAAAAGGCAGGCAGACGAGCAGGAAGCAGCAGGAGGGGGAGGGGACGTAGCTGAAGTTACCAAATACCAAAATAACAAAACAGAAGGGGAGAAACAAATAATACAAAATGCAAAACTATACCCCGACTTGCCCTCACCCCCACAATATGAGGAAAAAGGTAGTGAGGGACCTATTACTAGATCACAAAAAGCAAACTTTAAGTGGTCTAAGAACTGGGGAGAAATTTTGGTGCAGGGAGCTGTAGCTCCCACTGGGCTTTTTCTCCCTCCCCCATGTTGCCCTTCAGAAGAGGCAAATAGTCAGCCACACACGACTGATCTTTACCCTATGATACAAGTAGCAAATCTTAATGCAGGAGTAGATGGAGCAGCGCCCACGATTCTAGTATATAGAACGTGGACCCTGGAGGAGTTTATAAAATGAATTATTTGACAATTATAAGAATACGATGAGATAAGGAGCTTTAAAACTGTAATGTAAAGTGTTTTGGGAAAATAGTAATCTTGAAGATAAAGCATGCTAACATTAATTGTTTTGTTTGTTTTGACGGGTTTTACCTTTTGGGAAAAAGGCAGCATTGAATTTGGTAGAATTTCTCAGGGAACATCATAAACCTGTTTTCTCAACATCGTTATTTAAAAGTAGTGGAAATGTGATGCGTTAGCAGATAATGCATCAACAGGGGGGAGAATGTTATAGGGTTATCTTTTATATTACTTGAATAATATTTTTTATTTTTGAAGAACATGTTTGATCCGTGTTACACATAGAAAGTGAAAGGAAAGATATGGTCTGGTGAAATATATGTTTCTTTTGAATGGATTTGAGTCATTCTCCATTGAAACATGTTCTGATAATGGGCTAAAGGATTTTGAAACAATAGATAACAAATTTATAGCGATTAATGAAGCATATTTTGGTAAATTAACTTAGGAAAACAATTATAGAGATTAAAAATATTATTATGTTAGCCATTTTCAGAGCATTAATTTAATGGAGCAAGAATGTTTAAAGAAATGTTTTGAAGAATCTGTTCTTGATTAAAGTTATCCCTAATCAGTAAAAGTACACAGGCGGGATTATAATGATTTTTCTGAACTTGATTTTTGTTTTGATTTTAAATCCATTTAAAACGATTTTGAATAGAACTTTAAATTCAACGACAAGCAAAAGACCTAGGTAAAATTGGTATATTCTGAAAATGCCTAGATTTGTTAAATTATACATTGACATTATAATTTCTCCAGGTCTAACTCTTTTGAGTTTTTGTTTAAGGAAAGCATGTTGAATGTTTTAGACAAATAACTAGTAAGATCCAGTTTGTACTATAAAAGTAATTTAAACTGGACAGTTTAATTAACAGTGATTTTCATTTTTTGATGGTAACTGTAAGCTTTACAACTACATTTTTAAGTTTTTGTGATTGTTTTGTTTTGTTTGTTTAGTTTTATTTTATAAGATTGGTTTAAGAGAAAGATCTGCATATGTTTAACATTTTGGCAAAACATTACTTTAGAAACATGTCTTTTGAAGCTGGTGGTAACGGGGTTTTGTGCATTAGTTTTCTCTGTTATTGCCTGTATATGTCTGTCCTACATCTGCTGAAGATCTAATACTTTCTTTGTCTAGTGTTTTGTTTCAGAAGAGGCAACACTTACAGAAACGTGAAGTGACATGGAAAATACAGATACTGATCCGACATACATCGATGCCATCGGGGTCCCTCGTGGAGTGCCTGATGAATATAAATTAGTTGATCAGGGTGGGGTTGAATCTACAATTTGTTGGTGGTGCACGATTAACAAAAACGTAGACGGAATAAATTACATCCATTACAATGTACAAAAACTGGGAAACTGGATACAGGCTGGTTTCGAGACAGTGTATGAACAGCTGGCTGCTACTTCACTGATGGCTTTTCAGAACCGCATAGCTCTTGACATGCTGCTGGCTGAGAAAGGAGGGGTGTGCATGATTTTTGGAGAAAAATGTTGCACATTTTTACCAAACAATACAGCAGCTGATGGAAGCTTAACGAAGGCCATTACAGGGCTTCGCACCCTTAATGGCAAAATGAAGGAACACTCTGGAGTGGATACTTCCATGTGGGATGCATGGATGGATGCTTTTGGGAAGTATAGAAACCTTGTGTCCTCTGTCTTAGTATCAATTGCAGTATTTGCTGCAATTTTGACTTTGTGTGGATGTTGTTTTGTTCCGTGCCTGCGTTCTTTGTTCAACCGTCTCATTACCACAGCGATTTCACCCATGGAGGACCAGATGGCACAGATGTATCCTTTATTAGAGAAAAAATCTGGTGTTGACAAAGCCTACTCTGATGATGACTCTTCTTCTGACAGGTATCCAGATCCTAATTTTTGGACTGGGTATAACCCCTGAGTGTAAAAATGTTTGCTTTCCAAAACATGAACTTCCAGTTTGAAAATCATTTGAAGTGACTGTTTTTAGAGGGATAAGGGGCATGGAACAAATATTCGATAAACAGGAGGGAACTGTTGGATAAATTGTATTATTAGTAATTATCAAATATTTGTTGTATCATGTAGTCTTGTAGTTACATTTTAGATAATGTTTCTGTGTGTTAAATAACTTTGATTCTATCCTGAGACTGCCCTGGGAAATAGGGGTGACAGCTACTCTCAGCAGCTGTTGCCCTGCAGGACTTCCTACAAGACAGAGGTGTTAATTGCTCCCAGCAGAGTTTTACAGGCCTGACAATAAACTCTGCTCTGTGCTGCTTTGTGATACAAAGCCGTTGCTTTGAAGCTATGCAATGTGTCTTGTTTCACACCGGGCCTGGAGCAAGAAAGATTTAGAGTATAGATAACATGTGTCTAGAAGTGAATGTTATTTAGCGCTGCAACCATGTGATGAATGCTTTGACCCCACCCCATAGGGTTGCAGCGCCCCTTGTGGCAGGGTTCCTAAAGATCAATAAAATAGAGGGAGCGGGAGATGTGTTTCCAGAGTAGGTGGAGATTTGTAACTGGAAACATCTCTCTGTCTGCTCTCCTCGCGAGTATAAAAGAATCTAACTCTCTTGTCTTTCCTGTATTTGTTTAATTGTCTCTAATAGGTATTTAGACCTGACACCAACACACTAATTATATAGTGGTCATATGTATATTTGTGTATATGTGTATCCATATATATGTGTATATATTGTTGTAACTATGTATTTCTTTCTTTGCACTGTTTTTGGAGTTGACTTTAATCTTATTGTACATGTGTACAGATACAAACAATAAATTCTAATTAAAAACAAAATCCTGTTATTTCTCTTTTGCTTTATAAAAAAGGTCAAAATCCCAGAGTTTCAGAGGACTGTCAGCAGTGTTAGTGTGTCTCACTCCCATCATGTTTAATTGGAAACAAATCAAATCTTGAATGTTTTCTGCAGATAAACATAAGAATTTTCTCTTGACTTTGTAGTTTCTCATTTATGGAAAAAGAAGAAGCTTCTGTCAAAGTTATGTTGGTATTATGTTTAAGAGAATGATGGAATTATTACAAATTTGTAGATATCAAGTTAAAAGAATCCATTTTCATGTCATTTTATTGATCCTTTACTAATGACGAATTAAACTGTTATTATGGAAAATATGTTGAATAAAAGTGTCAAAAAAACCGAGTTGAAAGTAAAGTTTTTATCCATGTGTTACCTGCCACACAGTGTGACCTCCCAGTGGATCAAATTCCTCTTCAGGCAGCTGGAAGGTCATGTTAAGAGCGGACTCAGAATTGTTTCCTCCTTTTCTTGACAAAATACTAATGTTATGCAAATTCCAGTACCTGGACCATTGCTGGAAAGAGCCACCTGAAAATGTACAGTTATAAAGCATTTTAAACATCTGTTATATCCTAATTCAATCTGCAGAGTAAATGTGCACAAACTAAAGGTAATGTGCATTTCTACTTGTGGCTCTTTGTTAGATTGAGGTGTAATTTGGTCTCATACCAGAAGGTTTATCAGGGAAGAAGTGGGCCGGATCAGACCCAGAAGTCAGATTCATTGTGGTTAATGACCATCTGGAAAAACAAAAGCACAACAAAAGACAAAATGTAGTTTAAATGGTGACAGTTGACTGTCAGAGTTCTTGCTTTACTTCTGTCCAGCATGGCAAGATTTCAAGTATTTCTAATTGTTTTCTTGGAATTGATTCATGATTTTGATATATTTTCAAGGTTAGACAGGCTAGATACATATTTAATATATACAGTAAGGTTATATGATTGAAGTAGCCTTAGATAGTAGATTTATGCAGGAAAAGTTTAAACTTTTGACACCTACTAGAGCACAGAGGATACTGGAATAAAATATTTATATTTTTAGCAAGCAGTGACAGAACTATGCTGAATATTTGCAGGGAGCCTTAATCAGGTGGCAGTGACTGCTGAAATAGAAAACAACTGGACTTCCTTTCTTGTTTCTTGGAAACATTTGAAGGAATCTTGATGCATCAGCATCAGAACGAAAGGAATGATGGAAAACATTACCGTAGAGAGCCTTTTGTTAATCAGTTTTAAATATGCTTATACTTATTATTTATCTAATTTGTCTCCAAGAGAACCTTTACAGGTGAAACTGATTCAGATTTGGCCAGTGTTTAACCCAAAAGATTTTGGATCCAAGCAGGTAAAACATGCAGAATCTGAAGACAAAGACAGCAAGAGATCTACACAACACAAACAATATATTTCAGTTTGTTTTCTATCCTTGTGATCCAATGTTTTGCTGATTCTGGCATAGATTAGCATAGCCTGTAAAGAATACATGACATTACTAATACAGGCTGTACTAATTAAAGCCAAAATCATCACATATTCCCAGAGCCTTTCTTCAGTCAATGACTTTAGGTGTATGTACAGTACTAAAAAAGAGGGAAAAAATATTTTTTAATTATTACACTGGTCCACTGACATAAAAGAGCACACCTTTAACTGCAGTCATATTCTACAGTCATCTCTGAAAACAGCTGCTGAAATAAATGAGTGAATTTTGTGTCATTTGCATGCATGGAGCTTTATGAAATGTTGGTGTTAGTGACCAGCCTGAACAAACCTGAAGTGATCCAAAAAATGACAGTTTCTCAATGAAATGTTGCTTTTTATAAGAAACCTGGCAAATGTGTTAATTTATCAAAACCTCATTCATATACTGTGAAGATGAAAATCAAAACTTTAAGAGATAAATCATATTTCATGTTTTCACTTTAAAATGAAGATAATCTCTATCCACATAAACTATATGAAACATTTACCTTTATAAACAGGTTAAAAGAAAACTCTTTAGTGCAAAGTTGAAAGTCTTTAAAAGTGCAATCTTACTTGCCAGTCAGCTGTAGCTCCAAGTGTTCAGTGGAACATCCTGCAGAGAAGCTTTGCTCCACCAGAGCAGCATTCAGCTTTCAGACGGTCCATTGGCTGTATAGTGCAGGAACTCTGAGCTCCGCCTCTGACAAAAACTCTAGTGTGTCTGCAGAGGAGCATCTCTGGCACAAGATCACTGTAGTTAACACAAGTATAGAATAGAAAGGGTTAATGCCGTGGATAGGTTAAGTACGTAGCAAAAAGTATGTATACAGCTTGATTTTATATATTTATACATAATAAAGTATATACATGCTTTATTTTATATATTTTATTATGTTACAAGCAGACTTTAATGTAGTTTATTAGGATTTAACATGATAAAAACAGAATGTGGGACATGACTGTGAAGTGAAAGGCAAATGAGGTATGGTTAAAGATCTTTCACTAATAATTTGAAAAGTGTGGCATGCATTAATATTCAGCCCCCTTTACTCTGATACTAAATTCCAGTTCAAGTAGGAAGTAACTTTGGACATCTTTGGACTGCGCTCTGTCTGATCCCTCACCTAGGAATCTTCAGCGATAGATAACCTTCCCAGGTGCCTGGGACTCCTGAAAATGAAAATGTAGCTCCATCACTCAAAGTAAAAAATAAAAATATAACAATAATAATAAACAAAGCTGCGAGGTTTCACTATATATATACACTGCTCAAAAAAAATAAAGGGAACACTCAAATAACACATCCTAGATCTGAATGAAAGAAATATTCTCATTAAATACTTTGTTCTGTACAAAGTTGAATGTGCTGACAACAAAATCACACAAAAATTATCAATGGAAATCAAATTTATTAACCAATGGAGGCCAGGATTTGGAGCCACACACAAAATTAAAGTGAAATAACACTACACGCTGATCCAACTTTAATGTAATGTCCTTAAAACAAGTCAAAATGAGGCTCAGTATTGTGTGTGGCCTCCACGTGCCTGTATGACCTCCCTACAACGCCTGGGCATGCTCCTGATGAGGTGGCGGATGGTCTCCTGAGGGATCTCCTCCCAGACCTGGACTAAAGCATCCTCCAACTCCTGGACAGTCTGTGGTGCAACGTGACATTGATGGATGGAGGAGACATGATGTCCCAGATGTGCTCAATCGGATTCAGGTCTGGGGAACGGGCTGGCCAGTCCATAGCTTCAATGCCTTCATCTTGCAGGAACTGCTGACACACTCCAGCCACATGAGGTCTAGCATTGTCCTGCATTAGGAGGAACCCAGGGCCAACCGCACCAGCATATGGTCTCACAAGGGGTCTGAGGATCTCATCTCGGTACCTAATGGCAGTCAGGCTACCTCTGTTGAGCACATGGAGGGCTGTGCGGCCCTCCAAAGAAATGCCACCCCACACCATTACTGACCCACTGCCAAACCGGTCATGCTGAAGGATGTTGCAGGCAGCAGACCGCTCTCCACGGCGTCTTCAGACTCTGTCACGTCTGTCACATGTGGTCAGTGTGAACCTGCTTTCATCTGTGAAGAGCACAAGGCGCCAGTGGCGAATTTGCCAATCCTGGTGTTCTCTGGCAAATGCCAAGCGTCCTGCACGGTGTTGGGCTGTGAGCACAACCCCCATCTGTGGACGTCGGGCCCTCATACCATCCTCATGGAGTCGGTTTCTAACCGTTTGTGCAGACACATGCACATTTGTGGCCTGCTGGAGGTCATCGCACATGTTATCAGGGCTCTGGCAGTGCTCCTCCTGTTCCTTCTTGCACAAAGGCGGAGGTAGCGGTCCTGCTGCTGGGTTGTTGCTCTCCTACGGCCTCCTCCACGTCTCCTGGTGTACTGGCCTGTCTCCTGGTAGCGCCTCCAGCCTCTGGACACTACGCTGACAGACACAGCAAACCTTCTTGCCACAGCTCGCATTGATGTGCCATCCTGGATGAGCTGCACTACCTGAGCCACTTGTGTGGGTTGTGGAGTCCGTCTCATGCTACCACGAGTGTGAAAGCACCACCAACATTCAAAACTGACCAAAACATCAGCCAGACAGCATAGGTACTGAGAAGTGGTCTGTGGTCCCAACTGCAGAACCACTTCTTTATTGAGTGTGTCTTGCTAATTGCCAATAATTTCCACCTGTTGTCTATTCCATTTGCACAACAGCAGGTGAAATTGATTGTCAATCAGTGTTGCTTCCTAAGTGGACAGTTTGATTTCACAGAAGTTTGATTTACTTGGAGTTATATTGTGTTGTTTAAGTGTTCCCTTTATTTTTTTGAGCAGTGTATATGCCACAAGCTGTGGAACTGAAAGGTTGGTGCATCAAACAATTAAATGAATGTATTTTAGTTGATGTCTCCTTTTTGGCAGTGAACCAAGACGGTTAATATGAGAAGTGTACAACATCAATCCTCATGTCTCCATGTCTTTGGTCATAACTGAAAAGTCCATGAATAAAAACATATTTATTTTGCCAGCAACTTCTCTGACATGGAGGGGAAGCTTTCCTTCCTCATCAAGCATCAGTTGATCGACTGGAATTTTACTGCTTTGAGAAATTCCTGTTTTGTTTGTTTGCTCACTCATGGAAACACAAAGACTTTTTTACAGTTTTTTCTTTTTTTTACATTTCACCCTCCTACTGGGGATTATTTCAATTTTGTCTTCAATGTCATTATGGAATTATGCCAGCTCTACTCTTTTGGCTGATTATGTCTGAGTGCAAACAAAACATCTGACAACCGAGACATCTGTTCCTCAGAGAAAGAGACAAGTCAGAGCCTTTGTGTTTTCTTAGATAGCATCACATAGTTATAGTCTTTGTGTTTGTTTTGTTAGCTAACTCAGCAGGCTGGTGGCATTGTTTCTTTGCTTTCAGATAACATTGAGTTTTGTTTGGATCTGTAAATTTAACCCTTATTAATTTTATTTTCTTTCAGTGTGTATAAGGTTTCTGGATATCTCATATATTGTTTGTGATATCTCTGGTGTACATTATATAATTGAAAAAGTACATGCTTACTAAGGAGGGACACTATATTATATGAATTTACATCTGAAGATGCTGATGTTTGCTCATTTTTAGTAAAAAGATTCCATACATATAGGCTTATTAACAAGACATTTATTTCCATCGTGGTTATGTGGTATTTGTTCGGTCATGTGACAGTGATGATGATGATGAAGGATTCTGCAGTGTTTCATTGAAGCAGTGTTTCATCAGCTGTATGGTCGTTTTCTCTCTAATGCCTCAGTGATTCTTAGGCTGCCATTTTACTCACCTTTACATTCACTGAGGGTCTGAAGCTCAATGGGATCCTTTTCCTCAAGCAAACACTTTCACTGATACAGCACCAAGTTTTCTTTTGTTGAATTCAGGATTAAAGTCCTGAATTCCTCTGTCAAGATTAAACAAAGCCCAGTTTAAATATGTGTAGTAATAAGTAAAGAAAAAATAGGTAAGGATATAAAGTTGCTACTGAACCAACCCAAAAGACAAGGAGCAGGTATAGAAATCAGCAGTAAGTTCTCAAGGTTTTATAGTCACCATCAAAGTTGTTTTATCGTGTAAAGCACTTCAAACTGCCTTGTTGCTGCAATACTACATATAAATAAACTCGATGTGACTGGTGGCAGGGAGTCTTTAAGAATCTATGCTTTACAAAATGTCTAGAAGTATGGAAGTAAAAACAAGTTAGCTTCTGTAGTTACTCTGCTTGTGTGTGTAAGAGTTTTTCAGTAGTTTCATTGAAAGCTGTCAATAGTGCATGTGGGAGCATTTTATTACAAAGTTTTCCCATTTAATGTGAGGACCATTGTTTTCACACTCAGCTTAGTTTCACTTTGTAAATGTCCCAATCTGCAGACAGAATGGAAAGTACAATCCATCAGCAAATGCATGAATTATAAATATGCAACAGCTCACAAATGTATAAATAAAGATTTATTTTCCAGACCATGCAATTTCATTTACCCAGTCCCTCTTTTACATTTCCCTTGGTCAAAAGTAGCAATAATTTATTCAAAAGGTCTACATAATGCACTACTGAAAGGCAAACTAAACATGCCTCCTCATGGTAAATATTGAAAATGTTTACGTTCACATGATCCAAATACTACAAACTGTATTCATGGCATCATTCAGTCTGAGGCGGTACTGCAGGAGTAGAAAAAAAGGCATGACATCAGCGTGGCATGACAACATGGAAACACACACACACACATAGGTTGGCTGCCAATGTGACTGCCACTTTCACCCTTTTTGCTGGTCAGTTAGCAAGGCTAACTATGCATGCAATGTCACTAACCTAAATGTAACCAGTAAACATGGCTCTTCATGGAACAACTCCATCTTCAGTCCTCTAGTGGGCTGTACAATGAAGCAACTTCAACATATGAACCAAAAGACTAACAATGATTCCATTATCATTTTGAGATCAGACAGAGCTTATAGAAAGACAGATCTAGCAGAAGCTAGCAAACACTACTTCAAAGCTGAAGTTACTTCACTGGATCCATCCTTGATTGTTGGAAACCCGGCCCCTGAGGATTCCCATCTTCTCTTTAATACCTAAACATTTTTCACCCTAAACGTAAACATGGTAGGTGTTCAGACAGCGCACTGTTCCTGACAGGGGCAGACCATAGTGCATTTAGTTTGATGAGGAGAAGAAAACCACCATGACCTGTTCAGTGCAAAGTTACCAGCTTGATTGTTTTCAGTCAAGACAGAAAAAGGACCAATTACTTCCTTCTATGTGCTTCATCTTTAAGGCAAAGTAACATTCAAACAAATTAACATAGAATAAATGAATAAATACATGCATTTATTTAACTGAAATAAACTTTAGCAACAACGTATTGTCCTATCTTTGTTTGCCATTAACAATATACAGTACAGACCCTCCAGTACATTCAATGAAGAGGTATTGCTTGAACCAAATCATCATTAAAGATTTCTCTTATAAATTGCATATAGTATGGAAAAGATACACGATGAAATAAGATGCTGTCTCTTTAAGGGATGCAATGTGACAAAATACTTGACATCTAGATGTACAGAAAACCTAAAACTAAACTTCTTAAATAATCCTAATGAAAAGTTTTATGCAATTTATAGTTGACCTTAAATTGTCTCGGGTTCATTAGACTGCCAAAGTTTCCATGCAATGACTTTATTTCTAAACATTTTTTGAAAAGAATAACATATTTTGCTGTATCTTATAAGAGCATTTCTAAGCATAAAAACAGAAGAATAATTGCTGGATGGGTTTTGTTTCTTTGGAGCGACCTCTGAAACAACACAGCTCAGATCTAAAACTCATTTGATATTCTATTGCTGTTATTCTATTCTGATTTGAATGAAGGTCCAGACCTTAAAACAGAGGGACATATGGAAGGTGTTCCTGTTAGTAGCTAAAGGGACTGCTTTGTTTGGAGGGATGCATCGCTGGATGTTTGAACAGTGAAGATGGTCGGCCCCGGCTCCTGAGCTTCCTGTTACACGGCCTTTCAGGAGACGCTGTCCCGCTGTGACGCCTTTACTACAACAAACCATCAATATTGTCAGTAACATCAATTCTTTCTCAGAAAACCAGATAATCATTAGCATCAGGTCTGCTCTTAGGTTATCCACCAGATAGGCCAAAAATAAACTGTATTTATAAAGGTGACCAAAAGGAATTCATTTGGTTGTTTGCGTGAAAATATATAAATACCGAAACCAGCATCAGCTGAATTTTAAAAACTGATTGATCCTTGATCCTCT
Organism: Xiphophorus maculatus; assembly: GCF_002775205.1. Taxonomy (NCBI): domain Eukaryota; kingdom Metazoa; phylum Chordata; class Actinopteri; order Cyprinodontiformes; family Poeciliidae; genus Xiphophorus; species Xiphophorus maculatus. Next base: position 24,756,920 of record NC_036452.1, on the reverse strand, counting down.
GTCAAAAAGCAAAATAAACATTCCTTATCATGGTATTGTGATGCATTCAGTAACACTAGACTGCACTCTGACTTTAATCCAACACAACAATCATGTCCTCTGACATGAATTTTTCTCCACTGCGTAACAAAAAGAACTGAAGTTTAGAAGCCTCCCAACAAAATCAAATCTGAATGCTGCCCCAGCAGCAGGTGGCACCTGTTTGTTATAGGCTGGATGAATGAATATACAGTATATATATATATATATATACATGTATATATGTATGTATATATGTATATATGTATGTGGGACTCTCAAATCAGATCAACATTTATAAGTACTGTCCCATTGGGACAGCTTATTGTGTGAATGAATAGAAGTCAGCATTTAAGCACAGGCTGAGAATGAACAAACATCTGCAAACTTCATCAACCAGAAAGCTCTGCTTTCATCAGCAGCACCCAGTTTCTCCTCAGACTGCACTGTGCTTCAATGAAGCGTTCACTCTCTCAGATGTGCAACACAGTCATCACATCAACATGGTGGCTGCTGCTTTGTTCTGCTGGACATGAATGAATGAGAAAGTGAATTGTGTTGTGTTTTTACCTCCTGGATCTACAGCTAACATGAACATGTGGAACAGTTTTTTGCCCCGAATGGCTTTCAGGCTTTTTCACGTCCTTTTAGTTTTCTTTGCTCTATTTTTTGCATGTTACCGTGTCCTGTATGTAGAATAAAGTGAAACAAACAACAACAACAACAAAAAAAGATCACTTGAGATAGAAATCTTGACATGCCATCAGTCACATATGGTACATATTATAATCTTATATTGTTTATGTACAAGAAGCATTCAAACAAAGTGGGCTGAAGGTTAAGTCAGAGTTAACAGGCTGACTGTCTAAATAAGGATGGCTTGAGGAAGGGAAGAACATCTGGATCCGCTTGGACTGACAAGTGGAACAGAGAGGACAGAGTTGTTTGGCTGCTTCTCGGAGAGCAAACAGAGGGCCACGATGAAGGACAGGCTGAGCTCAGTTGAGTTGATCCTCATACTGTTTCCGGAAACAGTCACCAGCAGGAAAAAACTCCCAGCAGCGCTCCTGGTACATCTTCCATACATAAGACTCCTTCAAGAGAAGCAGACAGCATGAGAAGGATTGCATCTAATTTTAGGACTTTAAAAGGGCAAGATGTAAGAAAAAAAGAATGTTATCAGAAAATATCCACCATGAAACATGTCGGTGCCTACGTGGAATGAACTGCATCGTAAATACTGAGAACAAAATGTCCCTCAGAATGAAAGAAAAGCTGAGTGGAGAGGAGTTGCTTTACCTGGCCTGTGTGCTCAGTTTCATCTTTGTTTATCAGATACATCAAAAAGAATCTGAAACACACAAACATTTATTACATGTAAGTACAGATGATGGAACGAACTGTGTACAGAAATAATGAAGTTCATGAGAAAAACCATCACTTCAAACTTAAGGGGGGATGTTACGAAAAACCAATTTCCATCATGTTATGATGTTATTCCTTCATCAAAAACGTACCTAAAGTAATACTTTGATTCTTTCATGCATGATTGAGAAATCCTCAAATCAAACCTCACTAGCAAAAGCCTGTTTAGTTAGTGAAGTATTTTTTACATTTTGATTCCAAATTCAGCTTACTGATTGGAGGACCAGCCATATAAAAACTCTACAGAGTTTAACATCAACCACTGTCTCTGAACATAATGAGATTTACAGATTTTAAATTCCACAGGAAGAAAGAACATGTAGGAGTCACTATCTGACCTTGCTAAAGGTCACCATCACAATAGAATGAGAACATGTTGGTTTTCACATTTCTTTACTAAATGTAAAACCTTTTGACATATTAGCACTCATATAAAAATAATCCTAGTAATAACTGCTGCAGTGCCTTGCCCACTGAAACGTTGGCAAAGTGCAAGGCATCAGTTCAGCTGAAGGTTCCCAAGTAGCAGCTGCTACAACCAACTGGAACAACCAACAATAGCACAGAGGAACCTCTTATACTCACAAGTAGTTGGCTAAGTTGTGCTCTTGTAGTGTGTGAGTTTCAAACCCATGTGGTACTGTGTCAAAATACTCATTTCCTATTCCACAGATGAAACATTTGGTCTGCAAGAAAACAAAGACAAAGGTAATAAGTTCTCTCCAACAATTTCTGATCTTCATCTCTGACATCTGCTAGCTGTTAAACTAAAATTTGCATCTGAATATCAAATAAATAATGAAGCTGGTAGAATGGTGGAAAATGTGCTGGTGGCGCAGAGACAAATGTGTTTCTGGTGACTGTGTGTCTTCACCTCCATGTCTTCTTTGACTTGTTCCTGCTGGTCTCTCAGTTCACCAAAAGCATCAATGATCAAGCCTAGAGTTGGAAAAGAAAAATCAGAATTACCCAGGCCAGTCAGCTATGCAGCACAATTGCAGCAGCACATTTTGACTTGCTCCTCAATACCTCTGCAGCATTACAAGTTGCAAAGTCCTGTACCATATCAGGTTAAGAAGACATCGCACATGCTCAGAAGCTTACTCAGTGAAGTAACTTAAGTAGTACGGCCATTTTTATAAAGGTATTTTTGGTGCAATATGATGAATCCTTTTCTCAACAGTGACTGCTGGCTGAGGTTTGTGGGGGACAGAATGGTGAATTCCACTTCCTCACCATTTGCATTCGGCCCAGTCAGCAGACCTGGGTGGACCCCATATAGGTCTGCCTATGTACTGCAAACCCATGTAGGGGTTTCCCCAAATCTATCTGGTTTGCCCAGTTAGAATTTGGAAACCCATGTGGGACCCATATCGTTGCCCACCTAGGTATGCTGGATGGGTATTGGCTCTAAATAACACATGCGTCATCTGATTTGCACCAAACTCGATGTCACTGACCTCTGTTGACCTCTAAAGAGGCAAATATTGGAATTTGACTCCAGTGCGTCCCCTAGATGATTCAGACAGTTATATTTCTCTGATACATCGTCTGATCTGTACCAGATTTTTTGTGCATTATCACAGAGCACTGTTGCACACATTGGTGTGGACATCCCTGTTGCCCCGCCCACTCAGAGAAGTCCCTGAACATTATTGGGCGACTCCTCCTGTTTCACCCCATGTATGACAGCACTGAAACCATATCCACTAGCTGTTGATCTCCACACATGATGTGTATCAAACCTTACAGAAAGTCCTCACCAATCCACCACATACAGGATAACAATACTAGAACTCCTGTCTGGAAGGTTGGATTTTGGCCAAACTTTTAAGACTTGCTGATGGACTCGTACTGAACTGGACAGAAGGCTATTTGGAAGATTCGCCAAATGTGCCGACTAGTGGACAGGCATGGGATTGGTGAGAAAACGATGACAGAGGCGCTTTCTCGCCGCCATGACGTGGCGCCGAGCTGGAAGGGCCATGTGAGGCTACTTGTAGGTTTAATTTGGAGTCACGTTCCACAAAAAAAATCTGCAAATTGGACAGTGAAAGTTTTCGTGCTTTCTTATCTTTGTCAGTATGTGTTGAGCTTTCTTTCACCAAATTATAAGTTATTATGTTCTTGTTCAGTTTTTCTCTTACTTTTGACCTCAGAGGAGACAGTGCAGTGGTACCATCATTCTGAGGCATTTTGTCCATAGGAGCATATATTTGCTGCGTCCCTCACCCTGTATGATGGCCAGCAGGATTACAATGACAAAGAAGAAGAATGTGATGTCAAAGATGATCCGGTAGATCTCGTACTCATCGCCTGCAGGATCCTCAATTTGGTCGCCAATCCCTCCGCCTGCTCGAACGCCCACATACATGTGAAACATGTAACACTGGGCAAGAAATGGAGAGGAAGAAAGTAAAAGAAATGTGCTTTTTTTCTAAAATTGTTTTAGCTGTTTTGATATTTAATCTGTAATATTAACTCTCTTCTGACTTTCAAAGCACAATTGAAAACTCCTCTGTTGAAGTTAGCCTTCTCACTTTACTTTTATAGTGGTTTTGTGTTTTATTGCTATCTTTTACTGTTTAGTTTGTGTTTTCAATGTTGTAAACTGTTCTTGGGTATTTGATCAAGAAGCACCACATATTGGTTTTCATTCTTTAAAGGCACAATGTACATTAATTAGCAGTATTTCAATTCATCACTGTAGTTAGGTGTAGACATACAATAAACAAAAGAAACAAGTTTTTGATTTTAATAAAAGGCCAACATTAGTAACTGGCTGACAAAAATGGGACAGAAACAATTATTCGTCAGTCAGTTCTGATAAATATTTAAAAGGAAAAACATGTAATAAAATAGGAATTTAAGTGACAACATCTTTGCAAAGTAAGCTAGGAAACACAGGCTTTATTTAGGAATGTCGTACCAAAAATTAAACTAACAGAACACAAAAAGTATAGTAAAATGACTAAATATGAAGTATAGTGGTGCATAAGTAGATGCCAAAAATGTACAGATGACTTGTGAAAGGGTCTTAATTAAAGAGTTATATGTCATAGTACAGGAAAGAAACTGAAAATATCTTCGAACCACAATGAAGAGATGAAATGGAAAATAGGGAAGAAGAAGAAAACAGAGCCATTTTCCTCCAGGCACACGGGAAAAAGAAACAGAACAGGAAGAAAATGATCACTTCACTCCACTAAATAAACTCTGAAACCTGAGGCAAGTGACTCATGACTACATACAGACTTCCTCTTGTTCATCCCTCTAAGCTCCACAGCTCCTGTCACGTTATTGCGGTTTAATGCCGGCAGAGCTGCCACTATTGGCTCCTTAATAGGAGACCAGTTGCTCCATCAACTGCTATGGGTGGGTGACTAAAACGGATTAGTGTGTGTGTCCCAAAACGTCTGGGTGACACAAGGTTCTTCCTAACTGCAGAAACACAAACAGGCAGATTCCTTTTTATAGTGATCTCTTAAACATGGCAGAGAACAGACAGTTACTGTCTATATGTCCATAGATACTCATTAAAATACATAATTCTTGGGCTTTTATAATCAGAGGACACAATAGCGTAGCAGATTACCAGCTGCAGAACCAAGCATGCCTGGTTCCAGGCCTGAACGCTCTGACCCCTGCTTCTTCCACCATAAATGGAGGCCAATGATCCTGTTAAGACAGGCTGTAAGATCCTGCCTGGTTTCAGTTCCACAGCGGTTCATTGATGAATCAGGCAGAAAGCTAGACATCAGTAAAACTTTGTTCCACCAGCTTGATTTTCTACAGGATTACATTAACATATTTGACTTTCAGCACAAGTTCAGACATGACTTAAGGCCATTGGTGCATTCAATCAAAACCTACGTTTTATTGAAATACGTTCAGACCTACTTCACATTTCATTATGCATGTGTAGTTTGGAGAAGTAGTAGCTGAAGTGTTTTTAGATACATTGTATCATGCCAAACATTTTTGTATTTGCATTATTACTGTATATTTGCACCATTATCCTGCAAATCTATTACATGTTCACTAAGGTTATAGTAGCCTACACACTTTTTCCTCTTTTAGACTAAGTCATGGTCACAACCATCTTTTGACATTATGTTCTTAAAAAGAAAACTTCCATTACTTTAGATTTTCTAACTGATTCACTCCAGCATGAAATACAGGAATTACTTAGATGTCAAAGCAAATGTAAAAATGACTGCAGTTGCTTGTTTTTATTCAAACTCATAACAAATACAACCAATGAAAGTGGAGATATTTATCATACTCACTGTCAACATGTCATCACACTTCATGTCTGGAAGTTCTCCATCTTCACTTTTGTTGTAAAACTTTCTAAAGAAGTTGAAGGCAACCACTGTGTAAAGGTAAACCACCACAGCTAACAGACCGACAGTAAGCACAAGCTGGAAGACAAGAAGGATGAAAACACTACTAAATGACCCTGATGGCCATCAGGATCAGAACATTTATAATTCCATGATATGGAGATTTTCATTACTGATCAACTCTAACTGAGTTGGAACGTCTGTGCTGAATTCCTGCATCCGTTTGCAAACATATTCATCAGCACCCTGGTATAATGTAGAAAAATTCAATTTCATTGTGCTCAATCCTTCACACTTTTTAAAGAGGCTAATATAAGTCGACTTTTATTTTAAGTAATAAAAGCCAAAGTCGAAGGTCATTATCCATAGCTGTGTGGATACTGACTGCAGGGACTCCTAGAATGACTTCTAGGGGCCTTTTAGCCTTTATAATAACAAACGTGCTACACACACAAAAACACGCAACCTGCTTACCTGTTTGCCATTATGTGTGACTGAAGAGAGGATGGTCCGCAGGGTCTTGAAGCCCATAGCAATGTCCAGCAGATGGGCAGCAAAGAAGAAGTTGTTATAGTGACCCAGGATGGACATGGTCATGTACCAGGCCAGATACAGGAAGGACTGCAACGAGGGGACAACACCATGATTACGGACCGATGCAGGAACCACACTTATGTCATGATATAGTATTTATAAACAATATGAAAGGGGTTTTGGATAAAAAGTTTTGGAATTAAAGTTATGCTTATTCTTGCACTTTCCTATGGGTTTCAAACATTAGAACTAACCTCAGTTAAAATGTTTAATATATATGTGAAAATAGATTAATTTCTTCTTCAGGCATGTCCTGTGTTACAAAACGTTTTGCTTAGTAATGCTAAGCAAAATGGAAATGAAAAAGGCCAATTTCTGTCAAAAATGTAGTGCTTAAATTAAGTATAATTATTCTTAAACCTTGATAAGTGTGTGGATAATGTCTGAAAATATCTGATTGCATTGAACTAACTATATACTTAACAAAAATATACAAAAATATGTTATGTCAAATATTGTTGCCATATGGAGTTCACAACTGTAACTCATTTAACTGTAACTGCATTTGCTGACATTTTATTGTACAAAAGTAACATTTCTCTTGATTTATGTATAATTTTTAATCCAACTTGCTGCCAGTGAGCATTTCTCAGTGAGTTGTTTTTTTACGCTGTACATGGGTGATGCATGTCCAGTGGGTGATCAGACGAAATGAGCAACAGTTGGATAATCCTTGGACTGGGGACAATAAAAGGCCACCCAAAAATGTCAAATTTTGTCACAAGTCATAATTCCTCAGATGTCGCAAGTTATGCCAGAGGATGCCATTGGCATGTTGGATGCAGGGATGTCCACCAGAGCAGTAGCTGCACTGCTCAATGTCCATTACTGGTCCACAGGCTGTTTAAGAGTTGGTTTCCAACAGACTGGCACTAGTGTAAATCGACCTCATCCTCGTCGGCCACATGTGACCATTCCAGCACAAGATTGCCACATCCGGCTCGTCCATCTGTGAGATTGGCTAAGACCAGCGACACACACAGCTTATGAGACTGTTGATCTGCACAACAGACACATCACTCTTCAGACTGTCCTTAACCGCCTACGGGAAGCCAACTGGGTCAAAATCAAATTCCTCAGCCTGACCCCTATCATGTTCAAAGGACTGTCAATCCGCTACAAATGAATGTTATCAATGCCGATATGAAGATCAGCAATTACTGAAAATATAGTTTGAGTTTCTCTATATATTGCGTAACCTAAATGTTCATAAAACTCATATTTTACATGGGGCGTTTATATTTTTGTTCAGTGTATTCCTGGATATTAAAACACATCTAATATTGTGAAAAGCATCTGAAAAACCACACTGGGTTGTAAATGTTTAGACGCTGTCTCTTTGTGCACATGGCTGCTGGAATACTTACATTATCAGTAAAAACAACCCCAAGCTTCCAGATCTGATACTTCACATCGATGGAGTTGAGCCTGTTAGGAGGCAAGACAAGGTTGGCTGTTCTTCATATCCATAAGCGATAATCAAACATTTAATGTATTAAAATGTGAAATCTATGGGTGATACTGTGCTTGAATCTCTCACTAGTGGCTTCAGTATGTACCATTTTGAGGAAGATAGTGAGGGAATGTGTTTCTTCTGTTTTTTTTCTGTAACATTCAAAAGTTCAATAAAGAAATTGATGGAAACAAATGTAAATCAATGGACTGATGCCAATAACCTTTTTGACCTTTTTCCTTAAAGTGTCTGTAAAGCCACTGAGTTTTCAAACATGGCTTCTAGTTTATTCAAAACTCCAGATCAAGACATCCCAGGTTATTATGTAATATTAGAATGACCTTGACATGCCACCATTTTACATGAGTAGGAATTTTAAAAAATCAATTATATTACAATAAGTCCAAATGACAGAAAGTACATCTTCCTGTTTAAAGAATGTTGAATTGTAGAGTAATTGGTTTGCTGTTAGGTAAATTGTATTATTAGTAATTATCAAATATTTGTTGTATCATGTAGCTTTTGTAGTTACATTTAGATAATGTTTCTGTATGTTGATTAATTCTGATTCCTTCCTAAATCCCTCCTTGGAAGAGAGAGGTGACAGCTACTCTCAGCAGCTGTTGCCCTGCAGGACTTCCTATGAGAGACGGAGGTGTTAATTGCTCCCAGCAGAGTTTTACAAGCCTGACAATAAACTCTGCTCTGTGCTTCTTTGTGCTACAAAGCCGTTGCTTTGAAGCTATACAACGTGTCCGATTCAACGCCGTGCTTGGAGCAAAAGGGATCTACAGTATAGATAACATGTGTCTAGACTAGTGAATGTCATTAGCGCTGCAACGATGTGCCCCTCCACCCTTTTAGAGTTGCAGCGCCCCTTGTGGCAGGGTTCCTAAAGAGCAATAAAAAGAGAGGAACAGACAGATGTGTTTCAGAGCGGTTGGAGATTTGTAACTGAAAGCACATCTCTGTCTGCTCTCCTCGCGAGAAACAAAGAATCTAACTCTCTTGTCTTTCCTGTGTTTGTTTAATAGGTATTTAGACCTGACATTTGCTGTAAGCAAAAAAAACTTGAAGCCTCCAGACTACATCATGTTAATTATTCATCAATATTTAGCTTTCATTTTCTTGCTCTTAAAATGACACACACACCCACACACAGTTGGAGTAACACACTTACACAGCGGCCAGTGAACTGTCTTTCCTGGGTTTTCTTTTCTTGTGAGCATCACTGAAATCCAGAGCAGCCTTGTCCAACCCCAGCAGCTCACTGATGCGGTCATGGCCATAAAACTCCCCGTACTTATCCATCACCTGCACAAGGTAAAAGACTGTATGAAAAAATGTCCAAAATTAATTCAGTTAAACTTCACATCTTCGTGAACTCCTTTGCCTACCTTCCTCTTGACAAACTTATCCCAGTAGTTGTTGGGGAAGGATCTGAAAGGACAAAGTTTTTATGGAAGTGAAGAGAAGTGTAAGTGGTAAAAAATAGAAAAAGATGGATGCATATTAACAGATATTTTCTGGTTCCTTTCGGTCCTGTTCTGATCCACTCACTGTGTGTTGATCACAAGTCTGTCCCACTGTCCTTTAATGTCGTCCTCAGATGGTTGCTCGGTGATGTAAAGACCATCAAATTCAAGCTTCCTGGCCACTTCCTTTTCACGTTTGAAGATTACCAGTGGAACCTACATGAGTCGCACACAGCAATACAGGACGGCCATGTTCAAATTACTGAAATATCACTAAATGACTAGATGCAATCTGCTGGGTTTCCTTACATAGAAACATTTTAAACTACTTTGAGTAATTAACTGAGCATACTGTATTGTTTGATAACTAGGATCAGTTAGAATCTGTGTGATTGAGTTGGAATGATGTTTTTGTAAATTGCCTGGAGATGACATTGCTTGTGAACTGGTGCTATAGAAATAAACTGAATTGAAATATACTGTTAAAATGAGGAAACCCAAACCAAACAAGGCTTTTTTTTGCTTTGTTTTGTAATTTGTCAATCTTACCTTCAGACAGTAGTATCCGATGATGCAGAAGAAAGAAATGACAGTATGGAGAACAGCCAGGATCCGCAACATGGGCTCCATGTATCCGCTGCTTTCCTCCAGAACAAAACGCACTGAGACCGGCTTCAGAGGCTCGCCCGTCTCATCCGATACCCGCTCGTTCGATTCCAGCCTTTCTCCAAGCAGTGGATCCCACTGGACACTGCTGTCTGCATGGCTGCTGGTGTGAACAGCTTCCTTCTCTTCCACCAGGGATGAAGAAGTAGAAACCTGGCAGGAATAAGTTAACCAGCTTTTCTCAAAACAAAGCAACAACAAAAAAAGACAAAAAAGAGAAAGAGAATACTGTTTCCTTTTCAGGAGCACTCTACAAGAAAACCATATGTTCTTTAATTGCTCTATGCAATTAAAGAACATATGGTTTTCAATCTAATAACTGCTTCAAACAACAGTCTACTTAGACAGTTTACATGTGGATAACAAAGTACTAAACCTAACCCAACAGTTTTGTGTAGTAATGCTGCCTTTTAAAGCATTCTGTAACACTGATACTCTTTAGTTTTGGCCTGATTTTCTGACCTCTGACCCATGACCCAGGCTTCTATCCATGTCAGATGTTTGCAGATCATTTATTATAACCCTCAACTATTCAAAGCCTTTTTAACAGAAACAATTGTTTCCAGTATTCCAGTTGCCACAATCTGATGTGGCAACTGGAATAGAGGGCTAAAAGCCTGACGGTGTGTGTGTGTGTGTGTGAGGGTGTGTGTGTGCATGGTCCCCAGTGTTATTTTTGGGTTAAGTTTATAACTGAGGTGTGAACTGAGTTAGCGTTAGACTGGAGAAATCAATGATAAATGAATGGAAGTCAATGCAAAGTCATTGTGAAGATACATGTGGGTGTGTGTGTGTGTGTTCCTCCCATACCCAGTTCCCTGTTACCTTATAGAATAGAAGTATAAAATTAATTGCAAATGCAACAAACAGGGCCAGCATCCTCATGTTGTAGAAGTTTCTGGCAAAGTAGTTCTGTAGGAACGACAGGAAGACAACGGCAGATTGTTGATTCTGGAACAGATTTCTAACATGCTTCACATCAATTCATCTACTGACTGAATGAAAACATTCTAGTCTCTACACGAAAGTATTTCTGCTTTCATCAGAAGACCAGGACGGGATGGGATGGGACGGGACGGGACAGAACAGAACAGAACAGAACAGGATGGGACAGAAGTGTTGGTGATACCAGCAGTTTCCTCTGGTAGGCCAGGATTTTCTTCAGGACGGCCGACTCCTGCAGGTCTGGTTCATCAGACTTTGAGTTGTGATGCTTTCTCACTTTTGATTTCATCTTCTCATTCTTCACTTGTTTCTCTTGTTTCACCACATGTTCCTCTCTAAAATCATGAAACAGTGCTTAAGGCTTTATGCTGTGTCTCCATATTGATCTATTTCTCTCGTTTTTGCCCTCTCTAAAGTTATTCTTATGATGGAATAAAGACTTTTACTTACTCTGACATTTTTTCAGGTTCAGCTTCTGGTATTTCTTCCTTCTTTTCAGAGGGACCACTCTTTGACTAAAGCAGAAAACATGATTAGAAAATATGCATAGTAGTTGTTATTCTGCATGAGTCTAGACCATAGGTGGGCAACTCCAGGCCCCAGGGCCGGTCTCCTGCAACTTTTAGATGTGTCTCTACTTCAACACACCTGAGTCAAATAATGAGGTCATTAGCAGGACTCTTGAGAACTTGACTGCACTTAGGAGGTGATTCAGTTGTTGGATTCAAGTGTGTTGGACCAGGGAGACATCTAAGAGTTGCAGGACACCAGCACTCGAGGACCAGGATTGCCCACTCCTGGTCTGGACCTACATAACTCAATCATACAAGGTCTTACAAAAGTGTTCACACCCCTTTATATTTTCCTACATTTGTCATGTTGAATCCACAGCATGTTATTTGTTCTTTATTAGCACAACAACATATCTCAGTGAATAAATGTATGGTTTTAATTTTATTAAACAAAAATTGGAAATGCGTGATTAAGTTCTAGAAGAACATCCCAAACTTTGAATGTCTCTCAGAGCTCTGTTGTGATGGACCTCTCTCCATGGTGAGAGGCCCACAGCGGCTCTGGAGGAGCTGCAGTGAACCACGGCTCAGGTGGCACAATCACACAAATCAGGCTTTTATGAAATAGTGGAACAAAGAAACAATGAAACGTAAAGTCCGGTTTGCCTGTTACCTTCAGAAAATAAGGTCAGACAAGGACAAAATTAAACTTTTTAGCATACGTACAAAATGATACAGTTGAACCTGAAATTATTCATACCCCAGGCAGATTTAGATATGAAGTTATCTTTTAATTTGACCAGCATGTTTCCTCTGACCAGAGGGGATATTAACGTTTCAGAGTGACCCAAACTCTGAGACATGTGAATTTCAGAGTGTGAACCTGATAGAAGAGGTTCCCTGTTACCTACTCTATAAGGTAATAGGGAACCTTATAGAACCCCCAGAATCTGCCAAAGAATCTATGGAAAGAGTGAAAGATTAGGGTGATGAGCAGGAGGCCATCACTCTAAACTGTCTGGTCAAAATACCAGAGGAAAAATGGGAAAAACTGGTCAGAAAGAGTAAGGAGGGTTTGATCATTGCAAGTCCAACAATTATTTTGAAGGATTTTAGTAGATCATTTTGAGAAAAAAAGAGAATAAAAACAGACAAATTAACTTAATTTCTCAGGACATTAACTCTGAACGCTCAGATCCAACCATTCCTAGATTCGAATGATTTAGACAGAATATTCTCTGGATGCCTCCCCAAAAGTCTTACAACTGAAACTACAGTGAGAACTGATTCTAGAAAGTCTGCTGAATACAGGTGCCTGCCACACTTTTCAGATAAAAATTTAAAAAACAAGATGCATAATTTTTCTTTTCTGATTACACTTCTACCTCAGCACAAATATTTTCTTTATTTTACATGATCGCAGGCTTTGTCAGATGCTTCAACGCAATCAGGATTTTATAACAGAGGAGTGTCAGCCTCATTGTTTTCACTCTGTCACTACTAAAGTAAGGCATAAGGTTCCTGGAGCACCATTTTGATTTTATGGATGCTGAATAAAGAAGTGCAGTGAGTTTTACACAAAAAAAGAATACTTTGAAGGGGAAACTAAAAAAAAAACACACACACATTGAGATGATAATGACATGGTTAAAGTGATTCACACTTTTTCACACGTAGGCTAAACGAATCATTTCTAGCCCGTATTTCAGACTCTTTTAGCTTTAGGGTGACAAATACATTAAAATATGGGAAAGACAGCAGTGGTTCTAGCAATTCAGCCATTATAAAATACAGTTTATATGAGCGAAGACAGCAAGAGATAATAAGTCAGCTATAAATGACATAATGAATATATCTTTTAAATTAATCTAGACAAAGAGTGATAAATGAACAAGAAGTAGTTGATGTTCGGAGTATTGAATTTAGTTCAGAAGGTTTAGATGCTGAACTATAAACATGAACTGATTGATACCTGAGCTTAGAACAAGTTCATGGTGATCCCTGCACAGATGAATATACATAATGAATAAACCCAAAGCAGAAAATGTTTCATTCACCTGGTGTCTTTGTCTTAGTTCTGGCTGTGGAGCAGGAGGAGGAGCTGAGGGGGGCACTGGGGAGCTGAGGAGCTCTGTGAGGGTAGCGTTGGGGTTATGGGGAGTGATTTTGTACTGTCCCCCCTCTCTTCTCAAGTCAAGACCAAAAATGTCCGACAGCAGCTCAGTTTCACTGGTATTAACTGCTAGGTCAGCCAGGTCCTCCTTCGGGGAGCTACGCTCAGACAGCCTCTTCTCCCTCTCATCTCCTTCACCGCGGACCTCGTCCTGGGTGGGGTCAGGCATGGTGGCCAGCAGTTCTGACACCTGTGGATGGAGACATTTCTTTATGAATAGCTGATGCAGAATCTAAATAGTTCTTTCTTCAACCATTTTTACATCTATTTTTAAATAAATAACCTTGACAGCTTTGGCTCCCTCTACTAAATTCCCTCCCATGAAGGTATTGTAGAAGATTCTGCAAAATCCTCGAGCCACACTGAAGGCCACATGGAGGAGACCCAGCAGCACTGACCAGTAGAAAGACACCAGAGTGGTCACCAGGTCTTTCAGTGTCATGTTCTTGATCTTCTTCATTTGTTTCTTTAGACTCTTCATTGACAACACCTGAAGCAAAGAACAAAGCCAAAGCTCAGGTCACCGAACACTCTGCTGCACATCACTGTGCCCCTCGAGGTGGACTCTGATCTGAACCTTCAGAGCCACATGAAGACTGTTACAAAGCCAGGCTTCTATCACCTGAAGAACATTTCATTAGAGAAACAAAACCAAACATGGAGAAGCAGCCTTCAGCTTCTATATACCAAACTTCCAGAAAACTGCAGCAGAAACACAGAGTTCCTCTAGACCAGTGCTTCTCAGTTCCAGTCCTCAGGCCTCCCTGCTCTGTATGTTTTAGATGTGACTCTATTCCAGAAAAGCCCATTTAAATGATTGCATGGCCTCTTCTGCAGCCATTAAGCAGGACCAGAATTGAGAAATAGACTAAAATTCAACCTGGGTAGGATTGCTTTTGAACCATAATAAATGAAACATTGACCAACATTTGATGTGTATTGATGATTTTGATGATGATACTCAACAAAATACTGTTTATTAATTGCTTCATAATTCATTATCATATTATGTTTTTGTGATATAAAGCGTTTGGAACGGTCCTGTAGCAAGTTGTGTTGCATCTTCCAGCAGACAGACAACACTGCTTTCACCGTCTCAGGTTTAGTTTAAATGTTTTGTCCAGGTAAAGATTAGAATAATTTTTTAAATTGGTCATGCATAAAAATAATATTTACTGTACATAAGACTGCATTTTTTCCATTACGAAGACTTCATATATGCAAAGTTTGGGAGAATCAATATATATTTGTATACAAGTATGTACATGTTAATAAATTGGCAGTGAAGGAAATGTGTGCTCCCACCTTTATGAGCAACATGACGTTATAACGAAGGGCGATTAAAGCCAAGCGCACAGTAGACACAGAGAAGAAGCCCATGTCAGGGTTTTCCTCATCACATTTCTCTCGCTCACTCTCTTCTTTCACAGCTGAGCGCTCGCCAGCATCGGACATCTGCGCTGCTAGCTGCATTTCAAAGATGGTGTCCTCACAGAAATTCACAAACAGCTCCATCTTCTCTTTCTCTCCACCTTCATTCACCACATCAAAAATGAACTGGCGTTTTGATTCTTTAACCTGCACACACAGGAGGGATGTTTGGAGAAGGTTTCAGGGTTAACAGACAGATCTCTGATCATCTGAAGTGATGGACTGCTAAAAGTATTTTCACCTGAGGTTTCTCCCATTGTGTCCGACTGGACTCACTGATTTCAAAGTAAACCCGCTCAATGCGCTTGGCGCTGCCCATGATCTCAATCCGGCCCAGATATGGCTGGAAGTAGTTGAGGACGCTCTCGGCCAGCTCCAGGAAGGTCTGCAGGCGGGTGTCATGAGGCATGTGCTCGGACAGATTTGTCAACAAAACTGCCACATTGAAGCCAATGTCCTGAGTAACAAAGTGAAGAGTAAATAGGAAATCAAACCTTTATTGCTTTTAAGGATGTTAGGCATAATGGATAATGATGGAACCAAAAACATTAACTTAACTTAAAAGTTTGAGAAAACTAAATGATCCAACCCTTGTTATTTAAATAATCCTTGGGTGTGTGACGTCTGCCTGAACTCCGATCACACACCATTCTGGTGAAAACCAGCTCCTTGTTCTACGCTATTTGTTTCACCTAGAGGGTCTGAGCTCTCAGATGTTGAGAAACGATTGCTTCCTGCAGTCCTAGACTCTGCTGAAGTTTGAAATTTTACCCAGTAGCTAACGTTTGTCCATGACATATGTAATGCACCAGTTCTGTGGAGTTTACTGAACATTACCTGCACTGTGATCAATCATCACGGACTGAACAGCTTCTTCCTCCGCTGCCATTGTTGAAACTACAGGCAGACTGCAATTCTAAAACGGAGGAGAAACTCAACATCATCGTTCACAACTTCTCCTTCTGTCCACTGATTGACCTGGCAGAAAGTTTAGCTCCAGAAATCCAAGTCAAAGGGAGAAATCCCAGATGGAACACTGAGGCAAGATCGAGTGGAATGTGTAGGCAATTGCCAGATTAGGCAAAAATGGTTAAGTTGTTGTTTTTTTTGCCCTTGGGGTTATTATGGACAGTTTGATAAGTTATTTCAATAGCTGATTGATTTGCACAATGTTTCTCCAAATATAGCTTCCTTCTCTTTGAATTGAATTCAGTTCCATCCATCCATCTCTCTGGAAGCTAGTGGTCATTGGGTTAGGGGTGGAGTACACCCTGACAGGTCGTTACTCCATCACAGGGCAACACAGAGTTCATGGGTGCATGAACAAGTCCACTATTTAGACAGAATAATCAACAGTCAATTTTTAGACTGTGGGAAAGAGCTGGAGCACCCAGAGAGAACCAACATGGAGGACATGCTAAGTCCATGCAGAAAGACATGGAATTCAGACCCAGGACATCTGCAACACTCCAACTTTCAATTCAGTTCAGTTTATTTGTATAGCAGCAATTTACATCATATCAAGGCACTTTACAAAAAAAAAAAAGAAAGAAAAAAATAAATGTTTTGTTTGTTCCTTGAGGTTACAATAATTCTGTCAACTGTAAATGTGTTGGAAAAAATGTTTCTTTGAACCAACTTAAAAAACACCAACTATTATTCTAATTTGTTACAGCTAATTTTAATAGTTTTGCTCAAGCTATAATTCTGATATGATTTTCAGTCAAATCATATCAGAGTATGTTTTTTAAGTTGGTTCAAAGAAACATTTTTTCAATGTACATCCACTGCTCTGTGTTCTGACTCACCTTGGCTGGTTCATGAAAACGCATCACAAACTCCTCATAGTCCAGAAGTTCATTCTCATCAGTCTCAGCACAGGAGAGGAGGAAGTCTGTTTCAGACTGGGTGTAGTGTTTGTGGCTCTCCATGGCTTTATGGAAATCCCTTTTGGAGATGACACCTGTAGGTTCATACATTTGTTAATCACAAACTATTTCCACCATGCAAAATACCCTATGCAAAAAATGTCAAACCAGCACATTTCTCATTAGGGCTCATTAATAACTTGTTCAACACAAAAAGTATTCAGAGCGTTTTGCCTTTTCCATCGGGGTCGTACTCCTTGAAACCATCAGAGGAGGTCAGGTCTTTCAGTTTCAGGAACATGTCAAAGAACTTGAGGATCATCTCCACGTTGTTGGACGATTCCACCAACATATCAACCATTTGTTTGCCAATTGTCCCATTTACTACATTACCTGTGGGGGTGACAGTGAATATTTTTAGACAGGATTTAACAACCATTAGTAGACACAGCTTACCTCAACACAACTAATGTATGCTTCTGCTGTTTCTATCTATAACATAGATCTAGACTAAAAACCCACCTGTTTAGCTTTTGAAACATCAGACATGAAACATTAACCAACATTCTGATGATGGTACTTGACAAAATGTAATGCTTCAATTGTTGACTGTGTGTTCTATGACTTTGTATTTTTGTGTTTTTACTTTGACCTGCCTTGCTACTGAAATGTGCTATACAAATAAACTTAATTAATTGATCAATCTACAATAAATCATACATTTGCTATGAACATAACTATACCTTCTAGCATAGAGAGCAACATAACCACCATGTCTTTCTGCAGATCCATCAGCTCTTTCAGTAACTCAATCTGACTGGAGTCCTGAGAGGAAAGAGAAGGAACCATGTTTGATCAGTCTGGAACCAGTATTTACCCACTTATACTAGTCTAATTAAAAGAAGGTACAAATTGTTATTTAAATGCTTAATCTCACACATGCACAGCAAAGAAATGCAGACTTTCAATCTACTCAATTAACTAATAACTAACCAAAACATGAAATGGGTGACTTTGTGAGACCTGTCAGTTTCTACCCAAGTTGTTTTCCACAAACCTGAGATAATTTCATCTGCATGTGAGCAAAGACATGCAGGAAGCCAACCACAGCATCCCACAAGCGACTGTGTGCCAAACTCTGTTGGTTGCCTGTGCACGGTCCCTACAAAAACAAACTCAGTCAGTTTCACTGTACAGGGCGATGTGTCACCCTGCACAAACAATGATGCAAAACTATTTTTTCAAACAAGAAAACAATAAATGACACTGCATGACGTGAGGGGAAGATAAGAAGCTTTTCATTAGGAATACATGTACCGCAACATACAGGAGAAGTTCAGTTTTGGATCTGATTAAGGGAAGACTGGTTATCCGCCTCGTGGAACTTGTTAGTAGCTATTTTTAAAATAAAGGGATTTTTAGTAGAAATGAAGAACTTTCTTTCTATCTGCTGAATTCTCTTACCTGGATATACTCTGTAAGCGTGTTGAACACCTGTTTGGCCACATTGATTGCCTTGGAGAAATTCCTCTGGCCCTGCTCGTCAATAACATCCTTCCCAGAATAATACCAGTAAAAGTCACTGATAGACTCCTGAGGAGGAAGAATGGGAAATTAAAGTTTTTTCAGTAAAATTACAAGCTTGGAATTTTACTGAATAAACAAACAACCAAATGCAAATTATAGATTAGGATAATTCCTTCTATGCCATGTCTGCATTATTCAGCAGTTTACTTTTGGAGTCTTCAGCCAAAAAATCATTTATTTTTGTCATTCTGTTACTAACTGATCAACTTGTTCCAAAAGATTTTTTTTCAATCAAATTAACTGCTTTGTATGAAACTGGTTACTTAGGATTGTTTGTTGGCAAAATATGAAGGATGTCACAGTGTCCATATAACCAACAGGGTTTTTTTTTCTTTCAAGCTTCTATGAGGAAATCTGCTTCAGAGTAAAATTGGATTTTTGTCATTTTGCTGTGAAGAGAAAAAACTAACCTGGACTCTGAGTAAGTAGTCAACAGTAGAGATGATGATGTTGACGGTTGTATTGTTCCCAGTTTGTGTCCTCAAGTAGTTCTGGAAATCTGAAACAAGATGAAGCAAAAGCAAGAATATATAAAGTTGAAAGAGAAAAAGCAGAACAAGATGTTTCAGATGCTTCATACAGAGTCTATTAAAGGTTTTCACCCCCCTGGATGTTTTAAACGTTATTGCTTTTACCAATCACCGGCTTCAGAGACCATTTATTCTCCAACTGGACGATGAGCCGACACGTCCAGCTGAAGATGCACACAAATGGTCTAAAGACACCAAGGTGGATGTTCAGAAGTGGCCCAGTCAAAGACCAGACCACCTGAGAGAGCTGGAACAGTTTAGCAGGAATAATGGAGGAAAACTGCAACATTCAGAAGAGCAGCCTGACTGAGACCAAAACACACACACTCCCTGCGAAGGGAGCCGGAGGTGAAAATACCAAATACTGACTTGAAGGGGGTGAATAGTTATGCATTCACTTTATTTATTTAAATAATTTTTATTTAATTGTCATTATTTTGTAGAAACATAGCTTTCACTTTAAATTTTTTTGTAAATTGTTCCAAAAAAAGCCAAGTGATTGTGATTGATTTATAAAAGCAAAAAAAAAAAAAGAGTGAAACATCCAAGAGGGTGAATACTTTTCATATAAGAATCAATTGATTGATAGATCAGATTTATCTTCCTCCCTTCTAAGCTAGAAAAAAAGACCTAATTTTAACAAAACAGAACCACTTTGTATTATTTGTATTGTAAGTCAGAGCCATGGAGCTTAATTCACAGCCTGCTTCACGTTTCTCTATAAATTAATAACCAATAAGAGAGCTTAGTACCTGAGTTGTGTCCTTCGCAAAGCAGCTGAAGGAAGCGGAAAAGGTCACAGGTGAACTCATCATCCTGCATGACCTTCTCACCTGGCCAAAGACAAGAAACAAACACACGCACACACGCACCCACACACCCAGGCACGCACACATGCAGGCACACATAAGCACAATCACAGACAAGTGTATGCACAAACATTTCAACAACACAAGCAGGAGCAAACATAAAAGCACACACACATTCATATACACAGACACACACAGAAATCAGAGAAAGGACAACAGGAGCAGACAACGTGAGAAACAACAGGACAGACAGGAAGATGGAGAGTGAGGATATGTTAAAAGAGAGATGCTAATGTAAGGATATCACCAGTGCTTTCTTTACTAGTGTCAATGATACTCCATTCTTATCTAACACAAACACACAGACACACTGTTGGATTAAAGGTGGGCAGCCAAGCACTTGGCACAAAACTCAAGTGTAGTCTATATAGTGCAGCATTTTACAGTCAGATTGGGACTTTGACTGGTTTTTATCATTTGGTTGAAAGAGTTTGAAGTTCACTGCTTGTAGATTCTATAAACCACTGAGGAAAATGAAGCTGGCTACTCTGACTGTGTAAAAATACTGCTCTAAGCCATGAAATGGGCAAAGAAAGGGTGAAAGACCAGAGACCATGTGATAAAACAAAACATGAACAGAAACATTAACAGAACACATTCATACAAAGTGACCAGAAACAGAACTGGCCTAGAGGAGAGAATCAGTCTGGAACAGGACTGAAAGTGTTCTCTGGCAAACGAACAGATTCCACTTGTTTATGCATAGAGCAGTCCTACCAGGATGTCACATGCTGTATGTTGGGACTGGAAGGGGGAGGGCTGTGGATGGAGGCTATAGATTACACCTTGAAATCCTTAAGACTGAAAAAAAGTGTTATCAAATATGAGCCTATTGAAAAACATGGGTAGCTGTTTCAGATGAACAACATAGAGAAATGTTTACTCACATTTTTCTAGCACATTTCTCCTTCTGGCACTAGACAAGCACATTTGTTAAGGTTGTATTTACCCAGAATGCCCTGCACTGTAGTCCACTTCCTGCTTTTGGGGTGGTCTCTGGTCTGCTTAGCGTTTACATAAGCATTCCAACTGAACTCAAGTTTATTTCAACTGAACTGAACTGGTTTGTAGGCGAAACAGAGTTCAGTTCTTTGGTCTGCATCAAAGTTTGAATACATTCACACCTCCCAAACAAACTGGACCTTCTGGACAGACAGACTGGTGTTGGACGAAAGCGGTGGTGGACTAAAGTGGACCAAACAGGACTGGTCTGAATGCACCCTCAGTCAGAGTCCATAGTTTCAGACAGAACATTTGTCTGAACAGAACCTACAATACTCAGTTAGGTGAAACACTGTGTGGACTACAATACTCACCACAACAATATGAGAGTGATGAGGTCACACAAAGGACGATGCAGGTATTACTGCAGCAGCTGCTTCTATAGGTTCATTCATCTCATATAAAATGGTGGTTTACAGACATAATGGGGTCTTTACTGGAGAATGTGCGGTCTCTGACTTATACCTATACTGGTTTTGGAGACGGGAAAAATGGCAATGCAGAATTGAGGTCACACTGCATAATGATCCCTATAAGATTATGATAAATTTCTCACCATCACATTCTTGTTCCTGGATGATCACCAGGGAGACATGGACCAGAGATCAACACAATGTGATGAGTTGTGAGGATGCCAGGCTGCTTGCTGCAAGTGGTGACAAGTACTCTGCATTGACCAATTATGGTTGAATGTGGGAATGTAGAGGCAGGACCTTATGCATGTCCATATTCCAACTGTTATATATATTATTAATCGGGGGGCGGAGCATCCTGGACAGACTGGGAGGTGCAGTGGGTCAAATTTAAGCCTCTTCATAGTCAGATTATTACAGATATTTACTTTGAATTGACTGGTATTCAACCTGGGTAAATTATATGGACTTAAAGAAGATTTAAGTCATTTCAATTTGTGTGTTATTCTTTAAATTGGCTTGAAGCACTTAGTGAGAATATTTTGTACTTTCGGTCTTATTCCAAACAATATTAAACCAGATGGAGAGTTTGCATTGTTCAGAGTAAAATTGTTTACTTTATTCTTTAAAAAAGGTCTTATTTCACAGGTGCTTTAAAAGTGTTTCATACACCAACAACTAAAAAAAAAAGTTCTTTAAACAATAACTTAAGCAATCTAAACATATACACAACATATTACATTAACCTTTTTTTAAATCAGTCGTTATCTAATCAGGAAAAATCTTGAGCAAGGCTTGAAAAGGAATGGAAAAGAAATGCATGTGGTCAGAATAGGTTATTTTTTTGCAGAAAAACTTTCAAATGAATCATTTCACAAACAAACAGCAAATACAGACTACAGCAAACAGCTTAGCCATCAAAAACAACAAAGTAGAAAAGCCAGAGTCCAATCTCCTCTTGGAAACAGTGTGGCCACAATCAGCCGCTCTGAGGTCCCCATTAGAGATGGGGAGGAAGAAACATTTGACTTCTTAAAATGGATGAAAGGTGGCAGATGATAGATGAGAAGGGCTGCAACTACTGACTTTGGTTTAGAGTTGATAAAATAAAATGTAAACATTTTACAGCCCCTAAATTAGATAAAACACATTTTATTGTGTAGACCATTTTGGGCTGTCCTAACCCATTTCAGTCTGGAATGGCTCATTTTGTCAGCCTATTAACAACAATGGTTAGAAGACATGCAGGTTCCTGTGGAGCACAAAGCTGCAAAGCTCAACAGTAGCAAAATCTACAACCTCTAAAAAGCCTTTGAGTGGACATCAACTCATTCATCTACTGTACTAAGGCAAAGTATTTACTTACATATACTATATTCCCAAAACTATTTGCTCACCCATCCAAATGCTCACAATCAGGTGTTCCAATCTCTTCCATGGCCACAGGTGTATAAACTGAAGCACCTCGGCATGCAGACTGTTTATACAAACATGTGAAAGAATGGCTCGCTCTCAGGAGTTCAGTGAATTCCAGTGTGGGACTGACAGGATGCCACCTGTGCAACAAATCCAGTGGTGACATTTCCTCGCTCCTAAATGTTCCACAGTCAACTGTGAGACTCATATTCTAAGAAAATGGAAGTGTTTGGGAACGACAGCAACTCAGCCACGAAGTGGTGGGGAACATAAACTGATGGAGCAATACAAAACGTCGAATGAAGTGGTGCAAAGAACGTCGCCTCTGGACTCTAGAGCAGTGGAGGCGTGTCCATCAGATTGCCAGAGGGAGAACAAGTCTGGGTTTGTAGGTTGCCAAGACAACGGTACTTGTCTGACTGCATTGTGCCAAGTGTAAAGTTTGGTGGAGGGAAGATTATGGTGTGGGATTATTTTTCAGCAACTGGGCTTGGCTCCTTAGTTCCAGTGAAAGGAACTCTGAGTGCTTCAACATACCAAGACATTTTGGACATTTCCATGATCCCAACTTTGTGGGAACAGTTTGGAGCTGACCCCTTTATCTTCCAACATGACTGTGAACCAGAGCACAAAGTAAGGTCCAGAAGACATGGATGGAGAGTCTGGTGTGGATGAACCTGACTGGACTGCACAGAGTCCTGACCTCTGTCAGGTCGAGGTCTATTGGGTTGATCTCAACCTGATAGAACACCTTTGGGATGAATTAGACTGAAGACTGAGAGTCAGACCTTCTCGTCCAACATCAGTATCTGACCTTACAAATGCGCTTCTGGAAGAACGGCCAAAAATCCCCCTAAACACACTCCTAAAGCTTGAGAACAGCCTTGACAGAAGAGTTGAAACTGTTCTAGCTACAAAGTTGGACCAACGTCATATTGAACCCTATGGATTAGGAACGGGATGTGATTAAGCTCATATGCGAGTCAAGGCAGGTGAGCAAATAGGTTTGGCGATATAGTGCATTTCTGCCTTTTTTGTATCTTTTATGTTTGAGATAAATTCCAGTTTTTAAGTAATGATTTCATTCATCAAAAGAAAAAAAGCTATCCAAAGCAACCTTGACCTATGGAAAAAAATAATTGCTCCAACTGCAAACAGTTTTCTGCAACTCCAATTTGAGAAAAACTTGCTTATTCACAGATTTTGTCATAGAGCATTTCTAACATATTGTAAAGAAAATACGACTCCAGAAGCTGAAATATCTAGGCTAAATTTAAGTCCGGATTTGACGATGACACTACAAAACATGCACTTTATTTATTTGAGCCAGTAAAAGGTGAACTTGATGCTGTGCTTTGCTTCATCCTTCTGCTGTATAACCAAAGTGTACTTTAGGTGAAGGTCAAGAACTGATCAGTAGACATTCTCTTTCACATTTTTGGATGACTTTCCCAAAGCAGCTCCCCATCACTCACTCTCTGATGGAGGCCATATTTGCCACATCTCAATCATCAACACTGGCATCACCTGAGGCCTGCAGAGCTTTAGATGTTTTGTTCTGTGTTACCTCATGAAAAGGCCGTTGTTGTACTCTAGAAGTTTTAGTGACTGGCCAAATCATCCCAAAGCTTTGGAAATGGGTAGTTCTTCTTTCCAGCCCAATATAATATCAATGAGTCTGTTTCCGACAGAGACACCATGTGTTCCTTTTTACATTTTTTAGTCCAACTCGTGTTGCTTGACAGGTTCTGTTGAGGTGATTTCTGCATTGTGCAGGTCTGGCAGTAATCAGGTCTGAAATATCTCAGTGCAACAAAACAAGCAATCTGTACAGGGGCAAATACTTTTTACTGCACTGTAGTTTGCAAATCTAAATTGTTTTTAAAACCCTATAAAAAACAGAAGAGTTTTGCACTGTTTTTTAAAAATGTTTGTTGCTCTTATTTATGCTATCTAGCACTAAGGGTATGTTGTTGCTATGAGAGATTTTTTTGATAAAAAATGTTTTTAACATTCAGAGTGATGCATTCACCAAAAGAGAAACATCCCTCAAACACTCATGTAGCTGAAGAACATCAGGATGTGAATATTGGTGGCACGGTAAACTGCAGCTTTAACTAATCTGTGATGGATGTTTAAACTCGCTCAGATGTGTTTCATTGCAGCCCAAGTGAGTGAGTCAGAAAATGACTGAGAGGCTGAGAACACAAAAGGGACTGTTCACTTCACAACAAACAACAGCACAATAACCATCTTCCTTACTAAGACAAAACAACCAACTGATTCAAGGTTGACTGGAGGACTGAGAGGAAGTAGGTGGTAAATGTGGGTGGGACAGGTTCAGTACTCGTATTAGTTGTTTTCAAAATGTGCCAGATACTGTGCAGATCCTGAGGGGGCTATGGCGAGATGCCAACGCTTCCACCACTTGTTCCATGTCCAGATTTGAAAATTTTATTGAAGAATTTGGTGTTTATTTGCCGTTTTAAAAAAAGCAAGAGTAAAACCAGCCCAGGAGTAAACTGTGAGGAACTAACAACAGAGGGATTGGGATGGTGACAGTCAGGCAAAAAGTAACTGGAAACACAGATGTCTGCACTCAGGACCTGGACAGAACTGACACAACCAAACCAGCCAGGGTGAAGGAGAGAGAAAGACCAACCAACACACAAGAAAATGGCAGAAGGCATAATTACCACGCTCATGAGTGATGACTGAGGTAGGGAGGAAAGTGCAGTAAACAAAAATGAGAAAAGGAAAACAGAGGGAAAAAAGAGAGAGAAAGAAAGTAAGACACAAATAAAGAAACAAAGCTTACATATAGGGAAAAGAACTTTGAAAAATTGCGTGTTTTTGTTTGGTCAATTAAAATGTGCAAAGCATGAGAGTTCAAATAAAAAAACATGGTTCCTGTTTTATTTAGGATCTCTTGGAAAGCATCCTTGATTACACCCTTGGTTAATGGTAGATTATTAATTTGAAATCGTTTGAGAGTTGAATTTATAACTATCAACAGTGGATATCTGTCTGCTCTTACTGTGTAATTTGGCAGCAATGTTAAAAGCAAAGTTAGTTCCAGTAAACCGTGGGTTCTTTGTCTAAAAAGATAAAACTGCAAGGACATTTCAAAAATTCTTTAAACAGTGCAAAATCCACCTTTAAAAAAGTTAGAAACATCAAGGATTGTCTTATGGCATCTAACCGTATAAATTAGTAAATTAAGAACAAATACAGAATATCGCATAAAGGCAGCAAGATAGATAAGAAAACTTTGTGATCTTCCCCTACAGACCAAAAATTCAGAAAAATCAATTTTTATTTTATTCTAAAACTGAATAAATATTTCACTATTAATTCTCCTACTGCTAATAATTTTATTAAACTTGTTTTAAAAAACACACCCAACAACAATGTTTACAACACACACATATATACCAATACATGTGACAGGACTTGATTACAAAATGTTTAGAAGAAGTGCTTTTAAAAAGGCCAACATGGTGTCGGCATCATTCCTGCTCATCATTTGAAGGACTGACCGACATGTTTCTTCTGACTGGTAGTAATATAATAAACCTCATAGGAGCTAAAAATGAGGGTGAGAGCAACAATGCCTTCCAACCAAAAGACTTTGATCTCATCACACAAGATGGTTGGTTGAGATGTTAAAAAGTTGCTAGCAAATATAAAAAAGAAAACCTCTTGGTTAAATGGAAATAATCCCAAATCTAAATCTGCCAGGGGAATGAACACTTTCAGGCCTAACTCTGTTTAGGCCAATAAGAATCATTGTGACAGCAGCTGCTGAGTCCTTGATTTTTTTAGTAAAGAAGGAATCCAGGCTGTTCTGGATGGAAACACATCAAACAGTGGGCAGTAAGATTTCTGTCATGTTAAAACTCTGGTCTCACATATCGTCATAGAAACAGTCTTAGAAAACCTTCAGCCAGTGCTGCATTTGCATTACAGGGTTAGTTCCATAAAAGTCTGATTGTCTACTGGCCAAAGTGGGAAATGGTCCAAAACAATCATCATCCCATTCGAAACACCTGCTGCAAAATAAAAAAATATAAAAAATATCCAGAAAATTTAATTTAAAAAAACTTGAATAGAAACTATTTTTATATTGCATTTTTCACACTGCTTTATCTTTTTGTTGGATACCTCCTCTGTCCTAATGTGGCCAAAATGTTCTGTGTTTTAGGGTCACGGAAACCTAAACCTCTGTACCTAACCATCATTCAAATAACAATTAGAGATGTTAGAAGATGTTGTGTTGGCCCCACTCTGCCCAGCTTGAACAAGACAGCTGACTTTCAAGGTGAAGATGCTTTAAGGTATTCACTGCAGGTCGGAAACTTCCTGGTCAAAACTTTGTTATACAAACCTACTTCCTTAAAAATAGAAGTATTGCAAAAACTGAAAAGGATCTGGACTCATAAAATTAAAGTAAAAACAAAAAAAAAAAAAAATAAATAAAGATCAATTGAATTGCCACACAATAATGAGTATGTGCACTGAATTTAATTCACTTTAAAGTCATTTCCAATCTTTGCTTCCTGCTCAAGTTATACAACCCACAGCCTGAAAGCAGATGAAAGGGGGAACAGGAACATTAAAACAGGAATTAAAACATGAGAAAATTATTTGGGATTGGCAAAGCACTGATGCAGATAGAGTTCTACATTCTGTGGAAATGTCAGTCAGTAACAATCTATGTAAAGGCAAGTTCCATCCTGATGTAGAAAGAATCTTAAAACACAGAGAAATAAATGGAAAACTTACAGCTGAATGCATAAAACATAAATGTATGTTAGGAATTCAGATTAATTCTTACGAACAAAATTGAAAGAACTGTTCCGAATGTTTCTGCTGTAGATTCTTTACTGAAATGATTCATTTTAATTCAAAATAATCTGATGAGCACAATGACAAAATGAACATATGAACAATTAATCTTGTTCATGCTATTAGAATAGAAAACATTTGTCCTTTTTCTAGGAACTTCTATCTGAAAACACCATGTAGAAGTAAAACTATAATTGCTTCACTTTTATAACGTGACTAAAACTGGAAAATCTTAAAAATAGATTCTTGTTGCTTGTTCATGTAAGGGGGAAAGATGTTGCTGTGCTTCATAAAGCAGTGTTACAAATTCTTAGTACAACATCCATGATGTTGTTCACATGCTTAAAATGATTAGAATTTTGATATTTAAATTTGATAATTTCTTGATACAATAGGCAATTCTTAAGGTTTATCCAGACAATTCTACATGATAAAGATATTAACATATTCATTCATTCGTCCAAAAGCAGCAGAAGGCTTGAAAGAAAAATGATGTGTCAAATTCATCACAATTATCAAATTCAAAAATAAGGTGGTTTGACAAGGAAAATAAATTTTATGAACTGCATAGGAAAGTGATAATGAGTATGTTCATCTGCATCACGGCATCAAGGTGGTGGAAACAGGAAAACAAGCCAGGCTGTTTCATATGGGAAGAGCTAAATGGACATTTTCCTGTCTGTCCCTGGAACGGACAGGACATTTTATATCAGAATTCAAAAATCATTCAATTTATTACCAGATGGGGAAAAGGAAAATCTGTAAAGATGACTTCTGTTGGTTTATAACCCCAAACAGTCATTGTTGTGTAAACACAGGAGTGCTTACCTGATCCCTCCTCTGTCACCATGCCCAGCCCCTCTGCTTTGTTCTGCCTCTCAAATGCATTCAAATCCAGAACACTAAAAGAACGGAACAGACCTGTGAGTCTTCCAGCGCTGATAAATCACAGAGCTTTTGGACAACAGAAACTTCTTTACATTCATTTTCCAGTCATGATGCAAGACAAACACCAGTAAAAACCACAGAAGTGATACTGCTTGTAAACTCTGAACAAAGAAACACCATGGTGTTTATGAAATTAGTGTCTCCATCCAGCTGGTCAGCAGAGGAAGCGTGAAGAGCTCTAGATTCTCCTGGTTGACGCTGCATTGACTTTGGAAACCCAGTGGACCAGAACCAGCAAAGCACGACTGACTGAAAACTTCAGCTGCATTCTGGTCCCCTCCCTTGATTTCCAAGTTCAATGGCCAAGAAAAGGCTTTTGGACTGCGGAGTAATTGATTTTTATTTCTCCTTCGCCCAGATAAGATGCTTCTAATGTTGTCTCTGGTTCAGGAGTGTCTTGACACGGGGACTGAAACATGTAGCTCATGTGTACAGGACATACAGTGGAGTGGAAACGTGTCTGCACCCTTTTTGATTTCTTTTTTTTTTTTGCATGTTTGACTCACTTCAGTGTTTTAGAACAGTAAACCAATTTAAGTATTAGTCAGATAACACAAGAAAACACAAAGTACAATTTTTAAATGAAGGTTTTTAAAATTAAGGGAAAAAATCCAAACCTACATGACCCTGTGTAAAACAAGTGATTGACCCTCTGTTCCAACATTGTTTGTTTCTCTTTTACTGACCAAAGGCAGAGGAGGCGACCAAAAACTGCCCACTATGGGAACTATGCTAACAGTATCAGATTGTTCAGCTCTCATAACAATAGAATCAGAGGACTAATTGGATCGTAGACATGTAGCTAGAGAAATATGGGATTAATAAAGAATTTTATTCAAGTGCTTCCAGAGCTATTACTATTGTTTTAGTTAATAATTATAAAAGACAAACTCTTGTAAAGTTCAAAATGACTTGATGGACATCTGCCCAGAAAAAAAAAACTGATATGACAGAACTTACTAACTTACGTGCATGGAGACTTTAAGCCTTTTTTATATCAGAGAGTGATCTTTCTGCAAGAGAACATGCATTCTCTTCAGGTTTGGACTAGACCAGGCCAGTCATGTCAGGTGATTCTGGAAAATTACTGGGGAAAGACTGATTGATCACTTCAAAACTGAAAAACTCCCAATGTGACCCAAGTCACTGACGTGCACCTAAACTAATTAACTTAATTCACTCAAACTGCCAAAAATATTTGACTCTATTAAAGGTAAACCCCATTCCCAGCCAAAAAAAAAACATGTTTAACATTTGGGTCTATTACCAGAGCAGTGTTGCCATAAAAACATGATAAATCATCAAATCTTCAATGAGAAAGAAGTTGCACTTGCCTGCAGGACTGCATTAGACCAGCCAGACTTTGGAAGAAGCCCACATCCTTCTTTTCCTTTAGATAATCCAACATTTTCTGTCAAAGAAAAGCTCTGTTAGATCTCAGAAAATCTTATAACTAAAACAGACAGATGATGGACACAGTCACAAAAATGTGGAACAGACCCACTCTTACTGGCCCTTTTCAGATACATTATAATCAATTTATACTATTGATTTGGATATAAATTTTACACATTCCAAGTTTCTGTTTGTGTTGTACAGACATGAATAGAGGCAGATATGTCTCTCCTATAGTTGGTTCTTATAAGCATGAGCTTCCCACTGTAGTTAATTAACTCTTAATTAACTAGTTAATTAACTGTCGCAGTGGCAGTGGCCAAATTATTTCCTGAACACAGACAAAGGAGAAGACTGAAAATCGATTCAAGCTGACTGGTGATGTTGGGTTTCCTTTGGCGGTGCTCTGACAATTTTAAAATTAATAACATTTTTACAATTCCCAAATTACATATGGCTAAATTAATCCAGTAATTTAGATCTCAAAAGGACAAAAAGTCAAAGATGAATACTTTTTTATTGACTGTACTAAAAAAAACCCAAAAAACCCAGACAACCCTCTTCTTGAGTCCGCATCTGGATCTCACAATCATCTCGAGCTAAACCATATTGTAGTTTCATGCAGCATGTTGGGTTCGGCAGGGAGTGGTTCCTTCTCCTTCACAGGGTGGCAGGCTGATGGGATCCAGCTGTTGCTCATCACCTCCAATCTGCAAGGTCCTTAAAGGGGAGCGGCTTCCAGAGTCGGATGCCAGATGGTTCCGCTTCTACAGTGGTACTCTCTAGCTGTCAGTGCTGTATTCCCAGTGTTCTCCTTTTTCTGACTCCTTTTCGTCTGCTCCTCCCTCTACAGTGAACCCGAGCTGTACACTCTCTGAACCGGCCCCACCTGAAGAATCGGATCCTAGCTGCTCTGTTTTGCCTTGCACCTGGGTGCATCACACCCGCCACTCAGCTGCTGCCTGTCCGCCCTCAATCGCCTGCTGGAACTTCCCCCATCTGGAAAATCCTGCCGGACCCCCATGTACCCTCCTCTGCTTACCTCAACCCGCAGCCCGTAAGTCACCATCAGGTTACGCCATCATTCCCTTCATTACTTCCCACTTTAACCGCTCGCCCTTTGCAGTTCCTCCGCTGGCCCAGTTCCTCCCTGCTGCCGCTGATCGACGCCCCTCCACACACTCTCCAGCACATTCAGTTACCAAATAAATCTGTTAAAACTGTTTGGGTGTCCGTAGTTGTTGCTTGCCTTAAGAGTCCTAGAAACCTCGCATTATGACACAGCATCAGTGGGATTTATCCATTTCTGTACACACTGACCAGATTACTGTTAGCAAGACAAGCTCATAGCAATGTAAGTCTACTAATTGGTGCTAACCTAGCCTCTATGGAAAGCAAGCACTTTCCTGACAGTATAGAGTTTTTGTTTAGTGAGGCGATACTTGCTGAAAAAAATGTTGACAACCAGCCTCCCTAATCCTGGAGAGGGTTGGAAAAAATGACTCTTCATAATAAGTCAGACAATATTTAGTAACAGGAAGGAAACAAATGGGAAGATTTCAGTGCTGTATCTGTCATGCTATTGGAGAATCTGATTCTAGGTAAGGGACAGATGAGGATACATAACATGTTTATCTTTCTGACTTGCTTACAGTGGATCGTCACCTATTTGTTGTTCAATATTTTCAGAATCAGCTATTAATAGATTCTGTGAAGCCTAACTCCAAATTATTTGCAGATACCTGGTGCAACACTACTTAGTTGACAATCTAGGTGCACCATTCATTTTCCTTGGTGCTGATTTGCTGCATCACCAAAAGAAGAGATATGGAAGACTATGGATGTTAGCTTCCATGGTTGTGAAGAGACTGTTTCCAGGGTATTTATGGTGTTTAAACTAATAAAATGGCAGGTATAAGTGTTTTAGATGGGGCCTTAAGATTCTTGTCAAGTATTTCAGCTATTTGAAGGCAGTTGGGGACTTCAACCCCCACAAAAACCAGGAGTCATTTTGTATATATTTTATCTCAGTCTTCTTAAACCTCCAGTTGGTCGTGGCAGATGACCGCTTGTACTGAGCCAGGTTCTGGTTCTGCTGGGGTTTTCTTCTTGTTAAAGGGGAGTTTTTCCTGCCCACTGTCTCTACATGCATGCATGGTATTGCTGTAAAGTCAGCCATGCAAAGCAAGTGATTGTCTCTACATGCTGGTCCAGGAGGAGTGAGTGCTGCAAGTCAATGACTCAATTCAATCTGTTGGGTTTCCTCAGATAGAAACTTTTTAAACTATGAATAATTAATTCAGCATACTGTATTGATTGGTAATTAGGATCAAATGGAATGTATGTATGCATAGGTCTACACATTAGTAGTTACCTGTTGTACAGTTGAGTTTCCTCCATTGAGAATGGCTATACCCAGTTTCAGAGTGGATGCAACCATAGGGCCCATAACACCTAGATCCCATACAAAACATGCCCATTAGTTTGCATACACTTATTTTCCATTAGGAATTATTCAACTATAGTAAATGAGTAGAGTAAAAGCCACGTGGTTGTCACAAAGTCAATTATGACTAAATATTTCTATAAACCATATGTAAGAAATATGCAGAAAAGGATGAAAGGGGAAAAACAAGGGTTTTCTGCCCCCTTTTATATGAGTATTTCTTATTCAGGGCCCAAACATACAGACATATTTAAATCCATCCATTTTCCAAAATGCTTATCACCATGTCATGACAGTTTATGAGACAGATAATCAGTGAAAAGATTGCTCTCCTCCATCTTCTCCCTGTGTTGCCTGCCATCGCTGTCTTAAGAATCTTAGCGCTCTGTCTTAGTGCCATCAGTCAAACTTGTTGCGCAATGTATATCCTATTGGCAGAGAAAAAACTCACCGCTACAGGAAAACCTTTCTTCTTGTCTTCACTGTCATCGGTGACCATGCTAATTAGCCTGAGCATTCACAACAGGCTATGCTAGCAGCATTGTAGCACAGATCAAGAGGGAAGAGGAAGGATGAGCAGTGCCACATGAGATTGTGACTGATGGTGCTAAGACCCGCCTCCTGGCTCTGATTGGTTGTTTCTAAATAACACTGGGTTAAGGCAGAGAGCTCAATGTTTTTCACAGATTACCATGTCATATCATCCTGTCATGACATGGTGACAGCTTCATCATATCATGACATGTATGTAAATATATATATATATATATATATATATATATATTTTTTTTTTAGAAAAGGTAACACACTGCAGTTTTAAGGTTGGGGTGAGAACTACAAAAAGTTTGTTTACAGAATAATCACAATCTTTTATGATTTTTTCAGTATTCAGACAGTTCCATATCATGAGTGTTTTAATCACTGATAGTCTGGAAAGGGCAGCTTGTCTCTCTTATGGTTATTCTCACTCACCGTTATTTGGGGACCTTCTATGTGAAGCTCACCTTTGCTGGCACTGATGGTTTGAAGGACCATCTCTGCAGCTCCACGGTCGTGCAGTCGGGCCTGCTGATACAGCAGCTTTTGCTTCTCCATCTCCTTCTCCTATTTCAACCAAGCAGGACAGTTTTCTGGTGAGAGCTAGGATATTCAAATGTTCCTGAATTACCCAAGGACAGCGAAGGGCACAATTAGTGAGTGATCACCTACTTCAAAGCTTTTAACTTCTCCTTCTTCATCCTCTTCATCGTGACAACTCTGGGAGAAGGGAGTGTTATAGAGACAGGTGACACAGTCCAAGTTAAATTACCAATATAAAATTTCTCATAAAAGAACCGAAATTAAGTGTGGATTCAGGATTACAGCTTCTGTCAGATACCTTAGCCATGATGTCAGCATACGCCATGTAAAGGTTATCTTCATCCAGCTTACTGCAACATATAACACACACACACACACACACACACACACACACACACACACACACACACACACACACACACACACACACACACACACACACACACACACACACACACACACACACACACACACACACGTGCAGAGAGAACAGAATGATGTCACTGAGAAAACAGACCAGTGAACAGTTTTTATTTGCCAAACAGGTCAGGGTTTCTTTTTGAGAAAACCTTGTGTGTAAGAGGTTGAAAGTTGCTTAACTGACCTTATAAACATTAAATAATTTTTTGTGTAACAATTTTTTTATTTATTTTCAAAATCAGAATGAAAACAACACAGAGTTGGTGTGGATAGAATACAAACTGATGTGTGATTAGCTTAAAAGAAAAACACTTACTGAACACTTACTTGTAAGACATTGTAGAATCTCAAACTAAAACCTTTAGTTATGGTAAACTTGATAAGAATTTTTTCTATTAGCCCTGGAAGTGTGCAGGGGTCCTGCAACACCCTAATATCAGATGTTACAAAGTGATAAATTTGAAGATAGTCATAGAAATCCTTGGATTGGAGGCCAAATTTATTTTGAAGCTGGGCAAAGGTCATCAATATGTTATTATTACCAAATACATCTTCTATTGTTTTGATACCTTTTTTGTGCCAGTTTCCAAATACTGCTGAATTCACCCCTGGGAGGAAGTCTTTACTGTTGATAATTGGTGTATCATAGGTAAGAGAATCCTTCCTACCAATATAATTGTTCATATCTTGCCAACTTTTCACTGTATTTTGCAGAATCGGATTATCCTCCCTCTTCAAATGGGATTTCTTCATGCTTCTAAGTTCTCCTAATAAATTACAGGGACTACATGCCCACTTCTCGAAAGGTGCTTCCTGGCCTTTAAAATAATTGTGAAGCCACTCATTAATGATTTTGCCATGACAAGTATAGTTATAATGTCTAATGTTAGCGAAGGACTTTTCAGCTGCAAAGTTCTCATACAGAATCCCCTTCAATCTCTTTAGCTATCTTCTTAGAAATACAGAGTGGTAGCAACTGCATTGAGTAAAGTAATCTTGGCAGGATGTTCATCTTTGAGACTTATTCTCTCCCTCTCCATGAAACTGGCAGATTCATCCATCTTGTAAAATCTCTTTTAGTTTCTTTTTGTACTTAGCCATTTTAGTTCTCAGCAGTCCCCAGACATTAGGCTTAATATCAATCCCTAGATATTCAAATCCTGAATCAGATCAAGAAAAAGGGGAGACAGATGGATAGGAGGTTTCATCATTAAAGCCAATTGGCATTGCTCACAATTTATCCAAGTTAATTTTGCAGCCTGACAGTGAACCAAAATTCTTTATAATAGACATTAACACTGGTAAGGATGTTTCTGGGTTTAAGATGAAGAGAAGTACATCATCAGCATATAAAACAAAGGGTCTCTTTCTCAGGTAGATCTTTACAATTACAATTCTAAAGAGCTAGAGGCATTAATCAGCACACAGGCCTTAAGAGAAAGGTATATAATAAGTTTAACAAAGTTTATAAAGGCCTCTCCTAATCCAAATTTCTCCAAGACCTCAAATAAACAAGGCCACTCTACACAATAGAGTCTCTGTGTCTAATAATAAGCCCTTGTGTCTTCTTTACTGTAGAATACTGAATGATGTTAAGTAATTTTCTCATGTTTGTAAGATGTTCTATTTTTAACAAAGCCAGTCTGTTCAGATTTAACTGAGAGGGGCAGAAAATTCTCAAGTGTTTTTGCCAGAATCTTGGAAAACATTTTGCTGTCAACATTGATTAGACTAATTGGGCAATAAGAACCACATTTGTGGGGGTTTATCTTTTTTCAAGAATCAATGATATATTAGCTGTACATAATGACATTGGTAAGAAACCTGTCATTTTTGAATAAAGATCCATTTTTAATAAAGGGACTTTTAGAGAGTCTTTAACATTTTACAGAATTCAGGTTCTACCCATCTGGGTCTGGGGCTTTTCTGTTCTGTAGAGTGTTTATTACCTTTAGAATTTCTTCTGTCCCAATGTGGCCCCGATAAGGATGGAAGATGAATTTTATCAAGAAAATTTGATATGGCTTCATTAGGAGAGACAAACTCTGAGGTGTAAAGTTTTTTGAACAAGTTTGTCAGACTAAACCACCAAAACAAACCATTTTTTAATGAATTCTAAAACCTAATATTTTTCTTCAAGCAGCACAGTTGGATTGGTTTAAAACAAAAACAAAAATATCTAATAATGTTTGATTTAGTAAAAAGGCTATATGAATTTTAAACCCACCATTTCTCGGTGAGGGCTGTTCTGCTGAAGAGCTGGATAAGTTGATGGAGAGGATCAATGTGTTTTATGCCCTCCTCTTCTTCAGATGGCTCTCGTTCACCTGCTTTCTGTAATCAGACAATTTTAC
Source organism: Xiphophorus maculatus (assembly GCF_002775205.1). Taxonomy (NCBI): domain Eukaryota; kingdom Metazoa; phylum Chordata; class Actinopteri; order Cyprinodontiformes; family Poeciliidae; genus Xiphophorus; species Xiphophorus maculatus. Next base: position 24,720,706 of record NC_036452.1, on the reverse strand, counting down.
ACACATTGGACAAACTACTGAGTAAAGTCTAGATTTATGATTCAAAACAGTTTTTTCAAGTGTGACTTTTTTGTTGGGATAAAAATATTCCTACTTGCTTAACTTTGAATGCACAATATCTTACAGCAAGGTCCTCGATGAGTTTGTCTTCAAAATAATGCTCTTCTGCCTCAATCCAAGACTTCTCATAGCCTTGCAAGAACAAATTCACAGCTCTGTGCCTAGTTTAAAGACAAAAAAGTACTTTTATTCTGAGAACAAGTTAATGTTTCTAAAATATGTGTCATGTGTACAATAAATTCCATCCATTTGTCCATCTATTTCTATCTAAAAAGAAGCAATAATAAGAAGCGTCCATCAGGATCTTGAGTTGTTTCGGGTTTGTTTCTTATTTCTGTGTTCCTTAGTTTATATTCTTTGATTAGATCAGCAGTGTTTCTGTTTTTCTTTGCTTCAGTCCTTTCATTAGGTTATTCTAGTATTATTATGTTTGTTATGTTTAGTGTTTCATTTGTGTTAGATTCATTTTCTAGTCTGCAGTGCAGATCAGCTTTGTTTCTGTTTTACCCTTGTTCAGTCCTTTAGTTACTTTAGTTTTATTAGGTTCTTCATGTCTAGTTCTTTGTTAGCATTAGATTCATATCCTATCCTAGATACCCAGATTATGTACTCTCCCTCGCCCCCTGTCCCATTCTCTCTCTCTCTCTCTCTCTCTCTTCAGCCTGCCTTCTGCTCTCTCCCCTCAGACCTGCAACCTGTTTCTAATCAGCCATCTGGCTCCTGTTCAGTAATCAACCTCCCCAGTATATACAACTCATTCTGTTTCTCCTTGCTGGTTCCTCCTGTTATATCCCGTTTACTTCCCCGTTGTTACTCTGTTTGCTTTTGTTCCTGTTTTTGACCTGCTCTGGCTCCCTGCATTCCCTGTGATTTTTGTAAATACTGTTCATCATTTTCATTAAGCTTTTATCATCTACTTGCTCCCTCTGCATCTCTGCATTTGGGTCCGACTCAGCCACAACACACTGTGACAGCATCATGCCTTTATTTTAGTAAGAATAGTTAAATCTTGTTCAGTTAATGCTGAACGTATCCAGGGTGGGCAGGAAGGTTATTTTCTGCAGTGTTGGGCTTTTGTTTCTTCTAATTGTCCCCATTTGATGAGTGGGACAGTGCAGATCATACCTCGGCAGGTTATAGAGGGGTGCCATCCTGAAACAAGCAACTACGGCTCGCTTCCTTTGCTTGGACAGCAGTTTGTGCCATACAGCTTTCTTGCTGCGCTGAGGATGCTCTACCTGAAACACAAAGAGGTGGACTCAGTATCAAACAACCACCAATACGTATTGTTATACAGAAGGGTTAGAATGTGTTTAGAAGCATGTAGTCCTATTATTAAGACCTGGTCTAGGTGGAAGAGGACATGAGCAATGTCCAGGACTCTTTTCACAGTCTTTTCTGGGTCAGATGTGTCCTCATAGTGGTAGGGCAGGTCTCTGTACAAAGCCATCTGCCAGCGAATTGCTGGATCCTCCAGCTGCACAAGTTACACATAGAAAGAGCACTTCCATTGGAAAATCACTCAAATTGTAAAATACACATGCACACACTTGATACCATATAGGAAAAGACAAAATGTTAATTTCAACAGATTTTCTTTTAACAATCTAATGACAATTTGTTACAATGGCAAAAGAAAATCATTTTTACCTTCCCTTGTAAATGGAGATTGTTCCTGATGATCTCTCGAACCTCATCCTCTGTGTCTTTCTGTTGACAAACAAACATTTTTTCCATTTTTATCCAAAACTAGCCTTGTACACAGTCTCTCAGACTAACCACACAGCTATGACGGGAAACTAGCAGCATTTTGGATCCCCCAAAATATAGAAGCAAGATATAAGGAATGTGAATGGAAACTCTTCATATTGTATTTTAAGGTAGATTTTTCCTATGAAAGAGAAGTGTGTTTGTTTAAATGTATTGGGACTTTAGCAAAAGAAATGCAACAATATAAAGAGACATTTCAGTTTCTAACTGTTAACTACAAACATGGATTTTTGTCTCATTTTGGTACAATTAAGGGTGCACCGATTGCAGCTTTCTGGCTGATTGCCAATTACAGATTACCAATCTTTTAAAAAGCTTACACTGCCAATTCCAATTTTTGCCAATACCAATTTTTTTGTCTGAAATGCTGCTCAATATAGCAAGAAAGTTGTTGAGTTGGCAACAGTGGGGTCACTATTGTTAATTGTAAACATGCAGACATAACTTGAATCCCCAGCCTGTCAGTCAAACCTTTCTCTTTTCTGAGCAAAAGAGGACAGTGGTTGATTCTTAGACATTTGCCAAGCTAGATAAGATCGGTGGATAAGATCAGCTTCATATGTAAAAATCGGCCGATCACCGATCCCCCAAAATTGAGAAAATTGGCACTGATAAATCGGTTCACCCCTAGGTACAATCCATGTAGACTGTTTGAAGTGAAAATGCAGCAGTTGAAAAGAAATCCCAAATCACAGGTGCGTGGGAATCTGTGATTTGGAATCTGTGATGTGAAGTTCACATGTGAATTTCATGGGATTTTTTTGTAAGGGTGCAGAGCAGCTTTGAAAGTTACCTGACCCAATCTCCCTGAACCAGCCTCTCAGGTTCAGCTTATTGTGAACTATTCAAACTACGTGCATCTGTGTGTCTGTCTGTGCCATCCTGCTACCTGTGTGAATCGGTTCTTAGCCAGGGCGATGAGCTCCTGTTCTCCTGGAGCACAGATGTTCAGTCCCACAGGCAGCAGGCGTTTTAGCGTGGCCACGATCAAACTGGTCTGAGTTGAGTATCGATCACCCTTCCTCTTCATTTTCTTCCTCTCCTGGTCTGAAACTATACCCTGAAGCCCAATCAAATGAAAAGGGATACATATGCTTTCTTTAACATACGTCCAAATTATCTTAATAAGAAAGTACTTATTAACATAGATTATTATTCATTTGATATTACACTTTTTGTCAGTAATTGTTTGCCGCTTTATTCCTTTTGAATGTGTCTGTGTGTTGTACCTTTGACATCTTGCACTTGGTGTCGGAGATAAGGAATGACATGTTGTTGATTTCATTCTGGACCACGAAATTCTGCTCTTCTCTCTTGAAGTTCTACAGATAGATGACAAAACAACTCAGAGTCACACTGATGTACTGCATTCTCTGAACCGTGTCTCACTGAACCACCACTGCCTTTGAGATGATAGAACAGTAAGAAAGCCGGAGTCCTCCAGTTGAATCACTGTTGAGTTCATGCACTCCTGACCAGGTTCATTACATACAGCCACATCCAGATATTCATATTAGTACAAATAAAATATGTGTTATTAGGAGATCACAGTGTTAATAATGCATCATTTGCATGTACTTGCATTGGCAGTTCTTACACAAATGGCATACTTTACAAGCCCCTCCTTCTGCTGCCAAACCAACCAATTAAAATGAGACAATCAGAGTCTACATTTAACTGAATATTTGTATTTTTTATCAGGTGCTGGTGCATCCTCCTTCTATCATATGGCCCACATCTAAAACCTACACTGTGCTCTTGTGACCACTTGGTTACTGAAATTGCTGCAGTGTGCTAGTTATTAATATTAAAATGTCTGTCACTGTGTTTAAAAAAATACAAAGTTACTCTGGAAAAGTAAGGTTCTTACATGAGACTTGGCCCAAAATATGAAAACTTCAGCCACCATTCTGAACAGCTCTTCTGCCTCTGGGTTGGACTCTTTTAGCCATCTTCCTCTGTAGTACAGATTTATACATCAGGCATCTCAGTGACATGCTTCACTTCATTAAGTATTTAGCTTTAAAGTAGCAGTTACTTCCACTCGGTCATAGATCAGTTGGTGAAACAAACACGCATTGGATGCAAGGACACATATTTCCACAGTGTTAAACAACAACACTGTACCTGTTGTAGTCCACAAATCGTATGAGCAGGGGGTAGAAGGCATACAGGTCTCTGACCAGTATGGTAAACTGATCCATGATGAGGAGCTCTGTCTCAGACATCTCACCTCTCCCTTCAGCCCTGCTCTGCTCCTCATCCATCAGAACCACTGCAGCTTTCTACAGAACACAGGAACAGATGGTGCAGTCTTACACAGAGACAGAGTGTTTACAGTGTGTTTCAGTATCAATATCCAACAGAAGTTTAAAAAAACCCTTCAGCATGATTTAACAGTCTACTGGAAAAGTTCATTTCTAGCAGACAGAGGTTCTCTTTGAAAGTCACATCTGTCCATCTTTTCTTTTTATTGCTTCCTTAATTAGAACTGTGAGCTTCTCATCAAATAAGATGAGGATGGATAAAGATAAAGTCATGTTCACATGTTCAGTTCTCTGTTGCTGCTCACTCACTATCATCTAACTCAATGCGGTTTTGATGTATAACAGCTGTCATCCTTGTATTAAGATTCTAATAAATGTTTTAGTAAGTCTTAGTGTTGATGGTTATTTACACTTCATACCAAGACAATTCACAGCAAGGAAAACGAAAAGGTTCAAATCAAACATCTGGAGCAAAATTTTTAATTTTTTAATATGAAGGCTCTTTAGTTTAAGTTTAGACTTTTTTATGTAAGTAAGTGTACTAAGAACATTTTACAGTAACGTCTTCTATTATAGTTGGCTTTCATATGTATATCAGTAAGACTGGAAAAAATGAGAAAAAGAAAATGTAAAACTTTAACGATTACTGTCATGTTCCGTGATTTTCCTGTGTATTTATTTCGAGTTTCTGAGTTTCCATGCTGTCCTGTCTTCCCTTTGATTGTCCCCAGGTGTTTCTCGTCCCCGTAATTACCTCCTGTGTATTTAGTGTCACCTGTGTGTCTGTGTCTTTGTCAGGTCCTCGTCTCATTGTGGCGTCTGTCTATGTGTGCACCAGTCCGTCGTTCCAGTTGCTACCTGAGTTGAGCCCTGGCTTCTGCTCATCAGTGCTGCCTGGTGCTATTTGGACTGTTTATTTTCTGGATTAATTATCATTAAATCCATCATTTGCACGTCAACCTGGGTCTCAGCATCTGCCTCACCTCCTCACCACACCACTTTTGACAATTAGAGAGTTTAAGCTTCCTTCAATTTAAATATTTATTTTGCTAAACTTCCTTTTACTGTATGTAATGCTGGGTAATTCATTCAATTTATAATAGGTTTCCATTTTAACACTGAAGGATAATAAAAAACTAATTGTTGAAAACATTTTTGTTTTATTTTGACACATTGTGTAAGTATGGTGTGATTTAGTAATGTCTCCCAATGGATGCTGGAATGTTAAAGTGTGTCTGACACATTAAACTATTGTGTTTTCATTCTGTGTACACAAAAACCTTTAGAAGAAATATTTCTAACAGACTACTATAAATACAGTGTAGCTATTTTTGTAGTAACTGGGTCAAACAACAGCGCAAAATTGTATCGTAATCAGGATAAATCAAACCATAAACAACTAAGGCTGAATACACAGAAATGGAGGAAGTTGTGAGGATTTCAGAGATTTGAGTGATTTATCTGCAGTTTTGGGGGAAGTAACTGGATGTAGTGATGGCGAAGAGGGAGCTGGTTCTACTGAAGGACTGCAACCAGATTTATTTGAGCCACAAAGTTCAGGAAGCAACGATGACTCCAAGGTTTCTGGGGAGGAAGGATCTGACAGTGAAGCATTGAAGATGGACATCTGTCACCTCTAAATCACTGAATGTTCAAATAATCTAGTCAAAGGCGAAACTGTATTTATGGTATTCTGTGAAAAATATTTATAATTAAAGTTTTCATGTTCAGAGAATGAAAGCACAGTAGTTCATTTTTTAAAATCATATAAGTGGTTTTGACACTTGAACATTTTTAGCGTTTGAAATGTAAAGATGAAAGAGAAGAAGCGACATACTGTCAGGTATGAATCGACAAAATATTCCATGGTAGACAGAACCATTTGGTGCCTGAAACATCTTCATTTTTTCTAACAGCCTTATTCTGAATGACTGGTGAAAGCTGGGTTCTACCTTTTTTTCAGTGGCCAGTCTGCAATTTCATCATGTCAATAAGTTTTCCTTTTTTTCCCCAACATAGTGACTCTGTTTTGTTGCCAGTGGCAACGGAACCTTTACTTTGTAAATGGGCTTTGTAGCACATCACCAGAGCACAAAACAACAAGGTGAAAAAGAGATTTACCTTTCTGAGTTTATCCATAAGTGGCAGGAAGTGTGTCTGTAATAGTTGGACTTTAGCTTTGCTGATGATTGGCTGGGAAAAGACTTGAGGACAGGTATAGAGAAAGACATTTGCAAGTAAGTACATCAATTCAAAGACATCTGCTACCTGTTACCTGTGAGGCCTTTAAATTAGTCAGAACAGAGTTAAAGGTAGCTATACGTGTCTTAACTTGACCGATTTACCTCTGCAGTAAAATATAACCATAAGGCGAAAGTTGTAGGGAATAAGAATCTACAGTCCATTTAAATATACTGTCTCTGCTTCAAGCATTGTTTGTGCTGATTTACCAGCCAGTCTTTTCATCCAGGCCCCCTCGTCGATTCCCAGGTTGTTGTAGATGATTTTCAGAATGTTTCCCAGCAGTGTATTCATGTGCTCCGAGGCAACAGATGTGCAGCAGCTGTCGTCCTCATCAGGATTGCTTTCTGGTCCATGCTCCCACCAGTGTGACATATAGCTGCACAACATGGGCAACACTACCTACATGAAAAGGACACACACATACTGATGCTTTATCGGGCCATAGACAATGTCTGGCCCATTACAAGAAAGTCTGGCCCGTTACAAAGTCGGCCTTCTATCACCTGAAGAACACGTCCAGGATTAAAGGACTAATGTCTCAGCAAGATCTAGAGAAACTCATCCATGCACTTATGCGTCATGATGTGTATTGATGATTTTGATGATCATCAGTACACATGGTTGATGTGTATCGATGATCACTTGACATTTTGGCACTTGATAAAATGTAATGTTTGTTATTGGCTTTTCAATTGGTGACTGTATGATGTTTTATTTTATCATGTTATTTTTGTATGTTTATGATGTAAAACACTTTGAACTGCCTTGTTGCTGATACATTCATTGATTCAGATATGTTTGAACCTGCCTGTCCCTATGCTGCAATAACACCTAAATATCTCCACTGTAAAACAATAAAGGATGTTTCTATTCTATTCAGCTGTTTTTGGGGCAGACTAAGAGCACTAAGACTGTCCTCCACTGGGGCCTGATGTGTCTTGCCCACTGACATATCTGCAAAGCGACTGAGATTCAAGGAGTGGGGATTTGAACCGACCACTTAGTGGTTATGGGAAAACGCCTACTTCCTGAACTAATGCGGTCCCACACATAATGCATAAGCTCACCAGGTAGCAACTTGGGATATTCCCCTTGGGATCACTTTGGTCATTGTTGCTAGAGTCTGTGTTAGCCTCTGAGATAAGGGCAAAAAGCTTTTTTTCTGTGAAGCATGTTCTCTCCTAGGTTTCTCTGGAATTATTGTTTACTGTCTGCATCTTTTGTAGAATAAAGCCAGCAGTGCAGGATGACAGGAAAAGTCTGGAGTGAGCAGAATGTATAAGATCTGTGTTGGAAGTCTCTACATACTATTTTTCTCAAAACAATATTGCTGAACCAACAGTGCGGCAATTATTTTGTTAGTCCAGGAAATGCTTCAAATGTAAATCCTCTTTCACCTTCTTGTTTTTCCTCTTTGGAAATGATTTCTGAGACTTCCCAGTGTTAATTACTGATTGGTTGTCCAAACTTGTGTCAGCATCACCTCACTATCCAACTGAGTCGATGTATAGATCTGCCTACCTTGTTAGGAAAGTCAGGGGTGTAAACAGAGGCAACATAAGCTCATCCTCAGAACACATGGAGACAACAGACAGGCAGGGGAGAGGTGTCCAGGTCCAATCCAAACCTACCATCCTGCTGCATTCACATACACCCCAACTCTAACACACCAGAATGATCGCCTGAATTCCCTCATCTGCAGTCAATCAGTTTCCTGAGGCCTGCTAACAAGCTATTCATTTTATTCAGGAGAAGGGATGCATCTGACGTTTGCAGGGTAGTACCTCTCTGGACTGAGCTACCAAGAAATGGAAACATGATTCGCCCTGAGGAAGCGGACCTTCTTGATGATAATGAGTAAAGTTGAAAAATGAGTGTTTCACCTCCATTACATGAGGCATCTGAGTATACTTCATGCCAGACTCAGCCAGCTCCATGATCTCTTCCAGAGACTTTTCAAGGTTTGGAACCAAACGACACACCTCTCCAACTGGCCCTGGCAGACCCAAAGCTGAGAGCAGAAAAGTATAACAATGTGTCACAAAGTGATGCAGAAATCTAATACAGAGAAACAAAGTCTGGGTTTTTCTCTTGTTTGGTTTTGTGGTGGTCACTGTAGGCTCTGAGTTGTGTTGCCTGTTCCATTTAGCCTTGTTGTTGTTATTAAGGCTCGTCATACTATCAGGGGCCCCAGGCACAGCAGCTAACAGGCCTCCATGTAGCTGTCCTGGGTTTGTTTTTCCTTTCCCTCTAGTGGCACAAATAAAAATGTTCCACCAGTGACTTCATAATGCCCTTCCAGAACATGCACTCTCTGCCTTGTTTAGTTTGATCTTTGTTGGGTTTTTGATGTGGATTTCTACAGTTTCCCAATCTGCCAGCAGTCTTGCTTACATTAATTCTGACAGACAGAAGGGTGAAATTAGCTGATGTCATTTGTGATACTGTGTAAGTCTCTCTCCACTGCTCGTGGCCACTCAATTATAATCCAGAAGAATCTACAGAATGTACGTTATAGATTAAACTATGTTGCTTTGCCAGCAGTAAGATGTACATCACTAAGTAAAATGTTTATTTCTGATTTATGTTGGTAATTTTACAACAAAAAGATGCTGTTATACCTTCCATCCTCATCATATTGTTAAATGTTTAATTCCCAGTTTATAAAGGTCTTCAATAAACCAAGTTGGGTGGTGATTTTATGTAAAATAAAAGATGTATAAAAGATGTTGAGTTGAATTGATTTGACTGTTTTCATTAAATAAGGCTGCTGAATGTGAAGCAGAGTACCTGTTCTGTCTTTGCTTGCTTTGTTGTTGTAAATGGAGAAGCTGTTAAACTTGTTGAGCTGTGGCTCCAGGAAGGCGACAGGGAAGGCTGCTGAGAAGGCAGCTAAACACTTTCCTAAAGCTGGCCGCTGTCTGATGTGCATGGAAACAGGAGAGGAAGTGGTGAAGTTAGATCATGTGACAGAGGGTAAATAAAGAGGATATATGAGACTGGGTAACAAAGATTGTAACAAAGTATTTGAGTTGACTAAAGCTAACTACTGACCCTGTATCTGAGGTAATTCACTAGCACAACTAGAGGCAGAGGAGGTACATCCCAGCCAGCCCAGCCAGGCAGAGGCAGGACGACGTGTCAGGGCAGGGCTGGGACCGTTCCCTCATTTACTAAATAAGCCAAAGCAAACTGGATACCTATGGCTACATCTTTTGTCAAAGGTAACAGATGAAGTACCACAGCTACAACATTAAATGGATCATAACAACTGAGACTTTCTCAGAGGCTGTTAAACTGTTGCTATACCAAAGCAACAAATGTCTTCTAGATGTTTGGCTGCAAAGTGAAGATCACAAGCAGCAATGAGCCACCCATTGAGGCACTTCTGTACTTTACTTGTCACCAATGATCCTACTTGCAAGATGTATCATACAAGAAATGCATTATACTAAGACAAAGCTTGACTTTCATATTTTTGCAGAACAAGGGATATTGTGCTTTCAGAATGTTTGTCTATGAACAAGGACACAAAATAATGTGTGGGATATATCACTAAATGTAAGCTGATTATTAATGGAGGCTGAGAAGTGTAGGATATTCAGTACCTCTCCACATAGATACTTTTGTTGGTTCCCAGGAAGTAGAGACTATTCAGTATTCTGTAGCAGGACACCTGGACTTCATCCACTGGAACATGAGAGACAAGCATTTTGGAAACATGAACATTCTGCTTGGAGAACAAATATAGTCAAACTCATGTAGTTACGCACACATGAGGTCCTCTCCAAACATGTTCTGCCCGATGTGCTCAAACAGGGAGGAGAGCACCGGCAGCAGGGCGAAGGTGGTGTAGTTGATGATCTGAGTGACGCCACGTGGTTGTTCTCTGGAGTGGGTGAACTGGCCCAGCTTCAGGTTCTCCTGAGTTTTCTCCAAATCTTCTGCCACACTATCAAAGTAGGACCGCAGAGCTGCCTTCACTGACTCCAGCCCAGTCTTCATTACTGTCCTGAGAGAAATAGGTTTGGTGTTATTGCCATGGTCAGAAAAACCATGACTTGGGGATCTGAAGCTCATGTTACTAATTTACATTTGAGACTGTCTGAGAGCTGACAGTCTCAAACTATTCAAACTACATGTGTTCACATTTACTTTCTTTGTTAGGATACACAGACCCAATTAATAGATAATATTATTGAAAAGTTCATTTATTTCACCAAATGAAACTTTTCCCTTAATGATGACTGTCTGCTAACAGCTAATGAAAACATGACAGTTTCAGGTTTGAAACATTACAGACATTACAGTCTACATGCTTAATATACACTGTAATTAGAATAATACATCAGATCAATAAAAAACTACTTAAAAACCAGGAATATGGGCTTAATGAAAACTGTGTTTATTAACTGCTTAAAAGTTGTTTTCAAAAGGTACTTTTAATCCGACAAACAAGACATGTGTTCTACTGCATGTGTCAAACTCAAGGCCCAGGGGCCAAATGTGGCCCACCATAAGTTTTTATATGGCCCTCTTGGCTTTACTGGAAAACATAAGTAGGACCTTCAAGATAACAGTTGTGTACTTTATAATTAATATTATTATATTAATCAAAGTCGTTTTTGCTGTACACTGCCAAATTATATCAAAGTGAAATATGCAAAGACAGCTGTTTATTAATTGATTAATATTTTTGCAAGTATTTTTTTTTAACAAAAAACAACAGTACCTCGCATCTAGGCTCTGTCCTAGTATCTGCAGACAGTTGACGATTGATGTTGCATTGTTCCCTGCAAAGCAGAAACCACATGATGAGCTAAATACCAGAACCACAGTCTGTCAGTAGGGGTCGCTGTCACCATCTTCTAGCTAATTTAGGACACAGACCTTAAAACTGCTCTGATGGGTTTTTACCATGGGTACAGTGGATGGTTTAATAAAACACACACACAACAGAAAGCATGCATATAAACACAGATGTCCTTAGATGCAAAGCTATAAAGCGACTAAGGACATCTTTGAAATGAAGTGACGTTGAAATTCTACAGATGAGAGTAAAGATGATGTAGTGGGATAGTGGGGAAGTGTTTTTCCACAGTCTGGGTGAAAAACAGTAAAAGCCTTGTAAATTCTATTTTGTATTTATATATTGGGTTTGGGGATGTACTTGTTTTTTGGGGTTTTCTAAACATACTTTTGTATGTTAGTGTTTTCTAACTAAAGATGCAAAGGTATCTGGTGTGGTTTTAGATTCTACTAAATCATGAACACCAGATGATGTATGGATTATTATCCCAGAACTAACGGACAGTGTACTTTATATTTTACTTGAACTGTGAGTGTGGAGTGATGGCAGCATGGGCAGCTGACACACTGAACAGAAAGTAGATTGAATATGTTAGTGTCTGGATAATTGGGGAAATGCTAGAAAGAATAAAAACACTTCGGCAAGCAGATCTGACTGTATGCTTATGCTCATCTGTATGAACATGGTAAAGATATTACCATATCAGTAGTGCTCTGCAAGATGAACCTTTAAATTGATTTTTTTTATAATTAAAGCTGTACAGTTTAACTATTGTAACTAACTAAATATGTTTTACATTCTCACACACCTCCTTACTAAAACCATTGAGTATCTTAGAGAGTTCCGGCGTGAATCAGCCTCTGTTTGGATGTGCAAGAGACGAAGTGGAAAGCATTTATGCCACTGCATGAATAGCTGGGACAGATTTGGCTCTAAATGAAATTTTTTTCCTCAAGGCTAACAAATAGAAAAGAGAAGAAGGATTTTGCCAACAAGTAAGAAAAGTTTATGGCACGTCTGCTGGCTGCAGTGGAATAATCAGAGTTGGTCAAGAAAAGGAAAATAGTCATCCTACACCAGGGCACTCAGAATGAAATACTTGCACAAGCTGTACCATTCAGGAGCCACATAAATATAAAAAAATACCAAAATGTCAGAATACACAGAATAACAGTGTCTGGTCTACATGAACTCAGGTGTGCAGAATCTGCATGTAAAACACATGAGCATCATGACTGGACAACAAACCACACAAAACCTGGAACCTTGGTCACCTTGGCCTGGTGAATGTCTCTGGATTGTAAGGCTCCAGACTGAGATCCACGGTATTGGAATAAACTATTTATTGCATGAAACAAAGGAGATTATCATCACCCTGTACAGGTCATGACCCTTCAGCAGCAGCAGCAGCTCAGATGGAGAAGTTAGCATGAAGGTCCTCTCAGCAGAGGCCTGTGAAGACCTCAGCAAATGGAGTATCACCACTGACAGTCTGACAAACACTGTTCACCACCAGCATCCTCATAACAGTCTATAGAGCAGTGGTGGTCAGTATCCTGATCTAGTGCCTCTAAGCAAGGCACTGTAGCCGGAATAAGCAGCCAAGACAGCCCACCCTGTCAGAGGTCTGATGGGGTTGTTGCTTCCAGCCTTAGTGGCCTTTAGCACCATAAGAGAGATCTCTCCATATACAGTATATGGGTGCTAATATTGATATGGCCAATGACCCCTAGATATTCCAAAGGTTTTGCACAAAAGTATGAAAATTAAATGTTAGCCACATGGTAAATTAAAAAAAAAGAGTTCAATAATTTCCAGTATGATGATTCATATTTTTGAAGGGCTATTTGCTTTACATAGATATCATAATCTATTTAGTTTCAGCTGAAGGTGTTTTTTTATTTCCTTTTTATTTAATGCTTTTGATTGTGTTTTATTTTGGATGTATAAAATTTCTTCCAGCTCTAGTTTTAAACGTTCTTTACAAAAGGCTATTGGTCTTTGAGAGGGCAAACTTGCATTATTCTGTCATGATCAATATATTGCTTGAAGATGGTCTCAAAACAATAATATTGTCATGTATAGCAATAGTTACAGGAACAATTTACTATTCAGTAAACTGTGTTGTCGCCTAATATGTGGATGATTCCTGCTTTGTTCTAACTGAGCAGGTTTAGAAGGTGATGGCATGCCAAGAAAAACAGCAACACACCAGTTCCATCAAACCAAAAGAAGATTGTTGGCAAAACAGTAACAGAAGCATTTTAGAGCAAGGGATCAAGCAGCCTTACCGAACAAGGATATCCTATGTCTGACAAGAACTCCAAGTTTGCAAAAAAGACTGAAAAGATTCACAAAATTGGGATGAGAAAGTTGAATTAGTAAAAGGAAGACTATAAAGATAAGATGTGGCGATGCAGACTGGAGGTACAGACGATCATTTACAAGATGCTGCAAGACTTTCCTCAGTGTGAAACATACTTCTGCTCCAACACATTCTGAAGCTAGCTGGGTTTGTGGTTCTCACCTGGTCACCATCTCCTTCTCCTTATTTGAGGCATGGCCTCCACTGCTGATTGCATGAATGGCTGTGGACAGGAAGTACAGCCTGTGGTTTTTAAAGTACTGATCCACCAACGGCAAAACAACCTGTTGGTAAAATGATGCACAGACAGTGTAAATACATTTATTAATCAAACAAGAACATTACTCGGGTGGGTTAGGGTTTGGAGGATCTTTTTGTTCCTCCCCTGTTCTAAACCCCCAGGTTTTCTCATCATTTTAAACATAATTACAGATTGTTGCTATTTTTTCCAAACAGTTAGCTCAAATGATGACCAGAAGTGCTCAAACACACTGCTTTTGATCACGTCATACATTTTCTCTCCAGATCCACCTTTCTAAAATATTCAGCAATAAAGACATGATGAGCAGATGTTTAACTTAGACTGAAAACTCACTGTGGTATTTACCAGCAAGAAGGCAGGTTGAAATAAAGGAATTTCTGCACATTCCAAGAGAAATGACTTACAACTCAAACTTCTCTTTGAAATGCATCTGACAATTATTTTACATTTAATAATTCCATTTGATAATTGGTCAATAATTGATAATTCATCAACTGACAGATTTCTTGTGGGGATGAGATCAGGACTTTCTGAAACACAGCAACGTGTAAAAATACTATAAAAATCATAACTGAATGAAAACAAACTAAAAGAAGTGTGACCTTTCCAAAGAACTTTATTTGCTGTTCATGAGGAATCTTTCCTCCTTTCAGGTTTGCTCCCACATCTGAAAGACAAAAAGAACAGAAACAAACTGTGAGATCTGCATACATTTACATGCATTAAACACTTTCCTGAATTTGTCAATTTAGAGAAGGTAATGAGAACTCTTTAGAAAAACTCATCTCTCATTTGTCCAGTACGTTGGATATAGAAATAATTTTAGTTTTTAAAAAAATATACTTTCAGCCTGATTTATTGTTAAACACTGAAGAATAATGCTTATGTTTACAGTGCATATGGCCTTCTGGTTTCAACTGTATAACACAGAGCTAGTATGTTAGTTAATATCAATAATCAAACAATCACTTAATCAGGGAGTTATTTCTAATGCATTGTATATTTTTAGAAATTAAGCCCGTCTCTCTTGACAACAATGTCCAGGACTGTAGCTGTAGCAGTTCAGCTGCATAACATGGTTCAGACTGTCATTTCATGATATGGGTCATGTGATATTTCATAAGTAGGCAACAACTGAAGAATCATACCAAACTCCATCATATGCTGATGAGCCTGGTCTACATATGTGATGAGCTTCTGGAGGAAGGTGTAGGCAAACCTCTTCTCAATTGCTGGAGTATCCAGCTCTGGAGACTTCTTTCCTCTGAAACAGAAGATTCAAACAGTCCAGCATGTCTCTTCTATTTCAGCCAGAGCTATGAGGTAGAGCATGCATTGACCCAACAGTGACACATTCTAAAGCAAAATAACATCTAAATAACAAATGTCAGCTGAAGTGTCAGTAAGTAGCAGTTTCAGACAACTGAAGTTCCAATAATCCAGCTTTTCCTGAATTGTCTCAAAACACAACAAAAGCAGAAAATTTTCTCAGAACTCCAAAAGATTACTATTTCAAAACCTTGTATATTAAGTGTAAGATTTAATGTATTACCTTAACGTGGGGCTGTTTGACATGCTCCTGACCTAGTTGATCTACAAATGATCCTGAAGTTCTAAGCTGAATTAGAACCTCTTTGAAACATTCTCTGTTGCACAAAGTGGGACCTGTTCTCATCAATCCATTCTCCATATTTTCTTTGGCTAGTTAAACTTGCAGTTCATCACTAGTGAGATGAAAGCAACAAAGGCTATGTATGGCAGTCTGTCCTTAACAGTTTAAGAAGCTGAGATGGTTTTCCAGCAAACAGCACAGCAAAATGTATTATTAGACTATGCAAGTACACCAAAGATGCAGCAAAGATTATTTTTTCTGAAAAAGATTCAATCTATATAGATATGGTTATACTTCACTGAGCTTCTAATCAGTTTACAAGGAAGAATGGATGTGCTTCTACCTGGATACGATGTAACCGTTGATCTGGAGAAACTTGAGAATGTCTTGAGCTTTTTCTCGGTCCTTGGATTTCTCTTTGGCAGTCAGAGTGTCATAGGGAACTAGAAGAGGATGTCTTCCTCCACCTGAAGATGTCAATGAGCGAACACACAGAAAACCCTAAACCATTTCATCTAAAGCAGCAAAATAAAAAACACAAAGAGAACTAAGTTTTTATCCAAATTATTCATTGCACCTTCTTGACAGTCTGACAAGATCTGGGGGCAAAAAAACGAGGAGGATGTCTTTCTAAAAACAGCAGAGCTTTACTTTGGGGGAGGCGTTCTCTCACTACCACTCTAAGTAACTGACTCTTATTTGTTTGGCTGTGGTGGAATATAAAAAAAAATCTAAAATGAATATTGCATTGACAGTTATGCATAATATTTAGGAAGGTAAATGAATGTCAGACTAAAATAACAGAAGGCATCATATGAACATCAGGAGGTCTTGCTGTGTTGTGCTGCCTGTTACCTTTAGCTTCTAGCTCCATTTTCTTTTGTCTTGCCCAGATATTATGATAATTTTCAGCAAGCAGCTCAGCCATAGACTGGAAAAACAAAATGATTATCATGTGTGGTTGCTTTACACTGCAAATACCAGTGAATCTTGTAACATTTATTTTTAATTTAAGACACAGGTTTAAGCCCTGTGACTACATGTGATACGTTTACTGTAGCTTTGTACTTTGAGGGTTTATTTAGAAAAACATATTTACCTGCATATCTCTGGACAGTGTAACATTGCTCATGTCAACAGGCCTTGGGCTGAAAGCTGGAGCTCCTTCAAAAGACAGCTGTGAACATTAGGAGCAGAATGTCACAAACCACACTAACTAACCTCACTCTGCAGAATCTTCTGACCACATAACCTTCTGGTCAGAAGTTTCTCTTCATGGGCAATAATGTAATCGTACTGTCAGGCTTTTAATGATTTAAAGTACATCATGGGCCATGTGCAGAAATGATACACAAAAAAACTGTGGCACATTATTTTGCTCACTACTGGGCTTGAACAAAAATGAATGCTGTGTGTAATCCATGCAAACGTTTTTCAGTCGACAATCATCAAATAACATTAAGGTTATTTAACTCAAGCAGGTTTGAACCAAATGGTTTATCATGATTTGATTTTTTTTATTGTTTGAACTAAATAATGGTGCTGAACAGACTTTGACCTTCATTGACTCATACAGTGTTTTTTCTGACCTTTGTGATCATCTACATAATCATCACTCCCATTCACACACTGTCCGGGTTAGCATGTTTTAATGAATGAATGACTTGCTCCACTAGGCTACCTGGCTGGCCATTGATATCCGTCTGGATTTGTTGTGGAGGGTGGCAGTGTCTCCCTCTCTGTTTCTGTCAATGCTCCAGCCCCACGACAGCATCGTCTTCAGAGATTCTCTGACAGACCAGCAGTACGCCTCCTTGTCCTGCAAGGTTACAGGCTAGCTATAGATCACAGCTTAAACTAACCAAATATCAAAAAACTAAAAATACTTGACAAAGTTTTATAACAGCTTAAGGATAAAAGGAATGTGAAACTGAAATGTGATGTTTTTGTACAGTTGCTTTAGATTCACAGTAAAGACATGGTTGGTTTGAGATGGAAAGCGAGCAGCACCTTCTCAGACAGAGCTTTGTATGGCTTCAGAAGGGGATGGGTCTTACTGCTCTCACACAGGTGTTCTTCATATGTCCAGCCAAAGGAAAACTGAAAAACAAGAAGTCATTCTAGAATAGAATATTGGTTTGTTGGTAATATTACTGATGGTAGACAAAATAATAAATAAGTGAATCAAACTTATTGGTATTTTACAACAACTCTCTCTTCATGACCCTGATTTTGTATTTCTCTGTTGCCATGTCTGCAAATACATGAGCTCAGCCAGGCGGTGGACTTGTTGGGGGATTTCTCATCTGTAGCAGAGGATCTGCACAGCTCTGATGATTTAGCATTCTCTATTTACAATCAAATGTACTCAGCCTGAAAGCTCTGACCTTTTCTCTCGGCCACAAAAGTGCACCACCTCTCTTTGGTCTCCTAAAAGCAGTAAACATCTCACTTGTGCTGAGCCCCATCCTGCACCTCAGTGTCAATGCTTTACAAACATACAGCCTTGGTGTTGTGGTGGGGGAGACTCCACCCTGTCTCTGACACCACCACATTCATTCTTGTTCTTGTTGTTGAGAAACAATCTACAACGTTTCTGAAACCAAGGCGACTGAAAACAATGAACCTAAAAGATGAAGACATTGCATGTGTTTCTGTTGGTTCCTGTAAATCAGGACTGAAAACATGTTCCTATTCTGCACTTTTTGATCAAACAATCTGACTAATTAAGTGCTTCCACATTTGTTTCTTTAATGGCTTTAATAACATGTTTTTCTTTTCTTTTATGGTTTGCTATTTTCAGTCTGTCTTTCCTGTATGATACTTTGTATTCCCTTCGGTATAAGTGATGCTGTGTAAATAACATTTTTAATAAAGTGCACAGTTTTGGTATGACAGTGTGTATGAACTGTTAGCTGTTTCAGTGAAAGAAAAAGTATATAGTTCAAATAAATAGATAAAATCTAACTTTAGGGCATATTGAGACTTCTTGTCTTCTCACCTTCTCTATGCACCACCTCTCATGGTTATGCTCGGCATATCTGGTTATAAAATAGTCCAGCTTTTCAGGAACAGTTACACTAAAGAGAAAAACAGGATGTATAAACAACAGTTTGTCAGTCAGCAGACATTCAGCAGAAGTGATGCTACATGTTTCATTTCTGAGAGCACTGTAAATGCAGCAGCACATAGTAGCTGGAGTCTTGTTACATACTTAGTGGTGTCTGCAGGTTGTGGGTTGAAGTTTCCCTCTGAATCCATGGAGGACTGTTTCTCCATCAGGGCCATGTAGTTGGACTCCATGTAGTCTGGAGGAAGAGCGCCAGCCACCGCGCTCAGACACGGCAGTGCCAGCTTAAACAGCTCCTGGTCATAACGCTGCATCGTTAAAACACAGGAACACAGATGTTCTTCAGGTTTGGATTCAGCTCTTCACAGATGCAGTCCATCCCAGGCTGCGGCTACCACTTCATACAGCTTATATAAATGACCTTTAGTGACATTGTTGATGTTTTATTTACAGATGAGGTTTGTCGCTGGGATTCCTTAGTTAGTATGTATATATATATATATATATATATATATATATATATATATATATATATATATATATATATATATATATACAGTTAAAGGAAACCTAGTCAGTTGCTTTGAATCATTGACCTTGAAGCATTTCCTCATCCTAAGCAACCACATGAAGACAATGAGTCAAATTCAAGTTTATTTCTATTGCACATTTAAAACAGTAGCTGACCAAGATCCTGCACAATGTGTAATATCTCCACTAACTCAGACAATTCAAGATACACTCACCGGCCACTTTATTAGGTACACTTGTCCAACTGCTTCTTAATACAAATGTTGAATCAGCCAATCACATGGCAGCAACTGAATGCATTTAGACATGTAGACATGGCCAGGACGATCTGCTGCAGTTCAAACTGAGCTCAAAATGAGGAAGAAAAGTGATTTAAGTGGCATGGTTGTTGCTAGACAGGCTGGATTGCATATTTCAGAAACTGCTGATCTACTGGGATTTTCACACGTAACCATCTATAGGGTTTACAGAGAATGGTCTGAAAAAGAGAAAATACCCAGTGAGCGGATAGAGAACCTTTGGGATGTGGTTGAACAGGAGAATTTCATCATGGATGTGCAGCTGACAAATCCGCAGCAACTGCTCAATGCTATCATGTCAATATGGACCAGACTCTCTGAGGAATGTTTCCAGTACCTTGTTGAATCTATGCCACGAAGGGGTAAGGCAGTTCTGAAGGCAAAAGGGAACCAACCTGGTAGCAAGGTGTACCTAATAAAGTGGCCGGTGAGTGTAAACTAGAGTAAATGAGCAGCCATCTGTTCCACCTGGCTAGAGGAACCTCTGGTAATGGAGAAGTTTTTGGAAAGAAGAAGGAGCACACATTGTTACTGAGAGCAGCTAAACACAGAATCATTTCCTTTGAAGCAAAATACACAGCTACTCTACAAAACAGTTCTTATCACTTAATACAATCAGAACAAACTACAAAACAGCTGCTTTGGTGAGGCAACAAGAACAAAAGGAAATGTCAGGCCTCACCTTGCAGGACAGAGCATCAAATATTCCCCAGAACAGTTTCCTGGAGAGGTGAAGCTCTTCATCTGAAGCCACTCCAAAGCTGCCCCAGCCTCCGGACAGGCAGTAATACTTCCAGCAGCGCTCATAGTGATTGGTCAGCAGCTGGAAAAGTAACGCGCTTCATTAGCGAACAGCACACCTTCACCCTATCCTTGAATGCAACTTCAATAACCTGGTGGTGTTTGTTTTAAACAAAGAGGCAATGAGGTGGACCTGAATTTTCTGCCAAAGTGGCTTAACTATGGAAACTATAGAAAATCAAATATACTTCGTCTTTTCTTCTAACCATATGACATCATAGTAGTAAAACTACATTAATGTCATAAACAGTGGTTTATTCCATCTCCATATTTCTTCTGGGGATGGAGTAAGGATGAGAAAAGAGAGGCTTGTCACCTTCAGAGGCATCTTGGTGTGTTCATTCAGCAGGGGAACGTCGAACACCAGCCTCCTCAGCAGGTGCTGCATCATTGAAGGCCTCAGCTTACTGCATTACATCAGGGAGACACACAGAAAGTGGCCATTTATTCTCACACTTGCACGTTTTTAGGAAATGTCTCTTTAAAACCTGACAAACGTAAGAAATATGGCTTCAACTATAGAGCCAGTGTAAGACTGAACTTATTAGCTTACCCACAAACAGCCAGCAGACACTCCTCTATAGCGTCCCTCTGAGCTTTGGTAAGGCAGCAGCCTTTGGACAGCCGGTACACCGTGTGGAGGAGGGAGTCGATCAGAGAGGCAAACGGCTCGGTCCCCGCAAACAGAGGAGCACATTTGGTCAGGAGGGGCAGCACCGCTGTGCACAGGTACCTGTTGAGGGCCAGGGCCATATCTGTGGCACTGAGGGCAGCCTGTCACAGGAGGACAGTGCCAACACAGTCAGTGGTGCAACATTAAAAAAAAAAAAAAGTCTACATCAACTGTACATCTGACGACCAAATGCACCATTATTCAAAGTTAATATCAAATATTTCAACAATTTATTTCAACTGTAAAAAACAACAACTAAAATCTTATGGAGGCTGCAGCACTGCAGTGTCAATGAGTTTTTTTACTTAGTATTTGGGTTAGGATTCTTTTCTACTCAAAGCTGATTCATCCAAAGCAAACAGAAGGCAGTCAGACTTCATCTCATGGTTGTTCAAAACATTCCAACACCTTAACAGTCAGTCTGAGAAAATACCTCCTTTCTACACTGAATAAAATGTGATGGCTGAAACTTCCTTTCAGCCATCACTGAAAGATGAGAGGTGAAACATCATTAAAAAGTTAGAAGGAAACATTCAGTTTTCTGTTTAACTGCATAGACTTTGATCTTTAAGCCCACCATCTGCATCTGCTATCTGCAAAGGAACTCCAAATTATTTGTGGAAAATTTGCCTATTTGTGGATTTGTAAGAAAATGCAGCTTGGGCAGCTGGAATAGCTGTGCACAATGGCACTTGACATGCTGTTGGCAGCCAACCAATGAGCAGCATTCATTTTCCTCAGCACTGACTAGAAAGCAGAGACAAGAAAAACTATGGATACTAGCTTCTACTGTAGAGGTGAAACTGTTTCTGCTGCGTATATTAATGAAAATGAATGTTTATCAGTGTATATTAAGGTATATTTGGATTGTTAAGATTTTCAGTTAAAAATGTTTTTGAGTCGGTCCCACATATTCATGTGCAGATGTGGTCTAACAACTTTATTGCTTACATCATTTATGTACAGTAAAAAACAGTTTAGGACCCAGCACTCACCCTTGTGATGCTTCACAGGTCACCTCCAGTAAATCAGAACTCAATATTTATTTGTTCATATTGATGTCTTTGATTCAGGTAACTTTTTATTAAAGAAGTCCCTCTTACAGCATATTACTCCAATGTATGTAAAGGTAATAGGTTGACCAGCATCAGAGGGGAGGTTGGAGGGAGAGCTGACTTACAGTGTCCAGAGAGGCAGCAGCTCTGAGATCTGGCAGGAATCCAACCTCAAGAAGGTGGAGGAGGAAATTCTGGTCTTCTATACCATAGACCCGGTCCAGGAAAAGGACCATGGCTGCTTTATGGTCTGGACAGAAACCTGCTGACATGTCTGGCTCCACAACTATCCCATCTGAGAGAGCACAGGAACACAAAAGGTCATGTCTAAAAACATTTTGAAATACTTTAAAAACATGCTTCAAATGTGAGCTCAATAATACAGAGCAACCACAGGCCAAGTAGAGTTTGCTCATCTTCATTTATGCTAGTTATGGTTCCTGCTGTCTGATATGAGCTGAGGCTGGATCTACCTTTAGCCAGGTTGGGCATGGAGAAGGGGATGCTGATGACTCCCACCAGGTCGTCGATGGGAATCAGGGACCTTAAAATGGCTCTGATGCGGAGAGCTTCACCTTTACCAGCATGGATCAGCTGATATAAAACAGGCAGTAGGTTAAAGAAATGAAATCATCTGGGTTTTAGTCTGACATGTTTAATATTCTGTCATGTTTAAAGCACTCACATGCATCTCTGGAGCACAGCGACCCAGCAGATCAATAAGTGCAGAGTAGAAGGTCATAATGGCATTGCCCATGTGGATGGTATCATCCTCCTCTTCATCCAGCATGTCACTGCTGCACAGCAGTATCACACCATTTACTCTTCATCTCAGTAGTAGCTTAATGATACTTTGATTTATAGCAATAACATAACAGGTGTTATGCAAGCATGAGGACACCTCTAGACACAAACAGGTAAAAAGTAAAAGTTTTTCTGTTTGAATCCAGTTGTGTCATTTTCATTAGATTTCATGTTAAAGCACGTTGGTGTAACTACCAGAGAGAAGGTGCATGTTGCATTAACGCCCAACAGCTTTCTGTGATGATTATTAACACAAGACATGAATGCATATTGTCTTACAGTGTTCTGCTGCTCTCAGACACCGGAGACGGCCCGTCTCTGCAAGGATCCTGAGAGATTCTGATGGCTTCCTCCATTGCTGCAAGCAAGCCATCACCGCCTTCACCTCGAAGAGCGGGGCCAAAACATTCAGGCCGGCGAATAAGAAGCCTCACCACAACGTTGGCGTTCTCTTCCACGCTCTCCCCTGCACACGTCACAAGCACAGAGTTACAAAGAACTTATCAATGACAAATAAAGCTGCCTGTAATGAAAATGTTTCCGCCTTCACCATTGCAGAAGACAGCAAAACGCAGAAAGTCCAGGTAGCGCTCCCCCTCCACTGGGTTCCAGCCGATGTCTGGGTATCCCTTATGCAACAGCATTACACAGCTCTGCAGCCCACAGCCAGCCAGATACTGCACCACCTGCAGGGCAATCACACACTGCTCAGCTATACAGTCAATAAAGCTGAGCACATAACTAATAGAACCTGAAATAAACTGGCATCAGGGACGAGAATATTCCAAACGCTAATAATAATATAACTTTTAAAACCAAAAGCAATTGAGAAATTCTGTGCATGCAAAAGTGTGTACACAAGGTTAGGTCTCAAAATATGCTACTATTCACTGACAATACAGAGGAAAAAATGGCTACATGACATTTTTCATGTTCATATTCTATCTGAATTGTTCTGCCCCTTAGTGTGAAGTAGAAAAACAATGAAAATATCGTTTTATGTAAGGTTTGAAACTACAACTTTTTAAGTGTCACCATCAATTTTGTTTCATTGCAGTTCAAGTATAAAGTGTTAACATTAAAGTCATTAACACAGCTGCATAGTGAAAGAAAATGCATCCATGCAGCAATGAAACAACATCTTCTAAAATCCCATGATAGGTATTTTCTTGACCTACATAAAAAGAACCACAGACGTCACTTAGCTGTTCAACTCAGCTCTCTTGAAAGAGGAGAAGACACAGTAACCCTGGCATTTCTGCCAGCCTGGCCTCCGCCAGCTGTTCAGTTCACCATGCGTTCTGACACTCTGCTGCAGAGCTTGTTTTTTTATTAGGAGGAAAGGAGTGAATAGAATGTGGGAGAGTGATCTTAACATAAGGGGGGGGCTATCCTGATAACAAGGAAGGGGGAACACAGAATTAAATTCTACACACAGAGAGTTTTACAACTAAGGAGTATCTCAGGAAGATCTCCTAAAGAAGATTAAGACACCACCTGCAAAAACATGCTTGAGGTTAAAGAAAGCTTAGTTATGTCTAACACACAGTTTAACAAATTCCTCCTGTCTGGAGTGAGAACACTAGACCTTTAAATGAAAAACAACTAGTAATATAAAACTACTAACGTAAGAAAGATAACAAACATGATAATTTTGACATCCCACCACAGATGACAGGAGTGTCTCTGGTGTCTTTTACCACATTGCTATTCCAATTCCAGTACAAAAATGGCTATAAAACTTCCACATTTTTTCAAAGATTCATTCTTGATGATGATAGTTGTGAGCCAGGATCTACTGGGCTGAAGTAGTTCTGAAGAACCTCTGACTGAAGATCAGTGCCGACTGCTCCACTAGTTTTCTACTGAAAAACTAGTGGAACTCCACTACTAGTGGAGTAGTTTTCTACTGAAAACTAGTAGAAAACTACTAGTAGAAAAAGTGGAATAGAATAGTAATAGCTAGTTTTTCAAAGCAGCTGCTCAGCTAGTGGAGTTATTAGTGGACTAATAACTCCACTAATTAGTGGAGTTATTAAAAACAACATAATAGTTTTCCACTCCACTAGTGGAGTGGAAAACTATTATGTTGCTGCCATTTCTTTATCTGCTCTGGATTCATGAATCACTTTGCAATAATTACATAAATTAACTCTCTTTGCTCCTTTATCATCTTTTATTTATTTATTGCATAATTTTAGCTGCTTTGGTACAAATGGTGTCAAATTTGTCCAGGACATATTTTTTCTGTCAAACTCAGTTTAAGCTAAAATTAGAGCCATCTATTTATTGGAAGCTGCCTTTGTGCATTTGACCTGGATTCAGAATACATTTATTTAAATACACTATTGAAAACTGGTTTCAGGTTTTATTATGTTTTATTCCTTCCTGTTAAAATACCTTTAAAATTTTACTTTTCCTTATTTTCTACAAATTGAAGATATTTGTCCTGTTTTACAAATCAACTAGTCACAGAAAAAATATCATCTGTTTATTTTTCTTGAGAAACTGTAGTTGCTAAAAACTGACTGAAAAGGTTAAAGTGCATTGTGGCAGGTAAATATATTTATATTCCAAACGGTTGATGATGCCTCAGTAGATTTCTGGTTTCTGTTACTGAATGAATCTCATTTTATTCCAGTGGGAGCGCCCAGTGGTGGACTGACAGGGCTTTGGGAAAGCTGTAGGATTTTTAGTTGGGAGATAAATTTGGTTAAAGTAAAATCAGTTTTACTTGAATCGGTTAGGGACAGGTAGTTCACAGCCATGACATATTGGACTTATTGTAGATGGAGGATGCTTATATGAGTGCATTTGTAAAAATCACCTTTTCCAGCTCTGGTTCTCTTAGAGCCAGAGCCAGTTCATTGTTATCCATGACTGATGCTGCAGCCACGTCCAGAGGAGTGGATCCACGCATGGAAGGAGAGGCTGAGAGAAGAGAGGAAAGATGGGGAACAGAAGAACGGAGAGCAGGATAACCATCAGATAAAGAAAGAACACGTTTACATTTTGTTTTTAACATTTTCCTTCTGAACATGTCAGAGCTGAAATGTATTGTAGCAGTCATTGGCCTCACCATGCTTCCCCATGACCCTTGATCTGCAGTGATCTTTTAAGCAAACTTGTTTCGCCTTTCATGTAAAGGTACAAAAATCTATCTGATTTAGTTAAGCCATTTGGTAGATGATGTTCTATGACCATTTTATCCTAAATAATTTTCTCCTGTGTTGTTCTTAGCCAGAGAATGTTTTATTGTAGTTTTTTTCCTTTTAGGTAAGTTTGTTTTCTTGCTTCTAGATAGAAGGAGAAGTTTTGTTAAATGGGCGGGGCAAAGTCTTCCCTCCAAAACTTCATACCGTTGCAGTTTTGGTTGCTATTGGTCTATTTGTACTTACCAGTGAAATTACTGAAAACTAAAGTCCATCTATCAATTTTCTTACACCTTATCCCTAGTGGGATCATGAGGGGTGCTGGTGTTTATCTCCAGTGGTTAATGGGCAACAGGGGGGTCACCCTGGACAGGTCACCAGTCCATCGCAGGAAAGCCTAAAGTAACTTTCTATAGTCCATTTACAGTTACCTGTTAGCTAACCTGATTAACTCTTCTACTTACCAAGGCCTACGCTGCTGTTCTCCAGCAGGTAGCTCAGATGGTCAAACATGGCCTTCTGGTTCTGGCGACTGATTCGGCAGAAGTAGCACAGAAACCGACAACAGTTGGCCACCATTTTAGGGAAGGTGATTTCCTGTAAACATATTTAACCACAAACAAAAGTGTGTGTATAAAAAAACACTTCCTAGTTATGAATATGTACATTTATTTGCTTATTGAGGCTTTGCAGCCTGCCTACCTTGGAGTCTCCTCCACTGAGAACGTTAACCATGACCTCCATGACCGTCTCATGCATGCCCAGAGCCCTCATCAGGTTGGGATGCTGGTAGAACACCTTGTTGTTCATGATATCACTGCAGAGAAAGGAAACCTCTTCAATGCCAAACTTCTCATAGTTCTGGACACTGAGTAAGCACTTTCTTTAAAATTCATTCTTGCCTCTGCACAGCAACTGTCTTTTTTGCTTTTATTTTTAAAGCTTTAATTAATCTGGCCAATGAGACTGACATAAAGATGTCTTTCCCTTTAGTGAGCTGGAAAGGCAGCAGCATGTCTTAGTGGAATAACTGGACAGAACAAAGAATACCAAAGGCAATTTTGCATTTTAGGAGTGACCTGATATTATACTGGGCTGATATTATACTGGGCAAAAACTGTGTTAAATTTGTTCTAATTCTCCTTAGCTGTGCTGGGTCCTTGCTGTGAATGAGTTCTATTTATAGTTGGCTTTATGTTTAGGCGGGTTGTCCTGAAGCTCCTCTCCAGTCTCAAGTCTTTTTCAAACAGGTTTTCTTCCAACATTGTCCTGTATTCGTCTCCATCCATCTTCCCATCAACTCTCACCCTGTCCCTGCTGAAGAGAAGCAACCCAGAGCATGATGCTGCCACCACCATATTTGTCAGTGGGAATAGTTTGTTCAGAGTGATGTTCAGTGTTAGTTCTCCATGTTTTGCACTTTGATCAGAAAGTTTCATTTTGTTCTGGTCTGACCAAAGCTCCTTCTTCAACACATTCTCACTCCCAACTCGTCATATATTTACGCATGGGACGGTCCGTCCTCGTCGCATATTGACGCGCAGGGTACCCCTTTTGCGTCAATATGTGACGCGAGGTGTTTTACCCTATGCCTTACCGTAATTTTTGCCCTAAACCTAACCAAATCGTCGGGTTTTGAAGTGTCGGCAGCGGTTGCGAGAACCCTTCGCTTCAATAGTCCACGTAAAACATGTGACCTACCCAAATCGTCAACATGTGACGCTGAAGGACCCTACCCAAGTCGTCACATATTGATGCAAAGGGGGTACCCTTCACGTCAATATGTGATGCATGGTCAGAAATCGTCCCAACACACGTTTGCTGTGTCCAACATGGCTTCTGGAAAACTGCAAACAGGATTTTTATGGTTTTCTATTAACAACGACTTTCTTCTTACCACTCTTCCATAAAACCACATTAGTGAAGATGACTAATAGTTTTCCTGTGGACAGATTGGATGTTTATCTCTGCATCTGGTCCAGACTCACCATGAGCCTCTTGGCTGCATCTCTGATCAGTACTCTCCTTGTTCAGACTGGAAGTTTAACTGGTTTAGCCTCGTCTTGTAGGTTTAAAGTTGTGTCGGACTCTTTCCTTTTCCAGATGCTGGATTGAACAGAACTCTGTGAGATGTCTAAAGCTTGGTAAATCTTTTTCTAGCCTAAACCTGCTTTAAACCCCTTCACAGTTTTCTCCTGACCTGTCTGCTGTGTTCCTTGGACTTCATGATACCGTTTGCTCTCTAATATTCTCTGAACCTCTGAGGCGTCACAGAGCAGCTGGATTTGTTCAGAAATTAGATTACATACAGGTGGTATATGTTTAGTCATTAACAGTCATGAGGCAACTTCTGAAGGAAATTGGTTGTGCTGAATATTTTCACATACCACACCTTTCAGTTTTTATTTCTAAAAAATTTTTTAAATTATGTCTAATTTTCTAACTACTTTTGAAAATGAAAATGCTTGCATTATATTTTCATTGCACAGTTCCAGAGTCAATACTGCACTTCAAGCTGTTGGTCTGTTTCTACCAGTTTGGCAGATAAGACAGAGAATTATACCTTTATCAGTCCTTTGCAAAACACTTCAAACTCAGTCAGATTCAATGGAGTGTCTGAAAATCAGTTTTCAAATTATGTTGTGGATTTCAAGTTGGATTTAGGTGTGGGCTTTGACATGAATATGCTTTGATCTCATAAATTGCATCATTGTATTTGTATTTGTAGAGTTATCACGCAGCTGGAAGATGATTTTCCACTACACTCTCTAGTCAACATAGATGCTTTTCTTCCAGGAATGTTTTCAATTTAACTCCAAACATTTCCCCATTGACTCTGGTCAGCAGGGCCGGCCCAAGGCACAAGCAAACTAAGCAGCCGTATAGGGCCCCACGGAGGCTTGGGCTGGCCCTGCTGGTCAGCTTCCTTGCATCTGCTAAATAAATGTTCTGCTAATAATGCTGTCAACATGTTTCCCAGGGGCAAAGTCTCAAAGTCATTCCAGGTCAAAGTTCAGAGTCTGACAGCAACATGGCCTCACCCAAGCCCTCTGATCATCAGCTTCTCCTCCTCTCTGCCCATCCGGACGCTCAGCAGAGAGCGGATCTGACCCAGGGCAGCTAGCAGGTTGATGGTGTCCTCTATGGATACGGAGTTGATAGTGTAGGCTTTAGGAAGAGCTCGAACCTGAACAGTCACACAGACACAGTGCGCACATGTAACAGATGTGCAGACCACACACACATCACATCCACATAGACATGAATACGTGGAATCCTCTTTGAACACTGAGTCCTATGTTACGTCGCCGCCATCTTGGATGTGGCAGTAGAGTGATCCATAATTCATATGCTGCGTAGGTTTGTTTCAACTGTTTTACAGAACAAACTGGATGCACTGGCATTACCTTTCACATGTAAGAATGAAAAAACATTTTTACAAGTGTCCATAATAACATCATTTTAACAGCAGAATTAATCAGTTTTATTTTAAGAAAACGTTTGCTCCTACACAAACAATTCTTTGTGTTGATATATGCTTGCATAATTTTTTTCCTTCAGTTTTTATGGATTTTAAGTGAAATATCTCAATCTTAAGTATTAGGGTACCAAGACAGTTTATGTAATGAAATAAAAACAATTTACAGTAAAATACTTAAAAATTAAAAGGAAATAATGTTTTTGTCTTCAAAAACATTATTATATATGAAATTTGTCATTTCATATATTGAAATGACAAATTTCAAAATATGAATGGGAGATTGCATTTGATACAGTCACTTGTATCAAATGTAAACATGGTGCTCTTTATTCAGAAACCCCCAAAACAATTAAATAATCACATCAAAAAGTTAGAATCATTGTCTTTAGTGCTTACTTTGATTTCCACATATGTTAGTGTGTGTGAGAGAATGTGTCAGTGTCAGGCATCAACTTAAAATATTTTGTAGAACGCCGCTTTATGAAGTTCGGTCCATTTACCTGCATTAGCTTTCTGGCAGATCTACAACATTCAATATGGAGGACGCTGTGACGTATCGCAGTAACTGACCAGCTCAATGAGGCGTCTTCATTTTCATGTAACTGGCACATTGGTTGCAAAGGATACACTACAACCAGTTGCTGTTTATTGACCAGCTATCATATTTATAAACTCAATTTATCTTAGTTTTTACCTTAGTTATCATTGATGTGTAAGAATTAGCAGCATTAAGTAAGCTGTAAGGCAACAATATTTATGGACAACATTATATGCACAAGACAATTCAAAGGGCTTTGCAGAAAGGTCAAAAATATTTTTAAAAGAGCTTAAAAACAAACAAATTAAACAAGTTAAAACAAAGGAAATATAAGGGAAAACTTAACTACTTAAGTTAAAAAAATAAATAAAAAGCTGTGGTTTTCTTATGTTTCTAAATGACTGCTGTGTTAAAACTGCTGTTTCTCCAGAAATACTTGAAGTTTCATTTATAGATATTGGCATAGACATAATGCTTCCTTATTGCTAACATGTACCTCGTCAGGACTTTTTCTAACTTTCTACCAGTATTTAGTAAAAGAAGACTGACACAGACACACCTGTCCTCCAATGCCATCATACTGGCGGTGCAGAAGGACAAACATGGCTCTCACTAGCTCTGGATCCTCTATAACCGACTCCTGAGCCCAGCGGACCATCGTATCAGAGATAAGCTGCTGTAAGGTACCTGTGGAAAGAGAAAAAATGGAACTGAACAGAAGTAAATGAGGCTGATGGCAAAACATAATGTCAAACTTTTATACTTTTGTATATGCTGTATTTCCAACTTTACAAAGATGTACTAACGGTACGCACCAACAGGTAAGATGAAACCGAATTAATAATTCTTGTATGTTAACCTGTGAGCTATGGTGCTTGCATGGTTTTGTCAAAATTAAGTTCATTTCAAAAGCGTAAATCTCCTTAGTGATGATATAAACCATGAGGAAGAAAAAGTGTTGATCAGAGAGGACCAAAACTGAACTGTTTGCCTTCCAAGCAAATCCCTGCATGTGGTGGAAAAGCCGAATACAGGGTTGAGGTTTTCGGGCGCACCCTAAAATACCAACCCTGTGGTCAAATACGGAGGTGGCCACATCATGCCATGGCGGGAACACTGTACCAGGCTCTGTATTTACTGATCTGTCTACATTAGACCTTACTGGGCTTCCTGTCCTTTTTTTCCTTGGGCAGGCTGCCCATCTTCTTCTTCAGGTAGGACACCTTCTCCACCAGCGACATGAGACGACCTCGAATGGTGAAGTCACTGTCCCCATCTATTCCTCTCTCTTCGTCCAGCTCTACACAGGATCCACACAATCCAACCATTAGTTCCAGTTCATTAGGATGAAAATGTTTTGTTTGTTAGGAGGGTGTGAGACAGACCACAGTGTCTCATCAGATCTTCATGGAAGTCCAGTAGCTGCTCCCGTATATATTCCGGACAGGGACATTCCTGCTTGTCATCCTTGAAGTTCAGCAGCATGTTGATCTTGGAAAATAATACAAAAGTATGATAACTGTTCTCATAAACATAAACCAGTTTATGGTACTTTACATTCATTCAATATGAAACAAAATGAAGGTTTGGATTTCTGTGCTTGGAAAATGTTACTCAGATCTTAATCAAAATCTGTCCAGACATCCTGTCTGTTTTTTAAGTTTCGCTTTGGACTTGGCTTCTTTTAAACTAAGTATTATTTCGAGTTCGGAGCATGCCACCAGCAGATTGTCAGAAAAGTTAGTCTGAAGGTTGAAACTAACAATTCTTTGAAATGAAGGATGACGTCTCTTTTCAGGCTGGAATTCTTTCCTCAATCTTCATTGGACAAATTTCAAGTGATGTTGATGAGGCCTACTAGTTTTTCTAGGATCATTTTCAGATTTCCCTCTTCTCCAACTTTAAGACCACAATGCGTGACATGTTGCCATGGTGATTTTCCTACCTGTTCTTGTGGGGGAGATCTGAACTCTTTGGTTTTCTTGGCAGTGAGTGCAGCAGACATGTTCAGAGCCAGCATCACTTCATTGTAGCGAAAGCGCTGGTTGTCTTGGAGACAAGCAACAAAGTCGTCGGAGAAGGCCACCACCGCCTCGATACGATGGCGCACCTGGCAGTCACACAGGTACTGCAACACATGGCACATCTACACACAAAGGCACCCGCCCGCACACGCACACACACCCACCCAAATGGACAACAGTCAGTACCATCTACAGACATTCTATGTTTGAAAGTGATTTTATAGTCCAAGGCTCACTGCCCCGCGTATTTTAGGTGCTTTCCTGCTTCAGTGAGCCTGGAAAAAACAGACACCTGCTCTACACTTTGCTGTTAATCACACAGAGTTGCAAAGGAAGTTCCTGTAATCTGGTTCTTTCACTCATCACCAGTTTGGAACTTTCATTTCATAGTTACCACCAGAAGATGGATGATTACAAAACTCTGGGAATCTGTTCCAGCGGCTTAACCACTGAAAGAAGTCACTATGTTTATTGTGTGTATTTTGAAGTACAGTGGATGAAACAAAGTATAATGAGTCATATAGGTGCATAAATAAATGAATAAATTAAATTGATTATTATTGTATCCTTCGCATGATCATGAAGCATATACCAGCTGTACAGAGACTACGCAGCAGTAAACATGATATAATGAGCTTTTATGTTCTTTATGTTTAATGCTAGTGCTAAAAATGTTACACCCAACTTTAATATTTCATACTTTTATGTTCTTAATAGAGAATTTGGTAACAAGAGGAACTTGATCAAAAAAATTAAAAAGTTGCTCTTGTTGAAAACGCTGAAATAAATGTTTTAAACTAATTTTTCATAGCCTGAATTTTTTTTTTTTGTAATACAGGAAGGATCTGAAAGAATAAGCTCAATGTGCAAGTAGAAACAGAAATGCTGTAAGTAATCGTTATAATTCTTTTCAACAAGATCATCTTGGTCTTTTTTTGTTTTTTTTTGTTGCACATATGTTAGGTATAACCACTCGCTCAGCAGCACTGAACAGGACAAACTGACTGTGGTCACCTGCAGTTTAACGGGCTCTGGCAGCTTCATCTGCAGCAGCCCCTCCTTTGGCAGGTTCCTCCCTCCATCCTCTCCTCTTCCGGCTGTTTCCACGTTCTTCAGCATCTCCAGTTCTCTGGGAAGCTCTTCCTGCTCGTCTCTTGGTTCAGAGAACACAGATGGTTCAATGAGTTGGAGAATGTTCTTCAGATCTCCATTTTGGAAAATTCCCATGATGAGCATGGTGTAGACCAGCTTGATAAGAGGGACGAATAGCAACTCTGTGCTTCCCCCTACTGGATCCCGAACATGCATGCTTCCCTCCCGCACTGCCTCTGTCAGCATCTCGATAGTTTTCACTTTTAAAATATCTAAAGGGAACTCGGGGCTGTACTGGAAACAACTTCCTGGTCCACTGTTTCCGTTGTCATGGCATGAGGACTCAGTCACACATATAAAGCTTGGACAGGAGAAGTGCATTCGGGGTCTCAGGGATGTGCTGAGTCCGATGCCTGGCAGGCCATGCTTCTTCAGGTCGTCTGGAAACAGTGTGATGCTTTTTGTTTCATGTGTCATGGGCACAATGTACTCATTATTCATCATAAGCCGAGCTGTTGCATAGCTCCTCAGGTGGATGTCGATGAGGAGGTCATAGTAGCCTGCACGAAGCAAACCTGCAGAGAAACGGACCAGATTCTGTTCACCTCAATTATCACCATTACACACTGTCATCAAAATAACAGGTCATGCTTTTAGTGATTCACTGATTTAGAAACCAATCAGGACAGGTCTAAGGACCTTTTCTTGTTTTAATTTCTGATTGTGTCGGAAGAATCTCCCTGAAACAAGCAACAAAGATATTGTCTGAATTCACAGTTGCACACAAACGTCTTCAGACACAATCATGACTACCACTGAAAATGTTATGGCAGACATTATTCCAAAATTGATTATCTGTGTGGATGGTAAGATCTTTTTCCCATTTAGTGATCGGAATTTGAGGTGCATTATTGGTTGAAGATATTAGTTTGTATAGTTTTGAGAGTGTTTTTGGAGACTTTGCGATTTTATTGATGCTATTGAGTAGGTTTGATTGCCCTAGGTGAAAGTTATTGATGTCTATTTTTGATTTGATGGCTTGCTTTAATTGATTATATTGAAGAAACTGTTTCCTGTCAATGTTGTATTTATTAATGAGCTGTTGCAATGTTAGGAAGTTATGACCATCAAAGATGTGGTGGAGGTATGTGATGCCTTTTTCCTTCCATTTAGTTCCAGACGGGTGATTTATTTGCAGTGAAATCTGGATTATTTCATATGGGCATTTGAGTTGTGGATGAGAATATGGAGTTTTTTATTTTATTGATTTTCATTTTCAATAAAATGAAAATGAAAATCATTCATTTTAATTTTCATGAAAATGAAAACCACACCAACCACACCAAAATAGTTGATACAATATAAAATAATCCATAGGACACACCTCACACAGCACAGGATGCACGTCATGGGATTTACAGAATCAGACATTTGCACACACTGTACACTTAAGGCAACTGACGACCCCCTCCACACATTCCGGCTCTGTCCACCAATACAAAACTTCTGGAAAGAAACAATCACCGAACTGTCTCAAATATCTGGCCACAACATCCCACCGTCCCCCTCTGTCTGCTTACTTGGTAATCTAGATAAACTGAACATAAACTCCAAATAGACCCACACCCCACTGCTTGTGGCCCTGACTATCGCCAAGAAAACAATACTGCTTAACTGGAAAAATAGGAAAAAAATCAGTGCCTCATAATGACTAGACCTAGTTACACAAAAGATATCAATGGAGCAACAATCAGCAATACATAAAAACCAACTTGAATATTTCAATAATATATTCCACATTTCCACGTGACATTTCATGGTTGGTGAATTAATGCCATGGCAGAGGCAAGGACCAGGGGAAAGGAGGGAATCAACAGAGACAAATAATAGGACTTATAGTGTTTCATCCTTATCCTTTATTTATTATTTATTCTGGCCTATACTTTTATTTACTTATTGCCTCCTTTTATTCTTTCCTCCCTTAAACAGGTTTTTTCAAAATATTTGTGATGATAGATTAATTAGAGAATAGAAAAATAATTCAAATTAGAAAATAACTGCCAAGATCAAAAGAAAAAAGCATATCCTAACTCACATATTTAATTTTTGTTGTGACACCAATTGACTATGTTGTGTGTTTTGTTTTGAATGTACCCTTTTTAATGTATACCTACATGTTTACTTGTTAGTTTATGTTTGTTTTGCTTGTCTGTTCCCCATTTGGTTATTTGATTTCTATTGAGGTTATTCGTTCTATTAAAAAAAACAAAAACATAAAAACAAAATAAAAACAATCATGAGTACCGTTACTGTGTTGTGTGAACTTTGACCTGAACATGACTGTTTTTTTAACACAGACATTAAAATAAGCTCTGTTTGGAAGTGAACAGATGATGTAGTTTCTGTGTGTAAGCTGTAGCACACTTATGTTTGAGAGAACTAATTGTTCACCAAATGATGACTTATCAGAGAGAAGCCGTGTTAAATGTTCAGAATGGATTCAGCTTTAGGATGCTGTTTTAAGTAGAGCCGGGGCTTTAATGTGCTAAAATGAATGTAATGAATAACTCAAAGTTAACGGGTTAAACATTTTAACACACTTAATCACATTTTCTAATAGAAGCGGTATCCACAAAAAGCGGTGATGGACCACGGCCCACTGGGGGATCAATTCTACTTCTAAACCGATCTGATTGGGCATTGGAGAAGACTATTGTTATGTTCAAGATGTGCTAAAAGCAGTTAGCCTATCAGCAAAGCTATTCACACTGATGATAGCAAGCTACTGGACTGAATGGCTGGAATAACACTTTGCACCAATTTGACAGTTAAAGAATCTTTAGAACAGATTAATAATAAATATC
This sequence comes from Xiphophorus maculatus, assembly GCF_002775205.1. NCBI lineage: Eukaryota > Metazoa > Chordata > Actinopteri > Cyprinodontiformes > Poeciliidae > Xiphophorus > Xiphophorus maculatus. The sequence continues at coordinate 24,684,932 of NC_036452.1, read as the reverse complement.
TCTGAGGTCATATTTTCTGTTCAATAACGTAGGAGCAAAAAGGATTTTTTAAATTTGAAATTGTTGCTTTTTTTGTTGATATATGGTTTTTGACTTACTGCTATTAATTGCATGAAGTGTAATTAATCCCCTAGCCCCTCCTCTAGTATTAATATGGTGTCCAGCTTTCAGAAAGGTTCACCAAATTGTGTTTTACTTCCAAGATAAATAATGTTGATTCTCAGCCAACATCTAGAAAAACTGCAAACAACATGTAGTGTGGTAGTGAATCTCATATTGTATGAAATGTTGCTCAAAGGCAGCACTGAGGCATAAGCAGGGCAGCAGACAACTTCCAGGCGCAGACTGTCTGCTGCGTGCTGTGTGTGTTACCTGGCATGTACTTGTTCTCTATAGCCTGTAGGAGCTGGGCCTCATCGATGTGAGAGCATAGAGCATGAGCCACTCTATTGTTCCCTAAGGCGCAGATTGCGGAGTACAGTCTGAGTGTGTGGTAGTGAAACTTTAATAAGTCCTTCTGCTCTGACAGCTCCAGGATATCCACCGACCTGGGAGGCAAACACAATTCACCTGCATCAGCACTGACAGACTGGGACTGGACTGACATCCCAGTGTGGCTCTCTAGATAAGGGCTATCCACCTGTTCTCCTCAGGTATGTGGAGAGACATGAACTGCAGGGGATCGCTACACTGGACCTGCCAGCCATGTCGATCATTCACTCTGGAAGCTGAAACCTAGACAAACAAGACAAAACTATTCAAGCTTGACATTGTGAATTAAAGGAAGTCAAACAAAACATCTCAGATTGTAGGTGTTGCCTTTTTAATAAACACCTGAAAAAGCAAACACCAAACAGTCCTGTCCAATTCTGCCAAGTCCAACATAGGACAAGCCCCCCCGCTGCTGTGATTGTGTAGAACAATCACAGAAGGGAGCCAGGCACTCCTACATCATCAAGTCCAGGAAAACTCAGGTCAGCCAAATGTACTCAACAACCAGTCAAACAGTCAGGACCCTGGGGCCCCAAAGCAGCATGGGACCCTGAGTTGGAACCTCAGGAGTCATCAGTTTGTAACATCTCTTCACTTATGGGATGTCTGTTCCAAAAAGGTCAGAATCATTGACTGACTGTAAACATGGTTTAGTGACTGAATTATCCATCCATCCGGAGGGACTGTCCTGTCTCACAGGCAGAGCCCAGTCACCCTACAGAGAATCTCAGCCTCTTTTTGTTTGCGTCGTTCTATTGGCTCCTCTGTAGGATCTACAGCAGGTTTGAAAACTTGGTATTAATTATATTAAATTTTTTCTTAAACAAACTGTTCAGCTCAAAGTAAAACCATAGCTATAACTTTTGGTATAAAAAGTCAAAGAATCAAATTGTGTCAGAGCAATTCGATTTTTTTCCTTCAATAACTTTATTTTTTTTATGCCAATAGTAACTGTGGTAGATATTATCTCAGATACAAAAGAAGAAAACCAAGAAATCAAAATGACATATTCTGAGAATGAAAACCTTCTCAAATACAGCTTAATTTATTGTAAAATATATACAGATTACATTAGAATTTAGCATGTTATTTCAAAAATCTGATCTGACAAAAAATCTGCAAGGGCCATCTCCTCGACATACCTTGAGGAAGTGATTGGGAACACGGCTCCATAACACTGGAGTGAGAAACTGGACATGGAGGCGCGGGGGACACTGGGGAGCTGGGTTCTTCCTCTCACTTTTAAACAAACCAGCTGACAGAGGCATCACATTCTGCCACGACACACACATAAAGTGGGACAACTGCATTAACACATCACACCTTCATCTTGAACAAAAAAAAAGTTCTGTTATGTTTCCTGGGCAATGCTGATGTACTGTATATGAAGAAAAAAAAATCTATACTTTTATCAGAATTAGAGGTTTTGTCATTTCTAAAGTAACAATATTTTCTAAAAACAACTATTTCAACCAACAAGCACAAAATACTAGAATGTTTTGACTTTTATTTACTGGTTGATCCAACCACAAAGATCCAGATGCAGTTACATTCAAAATGGATCAGTGCTAATAAACCAGAAGTTATACACTTCATACTTTCTAAATTATGCTCTGTGGGAGAAAAAGTTCAAAATGATGCATGTTTAACAGAAAAGCGTTTGTGTCACCAAGTTTTATATTCAGGAGGGTTTAACCTCTGTGTCACCCTTTACAGTCACTACATTTTAGCTGATTTTTCTGTGCATCATCACTAACCCAAAGACAGGCAAGAAAAAAAAAGAAAAAAAATTATTAAAAGTTTGCCGGCAAAAAAACAGACACATTTCTTCCTTCCACCTCCTTAGGAAGTCTTTCTGCTAAAGTGACACTCCTGACAAGATTCTCTGGTCTAATGAGACAAAGACTGAACTCTGTGCCAGGAGTCACGTTTAGATGAAGTTTCACCATCCTTACAGTTAAACATGGTGGTGGCAGCATCATGATAAGGGGATGTTTCGCAACAGCAAGACAATTAATACACTCCTAAAAGTAGAAAAGGATTCATCCTGCAGATTGTGCCCATGTGGATTCCCACATACCTTAATCCGGCCAAGTTCAAACTGGAAGACGTTGGGACTGGTGGCCTTGGCAAAAACAGCTGGAAACAGTTTTGTACTGGGCTCCACCTGTTAACAGAGGACAAGGCTTTCCTGACCATTCAGGTTCTAGAGCATTCAAACCGGCACATTGTCTGCCTTTTTTTTATTGTTATTTATTTATACACACATCCAGACGTACTATAAAAAATTATGATAAAAGTGAAAACAATCCTCAACCTCTATTTGTTGAAGGTGAATTCCTGTCCTTTGACATGAAGTGGTTGTGAATTTTCAAGGCGTCAAATTGCAAAGTCAATTTTATTTTAAGTTGTTTTTTATATGCAGCATTTTTATAAACAACTGAAGGTAACACAATTACCTGATTGTGCTATAAAATGGCAATATGTGACTGTAAAACACATAACATTGCCTCCAACATGTAGCGTGTTGCTAACCAACATGTGTGTTCACTATACAGTAAAAAGACAGCCAATGCCACTAAAATAACTTTTTGATGTGGAAAAAATTTGAAAAAGTGCAGACACATTTGGTTGAAGGAACTGTGTGTGCAGTGTGTACCTGGTAATACATGCTGAGCTCTTTCCCATTGGCTGTGAAGGACAGCAGACCGTTTGTTGTGTCCACCAGGCAGCCGATCTCCAGGCCGTTATTGTTCCTGCCCTGTCCTGGGCTGCTGCTTTCTCCAGCCCACACCATGTAGCAGTTACTGCGCTTTATGCTGCAGGACATTTAGTAGGACAGAAAATTTTAGGTTAACATCAGGATTAAACCCCCCGCCACCAACAATCCGAAACAGACAAATGTATAGAGGAACTAAAATTCTAGTTCTTCTTATTTCTGAACGACTTAAGTGTATTCATTATCACTAAATGAACAAAACACAGTACACATTTTTATACAAATATTGAAACACATCCTAGCTGTACACAACATCCAGCTGTTGGGAAAGATAGAAGATTATAAACACTGAGACTGAGTAGAGCCTGACTGAGAACCAGTCATTCATCAAGTAGTCTCTAAAATATTAATTTCATTATTTTTTGTTATTACAATAATGACACAAAAATTATAAGCAACACAAGCTTTCAAACATAATTCTTACAAAGCTTAAAGGAAATCTATGAAAACTCCTTATAGCCGGTTTTAAAATAAATGTTAAAATACAACTTTTAAGGCTCATGTTTTCTCTCTTTAAAACATTACTTACATGTGGGTCAGAAGCATTAAAACCATGAGACAGACTATTTATAATGAGATCAGAAGACCAGCCTATGCAGTCATTGACTCTTTTCTTGCTGTGTTCTGATGAAAAGACCATGGATGGAGAATCTAGGTGCTTCAGCCAAAATATCTAGGCTCACATGCTGAATATAAACAGCTGTAAACACACACCTGAGAAACCAGTGTAGAGACAAACCTGGTATCCCATATGCAGGTTATTAGTTGTCAATGACAATTCCTCATCCTGGGACTTTGCATGTCCCCTTTCCATTCTCTGCACATTAAATTAAACAACTAAACAGTGTAAACTAAACTAAACTAAACTAAACCAGTGTAAACATGCAAAAAGCCAACAAAGCCAATAGCTGAGGAAAATTTAAATAAAAAACGTTCATAGATATGTATATTCTAGACATCATAAACTATGAAACGGATAGAACTCTTATAGGTTGTTATCTATATTGTATTCTCATATATTGTGTGCTCCTAAAAGAGCAGCTCAAAACATTACAATATCATAAAAAGTTTAATGTATTTTTTCTTTCAGTTCAGAAAATAAAACTTTAATAATATAAATTCATTAGAGATTCATTATTTTAAGCCTTTAGTTCTTGTAGTTTTGATGTTCAAGACTTATAGGCAGTAAAAACTTTAGTTTCCCCAAAAATCTAAGTATTAGTTACAACTGGGTCATAATTAGTTGAGTGGAAGGAAAAAGTGTGAGAGGTAAACAGCAACAAGATTGTGAAAAAATCCATTCAAGAATTTGGGCAGGCTTCACATGGAAAAATATAAGTTTGAAATATTTTAAGCTGCATATTTAAATTTGTATAACATGAGTTTAACTTTCTGAAACAACAGGTAAATATTAAACTTTTTTAATGATTTCCATGCACAGTGCTTGTATGACATATTTAGACTTGATAAAACGTATATAGATGAGGTGGTGTTATTAGAGACAGGAGAACAGAGCTACTTTTACAACAAATCTGTGACTTTACTAACCTCTCATGAACCTTTCCTTTCTCATCTCCCAGGGTAACGGTGACAGTTCGGACTTTGCTCAGCTCAAAGCTTGGGTCATACTGATGAAAGTCAGAGGTAACCCAGCCGACCCACACACTGCTGGGCTCCTGACCAGGGAAGATCCGCACTGAGTAGTAGTACTGCACAGGCAGAGAGGCTCAGTCAGCTCAGCTTTACCTACTGTCATTTAACAGCCTCAAAACAACAATCCACAACAGACCACACTGATCACTGAAGTCATCTCAGTTATGTAACTGGGATTAAATCACTGTCTTCTTGGGTCATTGCTGCAGTATTTGAATCACAGTTGCAGCAGTGTGCCTGTGTGGATTTTTTGGCATATGAGAAGGATAATTATGAGGCAGGATGTTCCTGTCCAAAAGATCTGAGGAAGCTGGGCTCATCTAGTGATCAAAGTGTGTGCTACTGTCTTAAAATGTAAAGTGGCAGCATTGCTATTCTATGGTATTGCATCTAGCAGATATGCAGTAGAGCTATGGGGTAGCTATTTGGAGCGTTCTTGAAGTGTGTACATCTCTGATTGCATTTGAGTCATAAGGCCATTAGTGATAGGAAGAAGCAGGTCTGGTCGTCTTACAGTAGAAGCTTGCATTAGGACTTCGTAGCCCTCTCTGTCGTCGACCGCCACTTCCTCTGATAGGCGAGCAGATGATGGACAGCTGTTGTCTGGCTTGTTTTTCTTCAGTGTGAACCTGACAAATCACATCACTGGCTTCAGTTTCCATTTCATTCCTCACACAAAGACAGGAACAAAGTTCCTGTCTCTAAAATGAGTCCGATTAAAATGGTAAAATTTTAATCATCTGAAGGATAATAACATTTGAAGACAAGGCAGGCTACCGTTGCTTTAGCTTGGAAGGCTTCTCCTGGGTGTAGTCTTTGTGGTTGTTGAATTCATCTCTGTCATGTCCACTGGGACCATTGGGACCATGAGATGACTTCAACAAGACTTCAAAGTCTGACACAGTTTCAAAATCCTCCAGCTCCTACAGAGAGAGAGAGAGACAACAGATCAGGGCTGGTTGAAATTAGACGCAGAACCAGTTTACAGGAATAATATAAATATTGTCTATTGATGGTGAGGTGAAATGTCCAATACCAATAGTTCTCCATAGAGCTGCTTAAACTAAATGTATGATGTGTTCCTTTATCAGAGTTGGGAATTTTGCAAAAAGGAAGCTAATGCATAAGGCAAATTTACATGTTAAGCAAAATATTGTTAGTTGATGATCAATGATGATGTAGAACAACTATGATGAGTCATGATGGCAGCAGGTCTTGATCGGTGGAAGGCAAGGCTGATCTAATGGTCGTATCTGTTACCCTCTTCGGTGAGAACAGGCTGCCATAAGACGGGGATCTGGATTCAGCGCACTCTATAGGCATGCTCAGCCTGTAGAAAGTGATGTCATTGTAACTGTTCTGGGAACCAAATGACCTCTGGGTGACCTTAAGGCAGGGACACGACTCCACTGTTCCATCCATCCTGGTCACCTGGAACACAAAAGTTTATGCTGAAAACAGCTTGGAATTATCTTTGCAAAGTTAATTCAACAGCTTCAATATTTATTTGCGTTGAAAACACTTTACAACTTATGTGTTCACACTGCAGCCTGATTTTTTTTGCTGTGGCCATTCACACTTCCAAATATATGCAACCTGTATGTCAGCGTTTCCCAACCCTGGTCCTCAAGGCACACTGCCCTGCATGTTTTAGGCATTTCCTTGCTTCAGTTCAGCTGATTTCAATTGATGACTGATAAACAGGCGTTTGTTGAACGGCAATCAGTTGAATCAGGCACAATAAAGCAGGGAAACCTCTAAAACATGTAGGACAGTGTGTGTTCTGCAGTGTGAATGGGCAAATGACCTGAAAGTGTCCCGCATGCGCAGTAGAGGGCGCAATAACATCAATGTGCTCAGTGTTTTCCCAACCGCCAGAAAAAGAAGTGCTTAGTGTTTGCAGAAGTAAGCATGGATGCTAACGGTGGAGCATAGCTAACACATTTGAAATTGTTGTCCAACCGGAGCAGCATATTAACAACTTAATCCTCATTATAGTCCTTCATGGTTGTTGTGTTTCTTCCCGCTTATGCGTATCAGGATGCTTAGAGTGAATTAGAATGAATGCGACCTGCACATTAGGTTTGAATCGGATACATATCGGATATCCAAGTGGCCTGGGTCAAATTCAGAAAGAATCCGACCTGTGTTGTTCAGACAGTCATGAAAAGATCAGGTACAGGTCCCGTTACGTCAAAACAAATTTAATTGGGTCACTTGAGGCTGCAGTGTGAACGCTCCCCACTTTGAACTTAAGATGAAGAACATCCCCATGAGATGGAGATGTTCTTTATCTTATAAAGATGCACTTATGTTGAACATCTTCAACATAAGACAAAGAACATCCTTAACTCCCCACGTCAAACATAAGATGAAGAACATCCCACGTTGAACACAAAATGTTCAACATCTTGAAGATATTCTTCACCATATGAAGACACTCCTACGTTGGACATCTTCAGCACAAGAATTTGTTTAACATAAGATGTTCAACTTATGTTGAACTATCAGAGGAAGTGGCGATCGACGATTCCATGTAGGACAATATGTGCAAACATACAATGTAGGACCTGTTGGGCAGTGAAACGTCTACTCATGGCATCAGCAAGGAACAACTAGGGGTACTCAGATTCAGCAGACTTTCATATCCTCTATACCTAATTTGTTTTCATTATGTTTGATACAGTTTTCTGTTGTGTTTGGGAACTTGTGTGATGTGAGGGATTAGCTCCTGGTTGATCATGCAGGTGCAGGTCAAATGCAAGTTCAATTTGTATATCAATCCAGTTTCTTTGATATGTGTGTATATGTGTGTGTGGGGGGAGGGGGGATGCATGTGTGTGTGTGTGTGGGGTGGTGGGGGTGTGTGTGGGGGTGTATTAGAGAGAGTTTGTGTGTGAGCTTTGAACTCTTTTTCTGGTGTTTAAATGGTTTTACAATTCACGGGTCCAAAATGACCCATAAGACAATCCTTTTACCCTAGTGGTGTACAGCCCACATGGAAATATAAACAAAGACAAAGTATTACTTTTTCTAATGACGGGGTCAATTTCGAAAAAGTCATACAATTTTAAGTCGGAAAAAGATGGTTTAGGGTATTTTTTCTACAGCTAAACATGCTAGTGGGTCACTTTTGACCCGCAAGACAACACAAGGGTTAAAATAAAATGACTTCACATTAAGGGTTAGGGTTAGGTTTAAGGTTTAAGCCAATGACCCGGGGTGGGGGAGGGGGGGTTAATTGGTGAAATGATTTTATTATGTGGCCTTAGGCTTCAATTCAGGAATAGTACCCAGCCCACCAGCACACAAAGTGTTGATGCAGATGGACACTTTTTATAACTTTCTAAATGTAAATCTTAGTAGAAAGTGTTGGGTACAAAACAATCTTTTTTTCATTAAATATTTTTTGTTTAATATTAACTGTGCAGAAAATATTGCAACAAACATGAAAAAACATGAATTCCGAAGCAGACATGGCTGCATCCACTCATAAAAGTTGATAGTACAGTATGAATTTCCAGAAAAAGAGTGACACAAAGCCTGAAATATGGAAATTGTATCTTCCCTTTAATTAAACAAACGTGAGAATTTAAGTACTTCAGGTTTTCAATTGTGTACAAATTGTTTATTTAAATAGTTGAGTATTTTCTTTCATTTAAATATTTCATGTTTGTTAATTGGTAAACAGATAAAACAAGTTTTAATTGCGTAAAATAAAAAGTTGTACTTTTGAATTCATTATATTAGTCTGCTAGACAAAAGATTTGGACATCAAACTCAGTGGACCACAGCTTATCAAGTACAGTAGGAAAAATAATGTACATGTACATGTCAGTGTCTTAGTCTAAATTTTTTTGCGTCATTTAAAAAAAAACCAGACGGTCTAGTACAAAAATATATTCTGTTAATGTCACCCCTGGCGCACACATGAGGTTCACAAACACCGATGTAGAATGTTTGTTGTGTAAAGTCCAAGGCTAAGAAATCCTGATTCTTTTTGGATATTAAACGACTACCCTTCCTCCACCTACAGCCACAAGACTTAACACAACATTTAGCAATCGGCAAAACTGGGTCAGCAGGATTCCTAAAAACATCAAACTACGGCTGATGTTCAAAGCCCAAACAAAAGTATTGTTTGGTAACCATTTGATTGTCCTGTCTACAATATCACAGCGTGTAGCTCTGCTTACCTCAATGTGTTGGTGGTTGGGGGGAACAGGCACAAACTGAGGCAGCCTCTTGCTGAGCCACATGGTTACATCTCGGTTCATATTGACGGCGAATGGCTCATAGCCTTCCTGCAGGCCACAGATGGTGAAGTACTTCAGAGTGCTGACATCTTTACCAAAATCCATCCTCCCAACCTGACACATTCCCAGACTGCAGACTGGGATGAAGCCTGGGACAGACATAAGTACTCAAGTTACCCATGGTGCCCATTTTATTTCGTAATACCACAAACGGTCTGATCTGTCAAACTCAGTAAGATGTTGTCTTCATTGCATCAAAAAAAAAACAGATTTACACAGAAACTACAGAGAGGTTTATGACCTGTTAAACAGGTTAAATATCTGGACTTCTGGGTCCGTATTCTCAAAGATTCTCTAAGTCCTCTCGGAGAGCTCCCAACTTAGCCTAAACATTCTTGCCAAGGAGTCCCAGCTTCAGAATGATCCAGTCAGTAGCTCTGTCTTTCTGTTTGTGTGGTTGAAGAAATTGCTAGTTGTGATGCTGTCTTCTAGGAACTGTGACTGGTTGATATGCAAAACAAAATAATACCTAAAAGAAACAAACACGTCGCCGGCAGGTCATTGATACAAATTAACTGATCAAAGACTGAATGAATGACATTACATGTATATGAATGAGATACTCATACTTGTCTGAGAGAGAAGTTTCATGGAAAAGACAGGGCATAATTTTGCAGATGGCATCATGAATCCATGGATTCCAGACTGAGCAACTTTGGCAAAATGTGTAATTTGAGAAAGGACAGAATAAGACAAGCATTCACCATTTTTAATAGTGTCATGTTCCGTGTTTTTCTGTGTGTTTATTTCGAGTTTTCTGTGTCTCTGTGCCTCCGTGTTGTCCTGTTCGCCCCTCAATTACCCCCAGGTGTTTCTCATTCCCTGATTACCCCCTGTGTATTTAGTATCACCTGTGTGTCTGTGTCTTTGTCAGGTCCTCGTCTCATTTGGCTTGGTTGTATGTGTCGTCTCCGTCGTCTAGTCCTTCGTGTAAGCGGTTGCTACCGGCGTCGAGCCCTGGCTTCCGCTCGGCCGTGCTGCCTGGTGTTTGTGGACTGTTTAGGGATTTTTATTCATGAAATCTTCATTATTCATCTAACCTGGTTCCATCGCGTCTGCCTCACCACTCATCCACACCGCAGTTCATGACAGTAGGACCCGACCACAACCGAAGTGAGGCTAGCTTTATTATGGATCCAGCAGGATTATTTAAAACCATAAAGGACTATGACGGCGGCGGTGGTAAGACCATACTCCGCCCGTCACCGCCTGAACATTTCCACACGCTTGGTGATATACCTGGACAAATGGATCCCGTGACTTCTGCATCTGGGGCTGGCGAAGTTGCAACAGGAGGCAGAGTGGGAGTGCCTGACGGCAGCTGCTGTGCTGAAAGGTAACCCTCTGCCTCCCAAGCCGGACTATCTTTCCGCCAGCCCAGCACCAGCGTCTCCGGGATCAGCACATCCAGCCGGCGTTTCACCGCCGTACCCGAGCCCGATTCAGCCGGCGCACCTGCCAGCTTTCCCGAGCCTCATGCCCGCGCTCTAGAGACTGCTCCAAGTCGACAGGCGGTCCCAGTTAGTGGGTTCTCAGCCCCACCTGACTCCCCCAGAGTTCCTCCAGAGCCCCCGAGTTCCGTCCCTCCTCCCGAGACCCGCCTCCTAGTGCTCCTCCCGAGACCCCACCTCCTAGTGCTCCTCCCGAGACCCCACCTCTCAGTGCTCCTCCCGAGATCCCGCCTCTCAGTGTTCGTTGTCGCCTCAGGGCGGCACCAGAGACTCGTAGTCGCCGCCTCCAGCGCCGCGGGCGACCGCCGGACCACCTCCGTGGTTCCCGCCTCCTTTGCCTCCGCCCACCTTGTGGGTAGTTTTTTGTTGTTTTGGACTCTGGCCCCCCGTCCAGCGCCCCTCCGCCCACCCTTGTTGTGTTTTTGTTTTTGGGCGTCTGGTAGCTGTCCTTGAGGGTGGGGGTACTGTCATGTTCCGTGTTTTTCTGTGTGTTTATTTCGAGTTTTCTGTGTCTCTGTGCCTCCGTGTTGTCCTGTTCTCCCCTCGATTACCCCCAGGTGTTTCTCATTCCCTGATTACCCCCTGTGTATTTAATGTCACCTCTGTGTCTTTGTCGGGTCCTCGTCTCATTTGGCTTGGTTGTATGTGTCGTCTAGTCCTTCGTGTAACCGGTTGCTACCGGCGTCGAGCCCTGGCTTCCGCTCGGCCGTGCTGCCCGGTGTTTGTGGACTGTTTTGGGATTTTTATTCATTAAATCCTCATTATTCATCTAACCTGGTTCCATCGCGTCTCCCTCACCACACATCCACACCGCAGTTCATGACAAATAGTATTTTCTCATCGCCAAATCTAATGAGCAGTGTGACCTGTGCCTTAAGCAAAAGATTTCCTATGATGTTCTGACTATCTGTGCTACCTAGTCAAATTCTCCTACCGTAGCGCATCTAGACATCTATGTCTATCAGTCGGTGCTACCTTTCGAAAATATAGCACAGACACATCAGTGGTCATAGGAGCTCTTTAGTTTAAGGCACAGGTCAGCTGCTTGTTAGATCCAGTGATGAGAAAATACTATGAAAAATTGCTTGTCCTATTATCTAAAGAACACTATAGGACTGTTCATGGCTAATTACAATCTCTAAAGCTCACTGTCATTGGTTGATCATTTCCCTGTAACACTGTCACCTATTGGTCGTGCCAATGTTGCTCAGTGTGGGATCTACGCATGTGCAATGCATCTCCAAATTATGCCCCGCCTCTTCCATGACACCTCTCACACAGACGAGTGCGAGCCTCTCATACACATACGTACATGTACACCCATTCATTCAGTCTAGTATTAGTTCACACGCACATACATTTCTGACTTCTCATTCAGTCAAGTATGTCTGTATGCTTTAAATGGTATGTAGGCGTGTATGTGTGAATAGTGTATATGTGCAATTTTAAGTGTGTGTGTGTGTGTGTGAGTCCGTAGTAGTGTGAGAAAAATTGTACATGTCCAATATTTTAATAATCTATATGGGCTAATTTAGTCTTCTAAGTGTGTATGTATGAGTCTATAGAAGTGTGTATGAGAGAAAACATGTCCCACCGCAGTACCTATCTCTCCTACTTCACAAAATCACCAATTACAGTACATCAAATATTTGAAATAAATAATATATACACAAATTATACAACTCTGGTTCCAGAAAAGAAAAAGGGAAATAAAGCTTTAGTATTTGGATGCATATAGCATTTAGTCTAATTACTTTCGAACACAGAAGAAAAGCACAACTATCAAAAACTAACTTTTTCTAAATGTTCATCAGAAAAACATAATTAAATATTTTGAAATCAAATTAATATTCTGACAAAGATAACCAGAGTAATTAAAAAGGCAGTTTCTAAATGGTGATTGTATTTATCAAGAGAAAAAAAACCTATCTAAACCAACCTGACCCTTTGTGAAAATTCAAAAAATTCAAAATTCAAAAATACTTTATTGATCCCAAAAGGAAATGAAATAAAAGGTTACCCCTGTCCCCCCTTATTAAACCATGAATAAATGTGATTAACAGCATTTTTTGACAGAATTTTTCTAAATCACACCACAGAAGGATTACAATCAGACCTGTGGATCAAGAAATCACTTAAACAGAACTTGTTTGAAAACATGACATAAGCTAACCTAGTTCAAAGTCATATTACAAAGGCCTTTCTAAGTCTTTGGGACTCCAATGAATGACCATTGTCCACATTGTCCAGGGCAGTCATCCACAATTGACATGTCGCCGGCTCCGCCCCCATGTGGAAGTAGAGCAATATATATATGACATTGTCTAGATTAAAGCACCATTCAAGACAAACAGGATATCTAGGTATAGTTTTCTTTATTGAGGTGTGTTTATTTATTTGCCTAATTAACTGGTACAGGGCTTGATTTGACTATCAGTAAGTGTCGTTATGGCAAAAAAATGGGATGTTTACTACCTGTTACCTTTTTGCTCACTAACATGGTAGCTCCGTCCATCGGTTTCATTCAACGGGACATGAGGTGGGCTGCAGGCTGTGATCCATTTCTTGTGTTATTCCAGACTCCTTTTTGGTTTTGGAAATGTAATAAACTGTATTCCGCCCTCTAAATGTTCTGGTTAACGGCTGTCGGGATTGTACATTCCTCACCGACAGCTTAGACCATGATTATTTATTATTTTCCTCAAAATCTCTCTGACCGCAGCAAGTTTGCTATGATGAACACTGTCAATATTGTGAGGTCAGTTCCACTTGATAAGGGGTGTGTACTTGTGACGCCGATTGGTCAGTTGCTGACAAATGCCCTGGAATAATTGGGGGAGGATTACTCTACGTCAAATATGGGGGTGGAGCCGGCATCATGTCTATTACTTAAAGTGCATATGGACAACTCATTCAGGAAGTCACAGTACTATGCATATTACATCAGAGACCTGGCCACTAAGAGACATCAAACCAAAGTTAGTTTTAAACCACTGTGTCTTTCTGTCACAATGGAAATGAATTAGATTCAGTGTTAGCTTCAAGCACATTTACCTTCAGCAACTTCAAAATCCTTGAAGGCCAGCTCAGATCCAGAATCATCCAGCAGCACTTCTCCATTCATAGTGAACATCATTGTGTGCTCGTTCAGATCCACCATGCAGCCCACTACATCACCAGTCTGCCAGGCACGGCCAAAGTGCTCATTGCCCTGATGCCAGCGCTGGACCTGCAAAACACGCAAATACACACACATATCAGTGCTTTCTAGGAAGGTCTGTGATTGGGCAGCCCTCCATCCAGCCATTGTCTAAAACTGCTTGTAAGATCACCGGGTGAATGGTACCTATCCAGTGGTCATTGAGCAACAGCTGGAGTACAACCTGGACCAGTTGGTAGTCCATCACTGAGTGACACAGAGACAGACAGGACTAACAGCCATCCACATTTACACAATTATACATAATTGCCTATCATCAACATCAGGTGATGTGATGATAATGAGGTGCTACCTCTGATATCTTCCAGCCTCATGGTCAGAAATATTACAATCAAGACACCAAGGACCATCTCTAAATGCATTCCAGGGGCTAGAACAATGGTCATATCAAAGCCTATCTGAAACCTCAAGGAAAAGATAACCGGAGAAATAAATGGAGATTGTAATGTCATCTGTTTATATCAATCTGAGTTCATTAAAATTGAATTCTGCCTTCTTGTGTAGGTTTGTCGAAACAGTGTTGGACTCTGTAATGTTTTCTGGTCTCCCTGATTGGACCAGTGGTGATTAACACCACATGCCGTCATTCAACTGCTGATTCCAACTGATGCAATAATTAGTCCTTCAAAAAGTGACAAACTAGGGTACCAGACCAGAAACCAGAGTTATAAGTTAGCACAACTCTGGTATTTTTGGACTGGTTCACACTTATCACCCACTCAGACAGCACTTCAAAAGATTAAAAACCAACTGAAGAGAAGTAGATAAAATATAAATAGTATGTCAACTGAAGAAAACAATAAAACAAGAAAATATAATTTATTGAACAAAGGGTCACTCTACAAAGACTGTATGTTTGTGACAGGATAAATGTGACTGGTGTAGTTATCAGGGTCCTCTCCTTTGGAGCCAGTTTTAGCTCAAGAGTCAGACACTATGTCTACTTTGAAGACTGGGCTTAAAACCTTTCTTTTTGACAAAGCGTATAGTTAGAGTGCTTAAATTATCCTAGACTACAACTGAAGCTGTGCCATGACTGGCGTAGGCTGTTGAAGGACATTTTAACAATTTTTCCTCACTCTGCTATTTAATCTTCAAAAAAATTGAGATACCTGCCTGAAGGAGCTGCGATTGGCAGTGCTCCTGCTATCAGTAACTTCATGTTCTCTTTCAACACATGATACACTTGACCCGTCTTTATGTGTTTAATGCCTATCTCTCTCCTGGGGAACGCTATTGAGAAAGTTGTAAAGATATTACAAGACACAGGGCTGGAAGTCAAAGTTGAACTGAGTGCAAAGTTAAGTTCCTTGTTCACAGATTTTCTGCTGAAGGAATAGGTACTGAGCTGAAGAACGCTAGCACAGTGAAAACATGGCCTACTCACTACAGTAAAAGAGCTTGGATTTTTTAGGCTTCTGTAGGTACTACACTAGGTTCTTTAAGGGGTTTTCCCTGGTCCCCAAGTTTCGGCACACTGTAAAAAGAAATTAGTTGAACCAGCTTAATTCAACTGCTTCAATTGGTAAATAATTCAATTTCCATCTATCCATCCATCCATCCATCCATCCATCCATCCATCACCTTAAAACCATCGAAGACAAAAGCCTGGTCATCAGATCCCAGTTCCTGGTCTGGTAGACAGCCTGGCCTTGCCCAGCCCACCCTCATTTCTCCAGCTGTCAGTACCTAAAGAAACCAGCAGGAACAATCTAGGAATGCAGTGCAGAAGAAGTGAAGCTCAAGTCACAGGCCTTGGTCACATCTGTCACTAACATGCATTCTAGATGATTGGGCGGTAAATACAGGTCTAAAAGCATTGTATCCATGTTACCTTTGTGGGCTGCACACAATCCGTCCTGAGAGTCATTGAGGGACCCCCACTGACCCGAAGTGACTCCCCTCAACCAGAACGTTACTATGAGGACTCTTGTTAGAAACTAAAAACAAATGTGTAAACAACTGCGAAACAATTAATCTAAACTAATTATACAGTCCTGTGGATATTTGTTTGTTTGGCCCGTGAGTGAATTTATCTCTGAAATGCAGTTAGATGGTTTTTTTGTGCTGATTGATCAAGCTGTGATTACATGTTACATTGTCATTTCTACACAGTGCAATGTACCTTGACTACTGAAGTTGTTCCAGGGAACTGTCGGTTGCTCTACTGTGGTGTTTAATGATTCCAAGTGAAGGAGCTACATGGTTTATTTCCTCGTAAAGCACAAAGCTAAGATTCAGTTATTCTGTACAGATTAGATGAACAGATATCAGGGACAAATTTTGCTTGTGGTGCTGATGCACAGATTAGTTATGATGCCCATTAAACCAAGACTGAACAGGGCTATAATGCCCTCTGTTTGAACTCAGAAATCAGAATTTCCTTTTTTCCAAGATTAAAAGTTCAATTTCACTGTCCTCAAAATGGGCCTTTATGACATGGAACCTTAATATCTATAATTTCAAAATTCCTAATTGCTTTGACTCTAATTATATAGTAAATATGCCCACAAGCATTAAGTTACTTTACTAAAATAAGGATTTAGCACAACTTAGGACACCACCTGATTATCAGAAATAATAGCCAAATACTCAGTTTCAGTTATTGGTTATTAAAAGATTCACCATCAATATAATTTCTGTGTTGATTATTCTATCATTCTCTCTTACCTCCAGCTCAAAGTACCACTTCCCAGTGTTAACGCAGTAGGTCTTCTCTGCTCTGAAAATGCGAAATCTCTCTGCAGACACATTGCTGACGTCAGACTGAGCAGCTGCAGAGTTAGAAAAGGAAGGAGGTACACTGAATAATAAGGCAATTAAACAACCAGTCTCATAACTACACAATGGTGAAACAAAGTTCAGGTTAAATATTCTATACAAAATACAGTGGAAGTTACCAATGAGAAAACTTATTGGCTTCTGATTGATGTGACTGCTGACTGAACAGGTAAGGAACAAGGATGATCTAAGCCTGGCTGTTAGCCTTGTCTGGAGCACACTAGCTGCACAAGATAAATCACCATGGAAACTCATGTGCTATTGCTTTTGTGAAACCGAACCAAGGCTTAACCGAATTAAGCCAGGATATCTGGAAAATCCCATCTTAATTCACTGTCCTGTTTTTGTGAAACATGCTTATGTAAGCTGGATGATGCTGAACCAGGGCTGGCAATCCTGGTCCTCAAAGGCCAGTATCCTGCAACTCTTAGACATCTCCCTGGTCCAACACACTTCAATGAAATAGCTCAGGGGTGTCGAACTCATTTTCATTTTGGACCAAATCAAGATCATGAATGCTCTTAACAAAACTAAATGCAATCAAAAACAACCATTAATCATCATAAATGATGTATGTGAGAATGTGGCTGTTCTTATTTATTGGTTTTTTTTTTGTTTTTGTTGTTGTTTTTTTTGCCAGTTGTTTGTTGATTCTTGCATTGTGTGTGAATTGTGAGACAGTTATTTTTTGTTTTTGGGCATGTGCACCGACTGATGGCACCTTTTGAATTTCGTTGTCCTTGTGACAATGACAATAAAGATTTATCTATCTCAAATTATATCAATCATTCCCTCCAGTTTCTTGAGTTATTGTGAAAATTCACACAAAATCAGCAAATTTCTGCACTAAGGCATAATTTGAAGTTTATTGCAGATTTTGCTCAAAAACCTTCTTACTTGTACTGAACAGCTGCCTTTGCCTTAATTGATTAATCAGATTGCAGTCCATGATTTGTACAACGAAATACTAAAAAGTCGCATTTACCGTTATAAATAAGCCCAAATATTGCAAATATTTCCAAATTAGCACCACAAACACAAAATCCTGGAGGGACTGAAAAGATGTCCTATAATATTATTTATTTTTAAGAATTGATTGATATTTTAACAGTTTGTGAACAGGTTTTATCAATATATTCTGGCACAATTGGCCTATTAATGCTGTCGGGTAGAAACTGTCTCTGAGACGGTTGGTTCTTGTTCTGATTGCTCTGTATCTTCTGCCTGAAGGCAGCAGTGTGAACAGAGAATGTCCGGGGTGAGAAGTGTCCTTTGTGATGTGTTGTGCTTTTCTTAGACAGCGGTCACTGTGCAGGTCCTCCAGTGAGAGGAGAGGGCAGCCAATGATTTTTTGGGCTGTATTCACAACCCTTTGGAGAGCTTTCCTTTGAGCCGTAGTGCTGCTGTTATACCAGACGCAGATACAGTAGGTCAGTATGCTCTCTATGGAGCACTTGTAGAAGGACACCAGCAGCTTCTCCTTGATGTTGGCAGTTGGCAGTAAGCAGATAAAAACTGCATTGATTTGATTGATAATATAATATTTAAGCACACTTGGTGTTTAGTCAAGAATCTAGAGAGCCACATTAAAAGTTATGGCGGGCCGGATTTGGCCCCCGGGCCTTGAGTTTGACACGTGAAATAACTGAATAACCTCCTAAGTGCAGTTCTGCTAATGACCTCATTATTTGACTCAGGTTGGTTGAAGCAGAGACACATCTAAAAGCTGCAGCACACCGGCCCTGGAGGCCTGGAGTTACCCACTCCTGTCCTGAACACTAACATTTGCCTATTTTCTGTTGTAAAAACCATTTTGAGATGTTCTATAGGTTTTACTTCTACTATATGAACAGTTCACATTAACTTGAATGACCAGTATGGAATTCTTCCTTTGCACTGTGACAACTTCTTAGGACATGATTAGATTTTTATTAAAGATTCTATTTCAACTTGACAGTGTTCTTTTCACTTTAAATATTAACCATCTTGAAATTTTGTCATTTTTGGGAAGGTTATACATTATGCCAAATATAAAGTTGAATAAAATGAGCAACTTTCACTGCAACCTTTTGGGAAAAATGCTGTAAAATCAGTCATTTTAGGCTGAAACAATCACACAAAAAACATTGTAACATCCTGGAGGGACTAGACTACCATATTGTGTTATATACAATATTTTTCCCTCTGATATGCTATACGTCTGATTAAGTTTGAAATTTATTTTGCTTTAAAATGCTTTTACTGAAAATATTGAGCTTGAAAACATTTAGCATCAGCTGGGAATTGTACCATGATCCTGGTCTGGAGCTTCTAGGTTGTATCCATAGCCCAGTAAAGTCCTAACAGCCTCTCTCAGACTGTCTTTATTAGACTTTTTGGTTCTCTCATCAAGCAGCATGTATGGAACAAGGCGAGGGTTTCTCCGGTTCTTCACATCCTGACAAGGAAGAAAAGTTAAGACAGTCAACTATAACAAATTCTGTTATGTTTTTACAACACTTTAGTGCAATGGCAGCTAATTATAAAACATTGTTCCTCTCAAGTGAGTCAGTCACCCGAGAGAAAAAACTGCTGACTCACAGCAGAGGTTTTCAATGTGTGAGACATCCCTCCCAAAGGAGGGGCTGGAGTGGATTAGTTTCTGAGGAGAATCAGTAAACAGAGCTGAAGAAATATTACATTAGTCATCAAAGGGATAAATCAAACATTCCAGATGCAATGTAAGAGCTTATAGATCCATCGGATTCAGGGGAGTTTGAATGTAAAGGTAAAAAAGTCAAAGTATGAACAGACTCAAAATTTTACCACGATTGGCTTTGTTGAGAAAAAGGTCTTGACAATATGTTAATGGCCTGAAAATGCATATGGTAAAAAGAAAAAACAACTAGAAGGTTGGTGATTAGGCTCATTCGACTTCCATATTTACTCATCGAGTACAGAGGCATGTGACTATGTCTCTACTGGTGAATAATGTTTAAAATGTTCCTCCGTGTTCCAGGTGTCCAACCCTAAAACAATACTTTATTTAAGATATTTCAGTGCAGGGTTGGTTTTCACACTCCTAGTTATTTCCTTCACTGGTTGTCACCTGATGCTGTAGAAAGCCCAGCTCTGCTGCTGGAAGAATCCTGACTCACTGCACAGCTGGCACCACAGTTTGGACTCCTCACACTCTCATTCTCCACTCAAATTTGATAGTATTAACAGCATTGTTTCTGCTCTAACATGTTTCACATGTATTTTTATAAAAATGTAAAAAAAAAAAAAAAAAAAGGTAATGGACATCAGATCTAATGTTTATCCAAGCTCTTCTACCTTTCAGGATGGGGCTCAGTGAGTGAGTCATTTCCTTCTTTGATTAGAAAGATGAACCACTCATTTCAGATCTTTATTCCTGTTTCTTTCATTTCAGAATTATTTAAGACAAGAGCTGTTCTTTCAAGCAGATTTAGCAAACATTATTTATGGATTTGTGTCAGTATTTTTTGAAAACTGAAATGTGTTTTTTATCAGTCTGGACAGATTATCAATTTCCCTCCCGCAAGTTAGTTGATCGAAGCAGCCAGATGTCTTACTAAACCTATTGAAACACACTCATATCACCTGTGTTATGTGCTTTCCTCTGGCTCCTACTAGAGTTTGATTTAAACTAATCTATTAATAAATGGCCCAGCTATTTAAGTCATCTTTTTACCAAAAACATTTAGCCTTCAATCCCACCAGCCAGAATCTCTCTGTTGTTCCTCACGCAAAGTGAAAATCTACATTTAGGAGTCTGTTGCTCTTAGACTCTGGAGCTGTTTTCCATTGCAGCTTCACTTTACTGACTTTACACTTTAGAAAACCTGTTAAAAACCATCTTGTTCTACAAGGCTTCTAAAGTGTCCCTGACACAATAAAAACACTTACATGATATAGAAGGAAGAACTATTGTGTTCCCATTCTGTGTATACAAAAGTTTTGATGATAAATATTTCTCACAGAATACTCTAAATGCAGTTTTGCTGTTTTTGTATGTAACTGGGTCGTTGTGAGGATCTGCAGATTTGGAGGAAGAGGTTAGATGGAGAGATGAGGAAGAGGGAGCTGGTTCTACTGAAGGACTGGAGCCAGATTTATTTGAGCCAAATAGTTCAGGAAGCAACGATGACTCCGAGGTTCTGGGGAGGAAGAGTCAGACGGTGAAAGGTTGGAGCAGGACGTCTGTTGCCTCCAAATCACTGAATGGTGATAAACAGATTTATGTTATACTCATAAATCTGTTTATCACCATTCAGTGATTTTATCTTTAATCCTAGTTTAACTCAAATAATCCAGTTACTTAAAAGGAACTGCTTCAAGTTCTGTGTGTGTTCCAACAAATGAATATTCTGATCATGGAATTCAATAACCAGCCTTCCTGTTCCTCCCTTTTCCACATTTTGAGTTTGATTTTTCTACTTCTGATAACTGTATAATATTTCTTCGCTATAATCTTGTACTGCATAGAGGGATCATCAGTTAGCATTAGGCTAAATCAGCAGCCTCGGACGCAGACAACATGCAGACACAGACACGGACTCTTGCTCAGCAGACACCTTGGAGTCATCGTTGCTTCTTCATCGAACCATCTGGCTCAAATAAATCTGGCTTCAGTCCTTCAGTAGAACCAGCTTCATCATCACTACGTCCAGCTTCTTCATCCAAAACTGCAGATAAATCACTCAAATCTTCTCTGCATTTATAGTATTCTGTGGGAAATATTTATTATTAAAAGCTTTTGAACGGAAGCACAATAGTTTGTCTTTTTATATCATGTAAGTGGTTTTATCATGTCATAGCCTTATTGTGTTTTTTCATGTTTGACACGTTATCATTTTTTCTATATATAGCTGAAATGGGCAGAGAAGGCCCAACTCCACAAGCTGGTCTCTCACCTGTTGGATTCCATATGTCCAGCCCTGACGGATTCGGTCTCTTGCCCAAACATTGTGGGCATTTTCAGCCAGCTTGTCCACCATTGCTTCCTGTGTGGGAGTCAGCTTGATGTGACCCAGGTCCAGAGGAGCAGGTTTGTAGCCACTGGACAACTCATACCTGCACAGATTGGGTTGGAGGACAACACTGTCAGACAAAGCTGCTTGGTAACAAAAGAGCCTGAGGTATTTTTTTATTCTGAATAATGTGGAACATTACTGTTGATCTGATCCTCTAAGTGTTCAGCTGGTTTGTTTGATCACATGAAACTAGAATGATCAGATGTTCCTTTGGCAGTATGTCAGTATGCTCACTCCATTTTCCCTTCCCCCCCCATTCGTTGCACTACTGGCTCAGAGTTTAACTGTGTTACTCTCCTATTTAGCATTTAAAAGAGCAACTGCTGGCATTAACTCATGATATTTTCTTAAACATAAGAATCACCCTAGGCCTAATACATCTCGTTTGTTTCTGTCTCTATTCAGGCCCTCAGAGGAAGCTGACCTCTAATCAGCCGTGAGTTCTGCTGGAAGTTCCTTCCTGTTTAAAGGGATTTGTTACGTGTCAGTACATGCTCAGTCTGACAGACTGCTGCAAACTCAGTGACTCAACATGGTCTGGGTTTCCTTGGAGAGAAAAACGTTTCACCAATTAGCATAGTAAAGCACACCTGACAGCATTTTATAAGATATTTCTACATTGATAAAACTTGAATGTATGTAATTGACTGAATCGGTTTGTCTTGTAAAGTGCATTGTGAGGACATTTGTTGTGAATTGATATATACAGTAAATGAACTGAACTGCTTTTCAGCTACTGTCAAACTGTGGGTATGACTCACGTTGGTGATAGTTTCATGCTCTTTACTTTTTCAACAGCATGTTCATCTGCTAATCCAACATGGCATCCCAAAGCAAGTAAGGTTCTGCAACACAGAATTGAAATCAATAAAACTTTTCAAGTGGACCTTTTACTTTCCTGAGGTATAAATATGACACAGACAATTGTTTTGGAAATTCATTGGAAAGTGAAAGACCATCCAATGAATTCATTTCTTGCTTTGATTATCACAAAGCAGGAAATTAATACAACACTTACATTTATAAATGAACATGTTTACTACCAGAGGCATAATTAAAATGTTTAGAACAACTGGAAGTGGAACTAAAGGCTTCAGAAGACCTCAGTTTATTTTGCAACCACACACAATGAGAAGGATGATAAGGTGCTAAAAAACCTTGAAAGTAAGACATTTGTAGAAAAGAGTGGTAACTTACACTTACCATAAAAACATTTTTTTATAAGCCTTTAAGCACATCTTTACCAGGATAAACTAAACACATGCAAGTATTCTCAGCAGTATTTCCACTGAAGGTTTATCTAGAAGTGCACTGTCCCTGTCAGAACTGGATGTCACTCATAGATATTTCAATTAAAGCAACGTCTGCAGCTGCATTACTTCAGAGTCTCCAGAGACATTTGCAGGTTGTAGCTTCGTTCCTGTTCAGGAAGCTTTGAAAACTCCACTAAGCAGGGGTGCTGCCGCTTGTTATCGTCTCGCACCTGCAATTCACACAAAAATGAACGAAACATCACGTATTACATCTGTTCTCACAGCCATGACTCTAGCAGCATTTTAGCATTTATGTAAAAAGGAACAAGAAATGAATGTATGTACGTACACACACATTTATTAATAGTGTGTACATTTAATAAATGTACACACAATACATTTATTAAATGTGTGTGTGAAAAATTTTACCCTTGGCCATTAAACCTGCCTTCCCACCCATCTTAACCACAGAACTGACTGAATAAGACTCATGTTTCCATACTCACCACACCGTACGTCCATCCCAGTTCGATCTTGTTCATCACCCACAGTTCATGGATGTTTTCTGCAAGTTTCTCCCTGATTCTCTCCAAGTGAGATGGCAGAACAATCTAAGCAGACACACACACACACACACACACACACACGCACACACGCACACACACACACACACACACACACACACACACACACACACACACACAGGGGGCTGGGCCATCAGCTTTCAGTCACTTCATTGATTAGGTGTAACAAGGCTTTAAAGCATTACTTTGTCACTACCTGGCTGGTGTCCACAGGGGTGGGTGTGAATGCAGCCTGGCTCAGAGTGACAGTGGGTCCCAGCAGGTCTCTGGCTACAGTCTGGTCCTGGCTGGCCTCCAGTTTGAGTTTCTCCCTGGGCAACACTGCCTCAAAGCAGGGGGCGTAGCCTGAAGGGGGGAGGAATTTGAACTCTCCATGACGCCCCCCGAGGAGAAAACGCACTCTGCAGGGTCATGGGTGACAGGAGGGACGTTTACAAGCTTGAAGGAAATTGTGTGGAATCATGAAATGTAACTTATAACAACTTATAATAATTTAAAGTAATGAAGCTCAGCTTTAAATTCCTGAGCTTGTATAACACAGTACTTGTTGAAGTGGAAGTTGAATGTAGTTTTGAAGTATAAAATCGGACTGATGTTATATCTAAGTCTTTCACAGAAACCATGACTGTCTACCTTTTCACACTCAGTGACATATTATGCAGTGGCCACATACTGATTGTGTTAGATTGTAATACTGTGAAAAGAATTTCCATTTAAACACTAACTTGACCCCCGCAGAGAAACTGGCCACAGGAAAGAAAAGGCCCTCTGAGTTGAAGTTCTCAAACATGCCCTGAACAGGCTGGCCATTGATCCTGAAGGAGATGCTGGGAATGCTCAGGTCCAGGCAGCAGCTCACCACATCTTCTGAACGCAGCAGGTGCTGATTGGGCGATGTAACAGTCCGTGCAATGCAGCCTGCACAGGATCGGTGGAGAGACAAATTCAGTTCACATTAGGTCAAACGTCTGATCTGGATCAAATAAAACGAGCTCTGCCTCAGCTGGCTGGGACATACAAACATAGATTTGTGATATTTAAAAGTGCTGCTGGAGCTCATCACCTCAGAGCTCCACTGTGTGGCTCACCTACTTCACCACTGCATTTACTAAAACTCTGTACATCCACTGACACCACACATCTCCATGACAACTCCATACCTGTCCATTCCTAGACAGGTATGGAGTTGTCATCCAGACCAACTGCGCTCTCCATCTCTCCTCCTTTCTTTCTGTCTGTTTTCTCAGTCATTACCTCCTCAAAGTTCTCCTTTAATTTTCTTACCACAGTTTTCTCATTTACTGCCACATCCATCTGCTCTACATGCCCTCCAGCTCTTTCCCTCTGCCCAGCCAATCAGTGCAGATCCTTTTCACTTACTGTCTAATCTTACAGAGCTCAGCAGAAGTCTTCCCCTTTGCTGTTGCTACAGCTCTTTTTCCTAGGCATCTCTTCTCACAGAAGCCAAGTCTACTTCCTTCATCTTTTTGACTATTCCACCACATTTCTTTGTTACCTTCTTCCTTTGAATACATTCAACACCTTTTCATTTCACCACCAACTTTCTATTTAGGCCTGAAGTTACACCACATACATTCCTACCAGTTTCTCTCACCACCTTAGCTGTCCTTTCCCAGTTCTCTGATAGCCATTCACTAACTTGTCCTTGAACTTTCTCGAACACTTCTCCTTCAGCTTAGATTTCTGCCTGTACTCTTTTTCTCCTCTTTGTTTCCATCTTATTTTAATCCACTACTGTCCTATGTTGCTTTACTACACTCTCCAGTACTACTACAGTACAATTTTATAATCTCAGAGACTCTAACCCTCTCCTAAACACTCGTCACAAATTGTTCTTTCCGTCTCCATTCCTCTTTCTGAGTGTGATAATACAGTTTGATGCAGCCTCAGAGGTTCCTGCTCTCCTTTGGCTTTCCTTCCTTCCATTTGGTCTCCATGTTTATTTTTTCTCCCTATCAAATCTGCAAGCTCTCTGTCTCACCTGTCATTGTCTCCACTCTAAACTCTATAATGCTACCTTTCATCTGGTCTTGTTGCCCCTGAACGTGCTTTCCTTCTCATCATTTATCAGCACAGTATGCTGTTTATTAGAATTCTATTATCTCTTGTTTTTTCAAAAAAAATAATCAAAGTTTTTGTCACATTGTCCATCTGAGCCTCTCTTTAAGGCCAAACTAGATATAAAAAAAATAAAGAAATAAAGCTAAAAGATGATTATTTTTTATTTCTTGCTTGCCTTTACTTTTGGTTAGGTGGTTTAGTGTATGAACATATTTACAAATCACTGTACATGGTTACAATTTTGAAGAACAACAATAATCAACAATGTTTTTCTCATGCTGCATGAACAGTGTATGATCACAATGCTTACCTGACCACAGGTGAAGTCCATCGAAGCCGTAGGAGTAGAGATCATCGCCCACTCCGTTGCCTCCCCAGCCCTCCCCTCCACTGGGGTACGGCGCATAGCCACTGGTGTTGGCCCAGCCAACCCTGAGGTGAGTGGGTTCTGACGTGACAAATGGCACCGTCTGATCCACAATAAGTTCATAGTACCATTTTCTGTACTGGGCAGAGCCATCACTGACACCCAGGAAGATGTTTGGGCGCATACTGTTGAGAGAAATAAAGCAGACAGGAAGATTAGAAAACATAAAGACAACAATGACATGAGGAAGAGTACTGACAGTACAACTGGATTTGTTTCTTTAACCTCCACAAAAACAAAAATGTCAAAAATGTTTCAGTTCACTGTAGTCAGTTCAATTTTCCAGTCAGACAAGCATTAATTGTATACGTGTGTGTGTGTGTGTGTGTGTGTATACCTGCTTACGTGGTTGGTGAGGCGGGTCTGCAGCAGCAGATCTCTTCCTGGCAGCAGGTTATCACAGATCAGGTGCTGGTTGGAGCGCACCGCCACGCCATTACAGACACACAGTGAACACAACACGTCTAGGACCTGGTCACCAACAGACCAACAGACTGCAGATTAGCTCTCCTTTCTTCCCCAAGCTGTATCAGTACATTTAAGTCACTTCAGGGCATTTATCTGAGTTTTCATTATGAACATTTTAAACACATTTTTGTCATTTGAACTTAGCCTAAGTCTGTCTAAATAAGCACTATATGGGCTTCCAATATGGCTGCACATGTGAAACTTTAGGAATTTGATTATGTCAATTATAACATTTTATAGTGGTGAGCTACCTTATGGTTGCGTCCATGCTTGTCCAGAAGAGAAATGATAGATTTGATGTGTCCTTCTTTGATTATGTTTAGGGCTTCTGGGCTTTCCACCAGCACACAATGAAGCACCTCCAAGATACCTAGTGAAAAGAATCAAATAATCAGTCATTAAAATCTCAGGAATTGCTGAGACAGGAAAAAGTCCACAAAATGAGGCAATCTAGTGACAGGTTTGTTGGTTTCACAACACAAACACACTTGGAAACATGTCGTTTCCAAATCACAGTTCCCTGATTTGTATACATTTAAAACCTTCTGGTTTCACTACGAGCAAAAAGTCATCTCTTGCCTTCCTCCATCTTTACTCTTCAAAAATTGTCCAGTGAAGTTTTGGAAACTTTAGATATAATCAACACTTCTTAGTTTTCTTGTTTTCTCAGTATTTCTCAGAGCTTTATTTTGGTTTTTGACCTGAGTAAAACATTTTTGTTAGGTGAGTTTGGTGTTCACTTCTACAAGGAAGTCAGAGAGTCCTGCCCCCCCCCTACTGTGAAGCACAACACGAGCAGCAGACTGATTTTAGATTCCGGGGTATTGATGACTTTTTTTGGACAACTGACTTCCAAACATCGAGGGTTTCTACAACAAATGCTTAATTAAGTTGGACTCTGAAATGTATCATTTTATCTTAATATTTTTATCTTAATAATTGAGTCTTGTTGTTCCATGTTGTGAAATCCTCACAAAGCATCAAACCCGTTTCTTTTTCTCCTAGATCAAATTTTTGTCCTCACGTCCTCCATGTCTTGCTGAAGTTCAAGCTGCTGTACCTGAAGAAGCTTCCAGTCGCTCCAGTCTGCTTATCAGCCAGTCGAGAGAGCCGGAAAACTGAGCACAGTTTTTCCTGTTTCCCCGGATCAATGCAGCTTGAAACAATAAAGGAAGGTGGATTAGACAAGATATCAGCAGAGGCTGCAGGTGTGTAAAACTTGTCCACATTTGTATATACTGTGTGTACCCAGCAGTTGATACAAAGAGTTCAGGATGGAGCTCCAGGCCTCTGCAGCCTCCCTTCCAACCACCTCAGCAAAGTGAGCTGCGCTGCTGTACACATGGAGACGATCAATACACTCCAGCACCAGGCTGATCATCCCCTACACAAACACAAGGAGTTCAGTTTTCTCTTCTTCACTAAGGGCACCAGACAGTGTTTATGGCTGTGCTACTCTGTAGCAACAGATTGTTTTCTTCATAATGATGAGATGTAGATTTTCCATTTTATTTTCTGCTTCCTGGATTTTAATATAATAATCAGAGTTTTATTATTTTATTATTTTGCTGGGGCTAAAGGCAGCAAGACCCAAGCACAGTAGTGTATTGTTATTATTCTGCTGTGGTGAAGAAAGAGCTGAGCAAAAAAGGGAAGCTCCAGTTTCATTTCCGTTCAGAGCATCACCTGAACAAAAGTATAAGATCCCTCTTGGGATGCTGTGGTGGCACAGGGGTAAAGCACTATGGCAACTCGTTTTGAAATAAAATCGGTTTCATCTGACTCTCCGTAATTATATTCTAGATATCTCAAAATGCAGTTTGACTAGACAAAATTACATTTTGACTCTCCGTAATGATCATTTAAAATATCTGCATTTACATTCTGGGTTAGTAGGAATAATAAATCAAGATATCTTCAATTACATTTTGACGAGTCAAAATTCTTTTTAAGATATCTCAAATGACGTCAGCGGATTTATCATTTGATGGGACACATATCTGTAATTACAACTTTTGATGTTTTGAATGTAATTATGACTAGTCAAAATTATATTTGTATATTTTTCTGAATGAAGAATTGCGTGTGAACCCCTTAGTGCTGCTACTGAGCTGTCCAAACAGTTACCTGCTCAATTTAAGGTTTTCCGCACAAAATTGTCAGAAAATGCCACAATGTAGAAAGAGCTCAGCAGTGTGGAATCTGTGGAGAACTTATGCACTTAAAGACTGTTTCAGAAATCTGCAAAGGATTTCCTGTTTATTCACTTCCAACAAACACAATGCACTCAAAAACAGTTTCATACTACATTCAGCCATTCACTCATTAGCTGATGTTGGTAAGCTACATTGAAGCCACAGCTGTCCCAGTGCAGACTGACAGGATACACACAGTGAGCATCACTGGGTCCTCTGGCCACCACCAGAGGACCAGTTGGGCGAAGTGTCTTGCCCAAGGACATAACTGGAGCAGACAGAACAAGAATTTGAACCGGCAATCTGCCAGTTACCTCTGCCTCCTGAGTTACTGTCACTGAGGTGAAAAATTATGGCTAACCCCCAGGGATGCCAGCGCTGCTCTTTTATGCCTGAAACAATTATCAAGAAACTCTTGAGAGTAGCATCAACAGCCAGTATCCATTCCTCTTACTACCTTCAGCTCTATCAGCAGTTGAAAGTGATCACCCACAGGCCATTTAATAGCAGGGCTGCCAAAGTTTTCTCTAAACTGGAGACAGACAGAATGGGTGGACTGGGGCTGACCAAGACCCCAGAGGTGGTGAGATCAGTGTATGTATCCTGCAGATTTGGTGTGCCCTACTGCAGCCACAGCATTTTCAACACATCAAGCTGAAATCTTCCCCCTCTCCTCTAGGGGGAGCAGGACGAAGCATGGTCATGTGATGGTCACATAGTTAAATTTGTCAGGCCAAAGTCACCAAGAGAAAACTGATATCATGATCCAACCAAAGGTCTATTTGGTCTGGCTTTGCTCTGAGTGAGAAATTCTGTAATACACACACACACTCGAGCACACCCACACGCACACACCTAGAGTTGCTTCCTACCTCCTCTTGGAAGAGGTTCTGTCTGTTTTTTAGAGCTCTCAGTCGGTTCTGCTTGTCTTCATGGTCCAGGTGATCCTCAGGTGGTTGGAAGTAGCCAATCAGATCTTGTAGACTGAGACTGACTGAGTCTATTGGAAGATCTAAAGTAGAACTTTTTCCTTTTTTTCTCACTGTGTCCAGACCTCTGCAGATTCCATAGAACAGAATGACTTTAATGAAATCAGTCCAATATACAGTTCTGGTTATAGAATAAACTGTAAAGCTTGTGTGTGTAAAACACAAGTAAGTAATTCATGGGAATCGCCTTGGACTTAAAATAACTGATTTAACAGGTTTTTTTAGTTTGCAAAGTTAGCAGCCATCTTCATAAATATAATTGTATCATGTATATACGTCCTCTTGCATGTATATTCAGGTCAAATAGAATTAAATTTTTGATTATAGAGATTTAAAATGTGTAATGCCGGTCTGCTTTTTACCAGGTTCTAAAATGATTCAAAGCTAACCTCAAACAAACAGCCCAGATTCTGCCAAATGAAAAGATTAAGCCAAAGTACACAAAAAAGCCTAGAACTTAAAGGATACATACTCATGGCTTCACAGTCGGTTTGCACTTTAACAGTGCTATCTTTCTTTGTTTTTAATGTTCTTGTCCTTTTCTCCTTTCGAAAGCATTTAATCTTTTAGCAGTTTTTTTTTCTGCTCCTCCAGGTTTTCACCACTGACCTGTGTTCCTCTTAGGAATGAGGGTCTTAGCAATATGACTTGCTCTATCCTACATTAGGGCAGCCTCTCTGCCTGCAGTGTATCTATCCTGAGTTTTAAACTTTATGTGACAGGTTATTGCTCCAGTAATTGTCAAGGCTAATCTCCTCCTCAGATATGTTTATCTACAAAACTGCAGAGTGGCTTCAGAAAACAGTCTGCTGTCTCAGACACAAACACTGGTGCTCAAGTGATTAAATCTCTTTATCTGTCTTCGTGTGCAGTAAATGGGTTCAACTCAGGGGTTAAGAGGTTCCTGCTAATGCAGTATTTCAGTATCCTGAGCAGAATGACTGACACACTGTTGGGACACACTTTCATCAGTAGATGAAGAGACATGTTACCTTTGGAGTTTTGCAAGTTTGTGCACATATTTACTACTTCCTAATACTCTCACATTGATTATGTTCCTGTACTTCATATCATTTGTTTACATCTTTGTGTCTGAATGGATTATGGTCTGAACTCAAGTTTTCTTGTATTCATCGGGATTTTCTTGTCATACAATCTTTTGGAGAAGAAAAAGGCTGCTTCTATGTCAAGCTAAAATCTAGCTCTGATGTGCTTATCAAATAAATTATGATCAAATAAATCAAGCTATTGTGCCCTTATACCTCTAGGAGGAGACATTCCCTCTTAAATTAGGGGACACTGCACACAACACTCTAAAGAACCCAGTGTATTCTGTAAACATCAACAGTCCCCAGTAAACCACATCTTCAACCATGTCTCATCTGCTTATCTTAGTTCACATTTCAAATTGCTGATTCATTCTCTACCAATTTCCTGTCTGATCTGCTGCAAATAAAGGCCACTAGTCCAGAAAAACTTTCAATAAAAGAAGAGCAACCTAACATGATTTAAATCTACTTTTTAGTAAAAGTTGACTGTAAAGACTGTAATGTATTCTTGTAGAAGAATCTACTCTGAACTGCTGGGGCTGTGCATGTAAAACACTACCTGAAGGCACACCTCCAAAACAATTTTCATCCCACAACAAAACACCAGAGAAGACGGGCAGATATTTTCTGACTTCAGCAGAAGTGAGGTGCTCCAGTAACAATGAAGGCATCTTTATCACTGGCCCCAAAGAAAAGTGTGGCAGACTCCTTTTTATGTCAGTCAGTGACAGGGTCTGTAAACCTTCCCTAATCTCTGTTATAAAGCAGTGAAATAGTTTTGTATAATTTGTGTAAGATAAAATGACCATACTTCGTAGAGCTCCTACCTTATCAATGAAAATGTGTGAGATGATGCTTAGAAGATGCACTTGCTCCAGTCTTGTTTTACTCAAACTGTCAGTGCTCTGTTGTGACATCTCTCTTTATGTGCATCTCTAGTAAATAAAGTTGTGAAGGTGAAAGTGTGTAGCAGAACACACCTGATGAAAATGTTGAAGAGAAAGACGGTACTGCGGATGACCCTGGCAGTCCGGCTCTCCTCATGTTGTGACCGAGACAGAGTGAGCCCATCGTCCATGTGACCTTCATGGTGCATGATGGCCTAAAAGAAAAAAAAAACACAAAACCAACAAAATCCCCCAGAAAATGCTGAATCACTCTCTGATCATCACTGTGAATGAACTGGGATTTTTAAAAAGATGTATAGTGTCAAAACAATATCCTGCAAGTCTATGTTTGTTGAGGCACTATGAACTGACGGCATTAGCAACATAGAACCTTTTGATGGCTGAAAGGTCTTATGGTCGATTTTCATCTTAACTGGTTTTGAGATAGGCTACACCAAAGAAACTGCCAATTTTACAGTTAACAGGTCTTAATCTCTGAATGGTCAGTTACAAACTAAAATTCAGAAAAAATATTGAGACTCAATTTAATATTTTGGGTGTCAGTGAAGAGTTTAAAATGAGATTAGACGAAGCATACAGGGTGCCTGTTTGTTCAGGTTGGCACAAAGGAGACTAATTTGTCAGCAGATAAGAAGTTGCTCTGTTGGAACTTCCTGAAACAAAATGTAGTGTTATGGAACATGCTGGATTTGGAAATGTTCACAGTTTAGTACCAGCTCTACAGGGAATGACACACAGAAACGTCTGTTAGCTCTGTAACAATGCCAACTGCACTACATCTGCAAACAGTGTTAATGATTCAAATAGATAATACATGGAGCTAAATGGAGATGAAATTGTAAACAATGTAATCATTTGGTCTTTGTTATAAAATGTAAGTGTAACTGCAAAGCTGTGTAACAAACACTGCTCTCTCTCTCTACACACAGTGTAACATTTGCCTCAGATGTTAAAGTAGCTCAATAATTATGATGAAAAGACTTATGTTTAACTGCAATAAAAAAACTCAGTGATTCAAAAATCTAACAGTAAATCAGAACTTTTTCCTCTGATATAAACTTAGATACCAAAAAAACAAGGAAAATCTTGTAATGTATTCTTTTAAACAGCTTGTGCATTACAAATATTTATTGCATAGGAGTAAATGAGATATTCTGTAATTCCTGTGGTTGGCTTTCATTTGTCTCTGTCCCAAAACCAGGAGGGTTTGGATAGAGAGAGTTCTGTAACTGTGGGCTCTTGATGATATGCCATTGTTTTATATCACAACAGTTTATTATTAAGTAAGATTATTTTAAGATTTAGTCAGGAAGAAAAAAGCAAGTATTTTGTTTTTATTGTAAAAGACCTGACAAAATGTTATTGAATTGTGTATCTCCAGTTGAAATCTCTGGCACTGTTGGTTTCTTACAGTTATACAGTGGGCTTGAAGCCAGAAAGGTCTGCTGAAAACTCATTAAAGATTAAATGAATCAAATGTATAGTATAATACCTTTCTCTGTACTCCACCCATGCGCGCACACTTTGCATCAATAGTTTGGTATGTAAGCCACAGGGAGGTGTTGACATGTTGAATATAGCACACAGAGTCACCATACTTAATGTCTGGTGTGCCCATCCCATCCACCTCCTTCCTCACTCCAGGGTCCAGCTTTTCCTGATGGGCAGCAGAGAACAAAAACACAGTCAGGTTGTCACTTGTATTCATTGGCACTGTGGTGATCGTCACTAAGGATTTACCTTGGACAACCTGAAGCAGAAGGCAGTGGACCTCACATCGGCTTTCTCTTTGTCCATCAGAAGAAGAGACTTATCTTCAGTCAGACTCAGATATTTCCCTGTAGTCACATGTCTGAGTCTGAAAGGCTGACCCCAACGGATATGACTCCCACTCCACCTGGAAAAACACAAGAGCAAACACAGCTTTCAACACCCGCAGTTCTGATGCAGCACTTTTGTCAAAATAAATCTACATCTAGAAAATGACAACAATTTTTTCTCCAAAGAGTTTTTGCAGCACTAATGGCTTGTATTTTTTTTTTGCGACAGTAGGCAGACAGGAAAGTGACGAGGACATGTGGCAAAGGTCGCCAAGACCAGGAGTCAAACCCGCGACGTCCGAATCGAGGACTAAGGCCTCCAAACATGGGGCGTGCTAACCCCCGGCACCACCACAGCACGCCCCAAAATGACAACAATTAAGCAAATATTAAACATAACTTTCATTAAGCTTATATATTATATTTCTGGATTAAAAATATGTTTTAATTGGTCTGACGTAGCATTCTAATTTTTAATATTATGCTTCATCACATAGAAGCTGAAAATAATTAAAACCAACAGAAATGAAGGCTGGAAAACATCAGTCTGAGTGGAATAAATCTGTATAATGTGTTTCTGTTTGTAATGGAGTTACTGGAATCAATTAACTTTTCAATAATATTCTAAAAAATATAATTTTATAAATATTATACATAGAAATAGAATATAATCAAGATGGTACAAATAGGTCCACCCTGCAGGCACTTATTCACAGCAAGTAATTATTCAATTAGATCTAAACAGTGTAAATTCTGGAACTCATTACCACCTCACCTTAGAAACATAAAGTCATTCCCTAAATTTAAAACCGAACTTAAAACACACCTTTTTAGATCTGCCTTTTCAATATGACACAATTGGTTTGCTTGATTTTTTATATAGATTTTTTACATAGATTTATATATAGATTTCATATAGATACATTGTTGTGTATTTATTCTATCTATTTTTAATTGCTACATTTTATTGTTTTTGTTACTTTTCGCTCTTTGTATGGTGTCCTTGAGTGCCAGAAAGGCGCCTTTGAAATAAAATGTATTATTATTATTATTATTATTATTAAATAAAATGTGGAAAAAAAACTTCAATGTTTATCAGCTCGTATCATGTTAATATGAGTTCAGTTTTCACATTCCAATCAGTGCAATCAGCCATGATTAAATACAGAAATGATTCTGTATTTGTCATGTCAGAAAGATGTGCTGTGCTTCAGTCAGCACTGGCAACTTTTGTCTCAGAAAGACTTTGAGAGTCCACTAAGAGCATTGGTCAGCCTGTGTTTTTGCTAAGCACCAAAATACATTAAAGATCAACCTTCCAGACCTATCAGGTCTTCTGGTTCTGGTTCTGCTGTGCATTCCCAGAACCAGGACCAAACATGGAGAAGCAGCATTCAGCTTCTATGCACCACAAATCTGGAACAAACTTCCAGAAAACTGCAAAACTCACTTAAATCTAAACTAAAACCCCACCTGCTTAGAGCTGCTTTTGATTAATAATAACTGAAACATTGAACGATATATTTAGTGTTTATTATTCTCAATGATTTTGATTATGGAATTCGACAAAATTTATTGTTCACTGCTCATTTCATAATTGCTTATTGTGCTATGTTTTTATCATGTGTAGCACCTTGAACTGTTTTGTTACTGATATGGTTTATACAAATAAACTTGACATGACTTTAGTTCTTTAAAGAAATATATAGTAGCTTTAACATTCATCCCAGTGAGATCGAGCTGGTGACTGGTAAGGTGAACCCAAGTGTAAATGGATTCTATTTTGCTGTATTTTACTGAATTATTGATGCAAGTCTCCACTAATTTTTGTAAAAATGTATATTATAGCAAAACATTTCTTCAGTTTTATCTGCTACACAAAATAATTTTCATAGTTTCTTTACCATCACTGAAAAATGGAATACAACACAGTGTGGTCAAAGTGTTGCATACATAGTAGACAGTCTGAAACATGGCAACCATGCATGGTAATGGTCTGCAATCCTTTCAAAACACAAGCTGTGACAGTGCTAGTCCTTAGCAACCATCACAACCATTTAAAGGCTTGTGACGCACACAGTTTGAGTAAAATGTGTTATATTTTTAACTTGTACTCTGACACTCTGCAGCCAGCAGTACAGTGAGCGCTACCAGTTCATTACTCAGCAGCAGGAGCTGAAAACGTCTTGACAGACACAGAACACAATAACTCATGTGATC
Source organism: Xiphophorus maculatus (assembly GCF_002775205.1). Lineage (NCBI taxonomy): Eukaryota > Metazoa > Chordata > Actinopteri > Cyprinodontiformes > Poeciliidae > Xiphophorus > Xiphophorus maculatus. The sequence goes on along the minus strand of NC_036452.1, from coordinate 24,649,209 downwards.
AAGTGTGTCTGTCAGTGTGTAGGAGTGTGGTTATGTATAGCAGTGATCTCATGTTAACGGAGCAGTTTGCTGTGGATATCAGCCCAATGAACACGCTGTGCTTACATGACGCGCAGCGTCTCCAGTCTCCACAGGGACCTAGCATGACTCGAAACTGCTCCTCCTTCATAGTGCACTGACCTGGAGAGAAAATGAAGCCATTACACCAAACCACAAACACTTCCTCTGACATTCAAACAATTCTTGGGCAGTTTTACTTTTGTGCTGAGTACAGTAATATCTAGATGCACCTGGACGACTCAGAATCACAGACACTAAGCTGCTGTCAGTGAGGGGGAGTACACAGACACTTTCAGCAGTGCTGTTAAACAATATGGCTGCAGCCAGTGGGAACATCTTCAAACCATAAAGGAGTTCACTCTCTGACTTTCTGTCACAGTGGAGAACTCAGCATTTCTGCCAGAAGCAGTTCTGCCACAGCTACACACTCATAGTCTCATCTGCAGGGTGACAACCCAGAATACAAAAATTAATAGCTTTAAAACTTTAAAACTCCTTCATAACACTGACAACCTAAGAAAATATAGGTTAAGTAAGATGCTCCACCTAGCATCTTATTAGCTTATTAAAGCTAAAATAATAGTAAGATCTTTTTAGCATCTTGACCAAGAGAAAATAGAATTTATGTTCAGTGTATCTTCAGTGGACAAGAGCATTTTAGTTTTTTTTTTAAACAAGAGACAATAAAGAGAGAAGACTCTAAAATCTGAACTTTTTCAAATCCTTTTTAATATCAGTCAACATCAATCAATCAATCAATCAAATTGTATTTGTATAGCACATTTCAGCAGCAAGACATTTCAAAGTGCTTTCATCACCTTCTTTGTTCCTCTCCATGTTCTCCAGATGGAACAGTCAGACATTCATCCATATGTCCATGGAGGAGCCGCAGAACATCCCCTCCTATTAGGAAACCTACAGACAACAGAGTAAAACTGGCAACAATAGAAAATAACAATAGAACATGAAGAGGATAAAGACGGAATAAGACGGAAGAAAAGACAGAATGGATTGTATAATGTAACGCTACTAATAGGAGTACAGAAACAGTAATAAAACCTATATGGTTGACCTACAGCTTTTTTGTTAGTATTTTTGCTGAGCATGAAGGTGCCAAGATGTGGCTGAAAGAGAACTTAAAGAAGTGGAGTAATTATAGAATAATGACTGGTAAACTCAGGCAACTCATTCTCAGTTACTCCTTGCTGGTTCCTCATGTTAAATCCTGATTAGAACAGGTGTTCTGTTTATCTGTGCTACCCGTAAATCCGTCCTACCTTGTGGTAATGCGCACATCGATGCTACGTCACATATTGCTTACTCAGCAGATTTATTATACATACGTCCTACCTGTGGAAGTATCGTTTCATGTGTTTTATTTCATCGAAGATTACAGTAAGCTTTATTTAATTTGTTTTATACTTGGCTTTCATTAAGCTGCTATATTGCTTCATGTTTTTAGTTTACATGACAGCAGCTTGTAAATATATTTATGGCTTTAGTTTGCCATCTGCAATGTCATTACTATTATAAACAAGTCATTGTTTGGCGGTTAATCAGGACAAAATACGTTGATTTTTGGGCTATTTTGTCCCTATATTTTAAAAATATTTTAGTTTATTACACTCTTTTTAGTATTAAACTTTTCTAAATAGATGTTGATAGCAATAGTGTATGGGATTGAATCTGTGTAATATTAGTGTATATTAATCATATCCCATCATTTCAGTGACCTGTGCAGTTCGGTGGACACATTGTGGCTGCGCTGCATCTGATAACAGACATACAACGTATTAATGTGCAAAAAAAGAGTTGCTGTGGTCTGTTGTCTGTTTAATTTAATTCCAATAAAAACCTGTTTCCCCTGTCTGATACTGTTTTATTCTTACAAACACCTCTGTATTTAAAATATTTTTTAACAGGTAGGATATTCTAGTAAAAGAATTAGTGCATACATCTATAGCTTTTCATTTTAAACGAGTAGAATATTCAGATGAAGGAAGTGATCTTCTTATGGTTTCGTCATGTATATAAATTGTTCCAATGCTAAGCTAAGCATAACTCCTAAGCTTCCACTTCAGTCCCGTCACTCAAATAATGTTATCCAATATATTTAACATCAACACAACCCGCTATAGTTTTCCATTTGTAAACATGATGGACGCGTAGCACTGACAGATAGACTTAGCTATCTATCCGTGCTAAGGCAGGAAAATCTGACGAGGTAGTACTGGTAGTCAGAACACCAGCAGTACAGGATTTCTTGCACAAGCAATTTAGCACTCCTTATTTGCAATCTCTTAATCAAGGGCCCAAAGTACTTTACAGATGTTAATAACAGGAGAGACAAAATCCCTAGAAACAAGCCCATAAAACTATTATCAAACTAAGTAAACAAACAAACAAACAAAAAAGCAACAACTAATAAGTATCTTCATAATAATCATTTGTGGCCTTGGTTGTGAGCTGGTTAACGAGTAAAATTCATAAAATTTAGCAAGTTAAAAAACTTCAAATGACATGATTTACCTGCTGTATGTGAAAATTAAAGTCACAAAAGATAATAATTCTGCTATACTTAATATGAACAGCATAGACAAAAGGATGAAAGTAAAAGTGAGAAACTGAAATGAGGCATAACTGTCAAATGAAAATGCTTGAACTACGTGTACCAGAAGAACCTTTTCTTCCTTCTCCGATTAAAAATGCTAAGCTAAGGTTTGAAAGAGAAGCTTCAATAACAGCAGCAGGTTCATTTGTGTCAATGTAAGTTTCTGTTAAAAACATACAATTAATATTCTGATCTATACTAATTTCATGATTTTATTTTATTTATTTTTTTTATTTTGATTTAAATAAAAGAGTCTGAAAGTGATTTGACTTTCACCATAACCATCAAGGTTTTCTGAGACAGTTTTTTAGGTTTGGATTTATAGATCTTATAAATATAATACCCATCACATATACTTGGCTTATGTGATGGGTATTTTTCAATTAGTTTAAGGTTACAACAACGGAAACATAACACTTGTCACAAGACGAGGCTGCAGGCCTAGCAAAGCGTGTACTGTTCAAGCAGAACTGTGATGATGGTGACACGGACAGATGAACATCAATCCTGGTTGGAGCGGCTGGTTGGATGATATATTTTTTGTCTGTTTGCAGTAACGCTGTAACACAATACTCAAGTAAGCTGTTGGAGGATAAAAAGTGGCTGCCAGCACAACTAAGGTAAAGTTCATATGCCAGTTGTAGTAGCAGTACGCCCCAGCTGCAGTTACTCGTTATCTCTGCCTAACATAGATGTGATCCAGTGCTGGCCCAGTTTGGTATTGATGTAAACATTGGGTCTGCCTCCCAACTGGTACAACTCAGTTTTTGCCATGGCTTCCCAGACTCTGGCCTGTCTGTGCGCAGGCTATCAACAGGCTTGATGTCAGCTATGAGCCCTTTTCTCTTGTCCTCAGACAGCCTGATTCCTTCAGCTCTGCTTCAGCTTCAGGTTTGATCTTAGCTTGGAAGCCGCTTGATAGAATCCAGGGAACAGTTGCAGACAAACACCAGAGGCAACCAGAGGGAGAAGTGAAATCCCCTTGACCTTAATGGTGATTTGAGCTTTGATATAATTTTTTAATCTACTTGAATTTGTCCTGGATTAGAGTAAATCTTTTCTTCTACACACTGAAAGGTTTTGTGACAGAGTGATGTTATTGTAAAGTGCCTGGAGAGCTCTGACTGCTAGTCAGGAGGCTTTAAGTACCCAGTTCAAGTATCTTGAGTAAAATTATTAAGGATATTTAAGACCCTGGATAAAAAATTGAATAAGACTAAAAATCAATCACAAGTAAGGCCAATTTCTACAAGTTATATGTAGGAATAATTTGTCCAAATGGAGTAAAATTTTACAACAGTTAAAAGTCAAAGTCATCTTTCATTACGTTCCAGCTGAAGAAGCTTAGAAGTTAATTTGCTGATAGGACCAGACAGTAACAAACAAGCAGGAAGGAAAATGAATCCAGAAGGGAAAAGTAACTGTTCAATGACGTACCTTGTGCTACTTCACTGCCAGAACAGATGGGAGCCACACTCCATAGTGTCTGCTGAAAGGCTGCATCTACCTGCAGGCTGCCATTCCCATAGGACAGATGCTACAAGAAACATGATAAGTTAAATTACACAGGCAGAGATATTTCTATGATGATATCAGCACACAGACAAGAGATTTCCTGCAGGTAGACTGGGGAACTTGAGGTCACCACTGGCATTATGAGTGAGTCTGTTTGTCTGTCAGCACAAACTCACTGACTTAAAGAAAGATGTACATATTCATTAATTTCATAAACTTAGTAATTCTGGTTTAAGACTAATCAGCGCCAGCTCAAACTGTTTAACTTTGCGTAAACAGTTAAGTAAACATCAGCAGTAGTCAATTTTCTGTTTACATCAACCTGATAAGGCTGAGTGACGACAAATCACTGATGCTGATAGATGCAAACCTGGAACTTTGAGCCTCCAAGCTGCGATCAAGTCCAACACGCTTTACCAACTGTATGAGATTGTTCAGAAAATGTTGGACAAACCCAACATGTCTGCTGTTAAACCTTAGTATACACTGACATATAAACAGTAGGTCAATATATGCATTATAGATCATGATGAGCTGCTGGAGCAAAGGCAGAAGTTGAGTATAAAAAGAGAACAAGATTTATTTGAAAGTCAAGGAAGGAAAAGAGAGAGATGAGAGCCTGGTGCTGCTCCCACGTTCTCCCACAGACCAACAACTGACCAGATATCTTTCAGAGGAGACGCTGACCAGGATGAGATCATCTCCCACTCTAACCTTCTCTCCCTCTGAACGCTGCTTTGATGCTGGATGGATGGTCCACCAGCATGCCTCACCTACACACACACGCCCACGCGCACACACACACACACGCACCCCGACTGTAAAACAGGGGATATGGAACATGGTTAATGTTTTCTTGTATTTTACTACATACCACATGTGATAAAAAGATTCACTGTGCTGGAAATCAGCTCAGAGCTCTCCCTCTATCCAACAGCCAAACATTTGTATTTTTAAAAATCTCCTTGTGCAACCATTAATAGAGCAGAAACAGGAAATGTGCGAGTGGCTTGATAAGATGAATTAAATGAAAATAACAGGATTGTGCTATTTTCTGCAAGAGGCAGCGCAGGGCTAATGCTAACATCTTTCCATCCTCTTGGTCAACAGTCACTCAGGATGACCAAGGTCAGCACCTGCAAGCAAAGTGTGAAAAGCAGCAGCAGGTCCAGCATGTTCATGCAAAAGCCAGCTACCCTGTTGGTGAATCTGCAGAGGAAGTGACTGGAGTGACTGGCTGCTTTTGTTACTCAAAGTCAATACTGTAAGAACTACTTAAACTGCAACAAATTGTAGCTAAATATTTAAATTAGATTTCTTTTGTTTAGTGCAGTACAAAAGTACAAAGTTTTAAAGGTTCACTTAGAAAAGAAGCTCAAAGAAAGATAAGCTGTGTTGATTGTTAGCAAAGCTAGCTGTACAGAGACACATAGGCATTTGTGATGAAAATAAAGTCACTCACTGGTTGAATTATTGTGCGGAGGTGTTGACTAACGTGTCGTATATATGGGACAACACTGTGTCCAAAAGTCTGCAATATAGTGATGTGACATTCACAAACATGGGCGCTGCCAGGAATCTTGGGCCCCATGACAAAAAATTTAATTGGGCCCCCCCATGCAGCTGCTGTTACAATTTTTTGAGTCTATCTGACCTATCAAAAGGGTCACAATTTTAAAGGCTTGCAACTGTCTTGCTTTGGTCCAATACTGATAACTATACTGATAACTAGCACAATATTTACTGCTCATGAATTTTACATGGAACAGTCCACATACAGTTTGCAAGTAGGTTGCTTAAATTTTTTCTATTAGTTTTAGATAACTGAAATGTCTCTCCCCATGAGCAACAGTCATTGGCAACATGCAAAATATACAAGAAGCCTTCTCAAAAAATGCTATGTAGTTGCATTTTATTCAAGCTGCAGTATATAACTTTAATTAAAAATATGTTTTCTCCATATTTGTTAAATATGGAGAAAACAAACAAACTGGCACCATTTAGTATCAGCTTGTTATGAGACAGATAATATGTGAAAATAATCAATCTCCTCCATCTCCTCCACGTGAACTACTATTACTGGCTGAAGTAATGCAACGTTCCAGCCAAAACAACCAATCAGAACTAGTAGGACGGTCTTAGCGCTGTCAATCAACCTCATTCACTCACTGCTAAATGTGCTAATGGTGGAGAAACAACTTATCATTACAGGAAAAATGTTTATGTGCTGTCATTGGTAGCTATGCTAACTAGAATGAGCATTCACAATACGCTGTTAGCTGCAGCATAGGGATGAGATGAAGATGAGATTGTGATTGACAGCAGTAAAACCCTGCTGTCTCTGATTAGCTGTTTCTAGATAGCACTGGGAGAAAGCAGAGGAAATAGATTATTCACAGAGTATCTCTCATGTCAGATTATTCCTTCATGTCACAATATAATATCAGTTTTAACAAATATGTAAAAAAAACTTTTTTTTTTATAAAAGTTTCATACTGCAGCTTTATTTTCACTTAGAGGACGGGTTAGGAGGGGCGTGGGTTAGAGCTGCTGCTGACTGATTCATCTGTTGTTAAGTGGTAAAAGATACAGAGACCAGTTCAATATATGAATATGTTGGTAATTTCTTTCCTTAATTCATTAAATGTTAGTGAAATGGAGGCAAACAGTCTGTAGCTAAGCTAACTATGCCGAATGGTTGATAATCTCACACAGTCTAACCACCTCGGAGAAAAACTGGGTTTTTACCCTTTTCTCCCTCTGTCTCTCTATTTTTTGAAAACCTAACTTTATTATTTTTATTAGCAGCATAGTAACAACCACAGTCGTTCTTGTCTTCAACTGACTGCTGCTGAACATTGTCACCGTCAAGCTAAGCAGGAATGAACCATTTCATGCAGATCCAGGGGTGTTCAGGGCAAATGTTTGCTTTTTGGTTTGGGAGGGCTAACATTTAATTTTTACTGCTAAAAACTATTTTAGAAAACACGATATAATTAATTTTGTAATTGACAGGGCCCCCTTTTTTTCATTTCTATGAAAAAAAAAAATTGCGGAAGGCCGCCTGTTGGTCAGGGGCCCTTGGAATTGTCATAACTTCCCACCCTATACAGCGCCCCTGTTCACGAACAATCTGAGACTTCTGAACTTCTCTTTACTAAGAAGTTAGGACTGGAGCCTCACTGGGAGCTGTTCTTTGTTCTTGTAATGTTCTGCGTACACTGCAGTTGCTATCATTATTTTATTTAATTATATACATTGATATTTATTTAATTAGCGAATAAATAAAACACAAGAACAAAAGAGCACGCAGAGCATACACATTGCTCATTGATTGTTTTCGTTCAAATTGGCAGCTGTAATGTCTGCCATACTCACCCTCTCTCCCACTGCATGTGTGCCATGCAGTGGGAGAGAGGGTGAGTACAGTCATGCTGGGCGCCTTGTGCTTGGTTACTTCTTGCTTGTTGCTCTTTGGTCAGTGTTCATAGTTGACCATTGTTTACCTTCAGGGCATTGCCTCAATTGCTATGTTTAATAGTGCAGACAGTGGTGATTTCTGACATGAATGATATGGGCAAATGCCCAGGGCATTATCTTTTAGAATAGGAGAACAAAGAGTTTGTTCTGCTTTTAATGTTGGTTAAATTTATTTCAGCTCTAAGTATTTAATATCCAGGTGTTTTTATGGGAATGTGAATCTTTCAGATCAATTTGATTAGCAATTTTGATCATATTTCACATTTTGTTTCATGTAGCGCGGGGTGCTGTTCTTGGTCTTGATTTGGTCTTGGACCCTAAAAGTCTTGGTCTTGTCTCGGTCTCGATACACTCTGGTCTTGTCTTGGTCTCGGGTTAGGTTGTCTTGACTACAACACTGCCATGAGGGAAAGCCTGATCTGATACAGCATAGGTATTCAAAAGTACCACTTAGATTTTTCTATTAAGTTTGTGCCTTAGACAAAAGAGAAGAGTAGGTTTGATAAACGGACAGTGAAGGGCCTGGCGAATCTACAACATTCTACTTTTATTAATAAAACATAGTTAAAACTGTCATGTCAGTGACTTATATGAAAGAGAACCAAATTTGATGATCTCAGGGTTAGTGAGAAACTCTAACTTTCTCACTCAGAATTCTCACTTCTGGCAACCTTTTTGTATACATTTTTCAAACTTAGGGTAGGGTTAGGGTAAGGGGTTAGTTTTATAATGTGACATTATAAAACTGTCACATCAGTGATAACAATGGAAATGTCAGATTGCCTGACACGACAACTGAAAAGTCTAAATTATCAATGATACTGTCTTAAGACAACTTGTATCTATCCATACATCCATCCATCACCTGTCGTTTCCTCCTGCAGTCCCACATCAAAAGCCAGTTTGTCTGTAGACGACCGTGAGGTGGACAGACAGCACAAGAACTAGAATGAGGAACACAAAGCAAAACAAGTTTCACCAAATAGGAGCCCACAATAATCACAATATACATACTGTATTACAACAACCAATAAAAACACTTAAAGACCTGTTTTGATTTGTGTTTGGGATTATTATCCTGTTGGATCTCAAAATTGCGTCCCAGTTTCAGCCAGTTTCACTATTGAACTAAGGTGAAGTTCAACATTTTTAATGTAGTCCTGCCACCACCATCATTAATATTTTCTAAACTTTAAAGGCATAACATTTTTCAATGCAAATATACACTCACCGGTCAGTTTAACCTTAACGCAAGTGTTGAATCTACTGATCAAATGGCAGCAACTGAATGCATTTAGACATGTAGACATGGCCAGGACGATCTGCTGCAGTTCAAACTGAGCATCAGAATGAGGAAGAAAAGTGATCTAAGTGACTTTGAACGTGGCATGGTTGTTGCTAGACGGACTGGTCTGAGTATTTCAGAAACTGTTGATCTACTGGGATTTTCACACATAACCATCTTTAGAGTTTACAGAGAATAGTCTGAAAAAGAGAAAATATCCGGTGAGCGGAAGTTCAGGGGACACAAATGCCTTGTTGATGCCAGAGATCAGAGGAAAACAACCAATCTGATTAGAGCTGATAGAATGGTGACAGTAACTCAAATAATCACTTGTTACAACCGAGGTATGCAGAAGAGCGTCTCTGAACAACATGTTGAACCTTGAGGTGGACGGTCTACAGCAGCAGAAGAAAACTTCAGGTGTGACTCCTGTCAGCTAAGAACAGGAAACTGAGGCTACAATTCACACAAGCTCACAACAAACATGGACAATAGAAGACTGGAAAAATGTTGCCTGGTCTGATGAGTCTCAATTTCTGCTGCGAAATTCGGATGGTAGAGTCAGAATTTGGCGTCAACAACATGAAATCATGGATCCATCCTGCCTTGTATCAACGGTTCAGGCTGGTTGTGGTGCAATGGTGTGGAGGATTTTTTCCTGGCACACTTTGGGCCCATTAGTACCAACTGAGAATCGTATCAATACCACAGTCTACCTGAGTCTTGTTGCTGACCATGTCCATCCCTTTATGACCACAGTGTCTGATGGCTACTTCCAGCAGGATAATGTGCCATGTCATAAAGCACCAATCATCTCAGACTGGTTTCTTGAACATGACAATAAGTTCACTGAACTCAAATGGCCTCCACAGTCACCAGATCTCAATCCAATAGAGAATCTTTGGGATGTGGTGGAACGGGAGAATTTCATCATGGATGTGCAGCTGACAAATCCGCAGCAACTGCTCAATGCTATCATGTCAATATGGACCAGACTCTCTGAGGAATGTTTCCAGTACCTTGTTGAATCACAAAGGGAATCTGAAGGCAAAAGGCGGTCCAACCTGGTACCAGCAAGGTGTACCTAATAGTTAGTGTACTTCTTGTCATTGTCAACAAATAGCTCAGTCTTTGTCTTATTTGACATTCTCAGAACAGTTCACTTGTTCATAGAGGCAGCTGATCATTTTGGTAGCAGTGGCTTATCTGCTTTTAGACTACACTCCCAAAACAATCAGCAAGGCTGGTCCTGGAATGATGACACAGCCTTTATTAAGCTTTCTCGAATGAAAGAGAGAAATATAAAAGAAGAGACAATTAAATAAATTGTTTAAAGATGACTGGCTCAGTTCTCTGAAGCTCCTTCAGGCGCTTAACACTGATGACTCTAATCTGAATTGAGTCTGCTTCTCCTACTTGAGGCAGTTCTTGTTGCTTTGCTGTGGTTTCACTAACCATTCCGCTGTAGGAGTGTCGTAGTAAAACAGCGTGTCCATACAGCAGAGTGCGATGTCCACCACCCTGGGCCGCCTGCGAGACACACAGGCAGACACACAAATAACAGATAAAAGTGTGCAGAACATCACCGTTGTTCATGCAAACTATACATGCAGAGAACCTTCAGGTTTCACTTCAGAAAGCTTAATAGAGTGCAAAATCCCTGATAACACGGGAAAGGTGTAAGACATCAAAAAATTCCAAAATTCAAAATTTTTGCAATATCACCCTAACAAGTTGATGGGAGCTGATGAAACAAGCACTCAGGGTTCAAATCAGACCGTTATCAGTATGGCTGATAATGGCTTCATAATCAGCAGTTAATTACATTTTCTGCACTGCTGCAGAGGATTTCTGGTCTGGAGCAGCAAATTATGCAAATTGATTTGATTATTACCGTAAATGTGAATATTTAGGTAAGAATTCTAAGTTAAAGTAGAATATTTACAAGACATTTTGACCTTTTTCTTTTCCAGATATTGTCTTAGATATTCTTGTCACACAGTTCTTTAATAAGAGGAAATCTTTTATCAATAACTGGGTCGTCAACAAATGAAGGTGGTTTGATCAACATCAAGTATCACTTTTGGTTCAAAACAAAAGGAATTACCTGCAAAATCTAGGAACCAAAGCATTTTATTATTATTCTAAAGTATTATTTTAAAAACACCAGGTTCTGTCTCTGAAACTTACATGTCATTTAAGGCAAAAAAAAAGAAAGAATGATTTTTCTAGATAATGGGATGCTAGTTTTTGGTAGCTACTGTGTAAAGTAAAAATATTTCCATCACCTTCCTCAGCATCTTTTTATACAGCAGTAATATTATTTTATCTAATCTTATCTAACTTTGATCAATTCCGATATGTCAGAGCCTCCAGAATGAAAGGATTCAGATGAAGGAGAGCTGACGCTCAATGTAACAGACCTGCAGTTTTATAAATATTTTATTTTTATAACATTTGACAATCTGAACAGAGCCTTGCAAAAAATATGTCCACATATGTTCAAAGTTATAACGGTACACCATGTACCAGAAATTTTCAGCAAAGCCCTTTCAGTTCAGCACTAAGTGCAGGGAACAAACATGGCGTGTTTTAAAGCTGAACACAAGCAGAATGTTTGTTCTTTATGAAGCTGATTGTTCTCTAATGTTCTCTTTCAAACTTTAGAGCCTTTCACAACACAACGGGATTATATTGAGATTATCTTAAATACTTTGGTTACTAATTTGGTCACTTTTAAAATAAATTGATTATTAAGGGTAAAGATGCTGAAAAACTGTATAGCATTATCTTTCTACTTCACAGAATTGTGATAGCTATTGGTCTGTCTAAAAACAAAATCCAAATAATATACAGTTAAGTTAATGACTATAAAATGACAAAATAGGAAAAATTTAAAGGGTGCAAATAAATTTGCAAAGCACTGTAAAGTCAATACTATAAAGGTATTTATATGAAGGTCCTATAAAAACATCATCATTTTTAAAGAAAATAATTAACAACACTGGTTCTGAAAATTTCACTGAAGATTTTACTTTTAAGCTCAAAACTAGAAAAATATCTTTTATGATTTACCACTCTAATAGTATAGATGAAGCCTACCTGTGTATAATTTACCAGCCACATGATCTGAATGAATAGCTGTTGACAAGTTAGAATCTGTAAGACTACTAGTCACTACTAAGTTCTTACATTAGTACTAAATAAATATTCAAGTATATATATATTTTTTAAAATAGATTTTGTAATTAATTTGAATCAAAATAATAATTATAAAAACAACAAGAAATGCCCATTCATCCATTTATCATCCTATTTCAAACATGTACAGAGCTCTGCAGTATGTCTCCGTTAAGCTCCATTAAAACAGCAGTTTGCCAAATTACACATGAACTAATGAACATCAACAGTCTATTTTTCAATGAAAAAGGCATAAAGGTCAGAAAAAAAGAGTGAAAAAACAAAGTGATCAGAAAGCAGAATGATCATCCATGTTCATCCCTGGAACTTGGATGTGGTTTCACTCACCCCTTCAGCCTTCTCCTCTGTGCTGGCCAGCATCTCCTGAAGGGCTCGGACAGATAGGGACTGCTCCAGCACAAAGGTACAGATGGAAAGATCTGGAGGAACATTCTGGAAGTAGAAAGACACAGCTTGGAGGGCTGATGTTGGCTGAGAAGCTCAGAGGATGGTCAGCAGCTCAGTGTGTATTATTTTAGAAAAAAATCCAAAGTCTTGAAATAGATCATCAGGAAGTGAAGGACTGTTCATGTCCTTCAAGTCTACAATGTTCCAGTCAACCATTTACAGACATCTATTAGAGACAGTGACATGGCCAAATGGAGACTTTCTGAAATATCTGGAGCAGTCTATGGTGTCCAGCCGCAAACATTAAAACTCACCACTCTCACAAATTGTACATTGATCCTCATTAGACCTTCAGGACTCCAGATCCAGAGCCAATGAACAGTTGAAATATTTCAGTTTGAAATAAACCAAAAGCATGTTTCACTTCTTGAACTGAGATAACCTACTTTTTTGTTGATGTATTTTCTTGTGTGCCTGCAACAAATTACATACAGAAATAAGTAAAGTATGATCAGTACCTTGGAGTTGGAGATGGACTCCAGGAAGCAGAGTCTGTTTCCAAAGCCTTCAGCTGCCAGGCAGAGCTTCTGCTGCTCTTTTTGAATTGTAGCTGAGCATTGTAGAACCACTTCATCATCCTGAACAAAAGAAAAACAACAACATGGATAGCAATTAATAACAAAGACTGGACTGGAGCAAGTCCGGTCCGGTGCAGTCTGACCTGACCCGGTCCGGTCTGGCCTTGCTGTTGCTCGGCTCTGGCAGTGCTGAGCAGAGCATCGCCTTGAAAACAGGAGGGGATTGTTATGTCAAAACGTGCAAATCTGTATGTGTCATTATTTACTTGTGACACAGCAATGAACAACACAGAGCTTCTCACCCGTCCGTCACCTCAGGAAGTTGAGGTCAAACTTTAGCTCACCATGGGACCAGGCAACAGGGCAGCTGTGGTGGAATCCATCAAAGAATTACAAACCCAGCTCTGTCTCGGCATAAAGCAGCAACAGACTAGAGGAGAGAATGAGCAGTCGCTGGAAGATGACTCATCTCTGTACATTCATCTGTATATCACTGTACATTGATTGGTTGAGGCCAATCAACCAATCAATGGCTGATTTCGAATCATTCTGGGTTCCAGAGAGTGAGGTGGAACAGGGCCATAAGGGCTGATGCAAAGAAGCTGAACCTGGTTTGAACCCAGCCCAGGTCGGGCTGGACTGCAAAAAGGGGCAACAGCAAAAATAATAACAAAAAAAGCAAAAGCTGAGTGCTGTCAGGTCCCTGATAGATTCCCTCTATCTTGCTGCCAAAGCCACACACAGATTCACCCCGGTGTACAATGAGCCTCAGTGGGTCCATGTGACTATGGTAATCCTCTTAGCAGCCTGATAGTAACAGCACTACAACATGTTCTGGATCCCAGTGTGACAATCAATTTAAAGCAGGTCTACTCTCATATCACAAACTAATTCTGCTCAGTCAGGGGTGGAGGCAGGAACCTGTGCTTGTTGCTCGAGAGGGATGCCGCTACACATCAACAGGATCACACCTCTGTAACCTTCACTGATGTGACTGCTAGAGATACCAATAAAATAATTATCAGAAAATCATAAAGTGTTTATTAGGTGGGAGCAGAATCCAACTGCTGCTGTATCATTTCAGTCGTTTTAGTGCTGCTGTTCTCTGAGTGAAACTCATCTGAAAGATTTCTCTAGAAAAACCCAGAACAGAACAAATATCTTCATCCTCATGTCAGGATCCCAGTCTGTGTTAGTAATCCTGTTTGTGGGACGGTTCTGTTAGCCAATTTCAGAACTGATCCATTTGATTCACTGAGCAGGACCAGTGTGAATATAAATGAAAAAATGGACAGTACCAGCAAATGCTGCACAACTGAGTTGTGTATATCCAGTATTAACGTTATGAAACATGTGAATGTAGTTCACTTCACAGGAGAAATTATAGACAAATGCAGTTTCAGATTGTCTTTAAAACTGTCAGAGCTTCATCTTAACAGTTGTCAAAGAATTTCATTTCCCTGCACTCAGAGGAGGCAGGATTAACGGAGGGCTGCAGGCAAATGCTCTCTTGCATAATATTGTTTCTCTGGAAGCATCCTACTGAACACTGACAAAAGAATCACATAAAACAGTTTTCCTGTATAAAAATATGAATATTAAAAACGTAATGCATAGGGTGAAGTATACTTGACCAAATACGTGCATAAATGTACATCAAATATGTTTCAGATAACAATATAAACTGTTGCATGATTAAATACATCTAAATGTTACATAAAACGTATTTGACACGATCTATTTATTGCAGCTTACAGGATGACATGACAGAGTCCAGTTAAAACTACACAGATTATTTTTTTAACAAAGCTCCAATTAATCTCTGACCTTGATTATTATTGCTATATATTCATATATGATATTGGAGACATTAACAGGAAATACTATGTCTATTTTATCAAATTAGTGTACACACTGAAACGCTATTAGAACTACAGAGACATCATTGTTGAGAGATGCTTCATCATCACACAAAACACACACCTGAGCCCAGATCTCTCTGGATACCTGTTCAAGGTGTGTAAACCTTTACATAATCCATCTAACCTATTGCTGTTCCTCCTCCCTCTCTCTTCCTCTCTCTATTTTGCTCCCACTCACTCAACTCTTGCTCTCTCACCAAAGGGCTGCCTCGTTCGCCCACTCACTGCAGTGCTCAAGCTCCACATCAGAATAAGTCCTTTGTGTGCATGTGCTTGAAAGAGTAGCGTACCGTGAAGCTACTGTAGGACTGCTTTCCAAATCCACACACATTTCTTTGAAAGCATCCATATTTATTACATTCATATGTCCCATCGTGTCCTCCTGGTTCAGATGGAATGCCCTGAGTAAATCAGTGGTGGGTTTACTGGGATGCTCCGGCTGCTGGCGTCAGCAGGAACAGCTAGAGTCATATTTCAGATGCAATACTTTTTTTTTTAAGTGTGTTTAAATAATGAAGTGAAAGTGTTGCAGTGTGTTTAAGAACACTTAAAACATCTATTAGAAACCAAAACACAACAGAAAATCAATATTAAAATGGTAATTATGTTTATGCATCTGGCAGAGGCTTTTATCCAAAGCAACTTACAAATGATCCATTTATTTCCAGATTTATTCATTCATTTCAGGATTATTTTTATTTTATTGTTTTTTATTATTATTTTGTAATGGTGATTTATTTTGACACTTTGTAAAGTTACTTTAAGACTTTATCATTTCATTTTTTTTATTCTGTTTTGGTCAGGCTCTTTTTATTTAAATTGCAACAAACTCCCAAATCAACTTTTTTTGCTTCAAATAATACAAGTATGACTCCAATCACTATAATAATAGCACTGTTCAGTTGATTACACAATATTTTATCCAGTCATATTCTTGTCAGACATCAAATTACTGTAACTGTCTCCTGGCTGGATTTTGGAAGGAACTTGTGGCCATTCAGAGTTTTGTCTACGTTAATAAAAGCATGAATAGACTTCACTACAGAAGGGTTCGCAGACTTAACTAACTTCTAGAAACTGCTCTGCAGGATTAGTATACAGCCAATTCAAACATTCTCTAACCATTAATACATCTAACACATGTTGGTAAAGTACATTTATTCAAGAATTTACAGACATATACACACAGTATATAGAATAGTTCATTTATAAGTTATTAAGCATGAATAAACACTGGGTAATAATCATTTTTATTATGAGTAAAATAATAAATGTGTTCATTTATAGCTTATAAAGTATAAATCATCCTTATTTAATGATATTTTTGAGATTAATTAACTATTTATTAAAGGTTAAATGGGGCTAAATAAGATGTAGTTATTAAGAAGTGCTACCAAGACTACTATTTATTAATTAGATATTCATAAGAATATTTATGAAGCGGCTCTCTATATCCCATCACGTCAGAAAACAATGCTAATTGAAGATTTAACAACAAATCTGCACATTCAGCTGTGTAGTGTGAGCATTAATCAGGATGGCGGGTTCAAACAGAAGAGATGGGTCCTGGTGAATCACTCAGTTTGTCTCTGGAAGCAGCTGACAGAACCAGTGGTTAGTACAAACCCCAGTATCATTTACTAAGGCCAATCTAAGTAGAAAAGTGGAAACAACTAAATGTAATAGAAACACTGGAATTATAATATTCTGCCCGAATTCATGCTCTGTTTAAATGATCTAAGTGTGTGGGCAGAGGGAATACCATCACACACACAACCATGTAGGGCTTGACGGAGGCTGTTGTAATGCTGTAATGACACTTTGGCCTGGCAGATGCAATCCCTCCGCCCACACCCACACACAAGACACTGAGAGGCTGCTGCTACGTCTCCATGACTATCATTAAGTGGAATCGTGCTTTAGTGACATTTATGAAGGCTGACACAAACAAAAAGTTTTCCCTGCTTGAAGATGTCTAGTGCCTGTCAGCAGGAGATTGCATTCCTGCCTTCTATGGAGAGAGAGAGGAGCTGACGGAGGGAACCTCTGAATGACATCACCCACTGAGGAAAAGCTAGCAGCTCAGATCCTCATGTACAAATTTTACATTTCACATAGATGTCTGAGTTTAGAAACCACCTGCAGCAGTGTCTGATTCTACTAAAGATTTAGTGGATAAAACATTTCTTCATGTCCATGTACTAAGACGAATCATTTAAACACTAAATCTAATTTTGTATAAGATACAAACAGGCAAAAAACAGGATAAAAGGATAGAAGTAAAAAAAAAAAATTAAAAGAAAAGTTGTCAACATAGCAACATTTTTGGTTTCCAAACTGTTTAGTCCTGAAAAAGGGGAATATTTTTAGGAAGCAATTTATATTCAATACATGAATCTATGTTGCACCCATCGGTCCTATGGGGTCTGGACAGGGTTGGGGGGGAATGGTTGTTAGGGCTAGGTTAGGCTGAACCCAGTCAGATTCTTAGATACAAATTAGTAAAATCATTAGTAAAAAGTGTGATTATAAAATGAAAGGCAGCCTTGTCATCCATCACTGTTTGCGGATGTTTGTGTGTCAGATTTATGGGTGTGTCAGAAACACAATACAACAATTCTGCAGCTCCAAGCTTCATCCTTGAAGGCGGTGCCCAGTCCTCCCAGGAGTTTTGCACAGGTAAATGGTTGCTACGGGAGATTTAAAAAAATTGTCAAACATGCATGAAAGAATCAAGGCAACACTCCAGGTATGTTTTTGATGAGGGGATAATATGATGTAAAGCTCAAAAAAGTTGATTTTACAATATACTTTCTCTTTAAATACTAGGGGGCTTGATTGCTGGATAGAATCCCCTGGTCAAGAGGCAGAGCAGAGTAAAACAATCTTGTTTTCCTTCTTGGTGCCAGGAATTTTTAGTTTATAGAAATTCCTGGTGTCTTATAAGACAATTTATAAGTCATAAGTGACTTATAAGTTATAAGACAACTTATAAGTCATAAGTTGTCTTATAAATCTGTAAAACAACTTAGGTAAACTCTAAGGGATTAGTTGGGTGTTATTTAAAACAAAGGACATGAACAAAGGGAGTCTGACAATTTTGTTGGCAAGTTATGTGTTTGTTTCCAAATAGTGTTCCATTATGTTCTCATTATTCACCACTTGTCATTTTCCTGGTTTGTGGCTATAAAAGGCAGTACTGTGTATTACCTAGACAGAACAACCTGATTCTTACAGAGCTCTGTTTTATTTGTTTACTTATTGCTCCTAGATGTGATATTTTAATAACGTACAAAGTCTAATTAAAAAAAAAAAAAGATCCTTGGAAAAACTGACTCAAATGACAAAGACATTTTAAATTCCACCGACAACATTTCTGAGCATCCCAGAGGAATCTCTGTAGCCTTCATCACACTATTAGAGCACAGGATTTGCTTCATGCCTACAGAGACTTTGTGCTTTGCATGTGAGATTTCATAATGCAGTGAGTGACCACCACCAGTTTGAGCTCCAAAAGTGTTCAAATTAAACCACAGGACAAAGAAAAGAAAATCACTCGCCCTGATATTCACTAGTCAATGAAATCCAGAGTTTTGAGAGAACACCCTTCTTTTGCTCAGAATTCCAGCAATTCAATCTTAAATAAAAAAAATTTTTTAATCCTTCTTTTTAAGTGTTTAAAATGACGCAGTTGTTTAATTTTCTAGATTATCTGACAGCAGTGTGGATTTTTGCTGAAACTTTTATTTAGCTTTTTGTTGCTTGAAGCACATGACATCATGTCAGTGTCCCAATGAACTGGTTTCAGACTGCCATGTAGTGCAGCTACAACCCCCTCAGGCTGTAGAGAAAACAGTCCTAAGTTTATTCACACCTGTGTTCAGCTCTATTTGATTTCACTGGATCACTCTGGATGTATGTTAGTGCAAGGACCAAATAAACAGATGGCCCTCGTTTTATAACTTTAAAACATGGTAGAGATCCGCAGCAAAAAGTATTGATTATATTTGGAATGCCATGTAGATCAAAATCAACAGGCCAATAAGTATGCAACAGTCATAAACATGCATTGAAGTTTGTTGATTTTCTCCTAATCACCCGTCTTTCCATTAGTAATCAAAACGGTGTAGAATTTGTATAATGAAATATCTGAAAATTAAACAGACAAAAATCTAAGTAACAGTTGGTTTTACTTGCTCTTTCTTGTAACTTACGGTAACATGATGAGTTTTATATTTATTTTTGGTAATTATTTCAATTTAGCTTAAACTTGTTTTGGGGGTGTGCCATGATGGCGGAGGGGTTAGCGCGACCCACATTCAGATCCAACTTAGCCTCGACGAGGCTGTCGCGGGTTCGACTCCCGGACCCGAAGACGTTTACCGCATGTCTCCCCTCTCTCCTTGCCCCTTTCCTGTCAGCCTACTTTGAAAAAGGGACACTAGAGCCCACAAAAAGACCCCTTGCGGGGCGATTAAAAAAGAGAAAAACTTGTTTTGGACGCATCAGTAAAAATTGGCTCTTTGTTAGGATTATTATTAAATTTATATCACATTAACACTGAATTAGTAATGGTTCTTTTTCTCAATAAATCAACATTTAAGTTCTGCCAGCCTCCTGCTCAGCTGACCACAGTCTGACCACTCTAACGGTTCCCTGTGGGGTTGGAAGGATTAAGTGAACAGTTTGTGCCAACATTTCTATGACACCAGAAATACATCAAATAAACACTCATATGCAGGCCTGGGATCCAGCCACATGTCTCTGTAATTACATCGGCAAACTACTGCTGGCCTTACTGAGCCAGACTCATGTTGGATCTGGTAATCAGGAGTGAATGGAGGAATGGAGGGGTGAGACAGGAAGCAGCCTGTTGTTGTTTAAATGGCATCTATGTGGGATTTAAGTCAAATCACTGAGATCAGAGTTGAACAACCGTAGCATCTTTGACTGTTCAGCGAGATTAGTAATCCTTTATGAAGCCCTGATCAATAGCAACAGGAAATGAGGTATCAATACATTTATTGACATCATGCAATTGAAACCCATCAATCTATTCTGAACCTTAACCCATTTGCTTAAAAGGTTTACCTAAAATACAATTAAATTCATTTTTATATGAAGATCCTAATGTTGTAAGTTGCTGTAGGACTCTCCAGCATCTAACTGGCAAACCCAAAGCAGAGGGGCAGTTGTACAATATGCAAGTTCTCAAGTTCTTACTTCAAGAAAATATAGTAAAATAAGAAGTAAAAACTTTTGATGCTTTCATTTTCATATTCACTAAAAAACAAGACCACAGTCATCCCCAGTAGCAGAAGCTGTGTATTTGGAACCTTTACAATGTCATTCCATTCTGATGGACGGTCTACCTGCTTCTCATGTGATTTGAGTTCATTGACCATTATACACATGCAAAAGAGAGATTGATACACAGTTTACACTTAGCACTCACTCACAACACCAAAACCCAAGAGTTACATTCCACCCATATTTACTATTGCTGTGTGTCTTCCCCCTCTGACTACAATGATTCCATGACTGCTAAGATGTTGAAAGAGTTTAAGAACTTTTAACAAACAACCAAGACCAAAAACAGAGTTAGTCAATTTAATTCTTGTCAAGTCTACCCTGAAAATTTTCCATCAAAGATAATGACTGAAGAAAGAATGCTGGTGTTCATGCATTCAAGTTTTAAAATGTCAGTTTGGTCTGATAGATGCAAAAGGAAACTGAAAGAATCATACAAGTAATACATACAAGTTCTTTCTTTCCCTTTTCCCATCAAATGACTTTTTTCAGACAACAGCCATCTAGTAATCAGAGTCAGGGATATGCCATTTGCTTGCTTCTTGACATATTACAAAACATAATCAATAAGGTAGCAGCTGAAATTTAACACGGCATATTTCCAGCAAGCAATCATCAATCAAGCAGAACTCTGTAGCTTGTTGCAGCTCAACTTTGCTTCGTTAGTGATGGATGATTGAGAAATGCAGGAGCATTTACTACTCAGTTCAAACAAAGAGCTTTGCACTGTGATAAACTTATCAAAACATTATTATACATTCAAACTTCACAGAGGAAAACACTGCTAACAACTGCCCCACTGGGCAGCCTTCTATCCACCTCTAGATTCCCACAACACTTTAGGTGAACAACAATTTTGCTCAACACTATTTTTCTTCAGACAGATTTAGGTTAAAAGTATAGTTTGTTTGTTTTTTTACCAACATGTTTTTCTTCTGATTGAGAATAATATTAACACACTTTGAAGTGTGTTAATACACACCATAGAAATAAAGTCTGGTGTAATAATGGGAACTTTGAGTTCTGAGGCTGTTTCTGCTCCTCTTACTGTCATATATGGGACATCTTATGAAGTTGGACTTTCCAGACTTCTCTGATGTCTTTGAAAGGCCAAAGGCAGCCTCTGGGACCGCTGCAGCATACAGCAGTGCAGCAGGAGCCTGTAAGCATACGTTGGTTCTACGCCATAGGTAGGTCTTCCAGAAATAGGTTGCCTGAGCAGCAGTAGTCCACATCAACAATGATGAATGAGATGCTGCACAGAGCCCATTATTCAAACTCTCTGAAAGTAGTGCTCTTCCTCTCTCACAAACACGCACACGCTCACCTGCACAACTCATGGTATATGGGTTGCTGCTATAACTGTTAAGGGGTCACAGCAGTGGGGAAAAACTTTATCCTACTTTTTTGTGTTTTTCAAAGCAGGACATGAAAATCTGCACTCCTTTTAGTGGAACAAACTCTTGGAGACCATTTCATTTTATCTAAGCTGGTTTTTAGTACTTTATCTGGCTTACTGGATTTTCAACCTGGCACACTAACACAAAGAAAAATCTGCAATTAGAAAGTTTATTTTATACAAATGAAATAAGATTTTGGTGCTCGGACCCCGGCAGCCTTGCCTTGCAGCGATAAGGTCTTGACTTTGAGTCCCAGTTTGGGAGTTTGGATGTTCTCCCTGAACGTGTGCGAGTTCTCTCCAGGCAGTCTGGTTTCCTCCCACAGTTCAAAAACATGGTTGAATTTAGAGGACAATCTCTCTAAATTGTCACCAGTCTGACCTGTCCAGGGTGACCCTGCCTCTCACCTGATGACCTCTGGAGATAGGCACCAGCACCCCACTAGGGATAGGCATGTATGGGTTTACTTTCTCTTAAAACAGCTGATAAAGAAGTCCCTGCATGAGGTCAGGTCAGGAGGGCAGGGTGTTTCTGCATGGAGATTGCATGTTCTCCTCACCATCTGTGGGTTCTCTCTGGCACAGGTAAGAAACATGACTGTGCAGGTTGTTGGTGTCTCTAAATGACCCTGTACTGACCAGTGGGTCTTGATAATGGCTGAATGGATATATTCCATAACTTCTAATATATCTGTTTAATAGATCATTCCGAGTTTAAATGTCCAGACAAATAAAAGGCTGCATATCACAAAGCTGCATATCACAAATTGTGCATGT
This sequence comes from Xiphophorus maculatus, assembly GCF_002775205.1. Taxonomy (NCBI): domain Eukaryota; kingdom Metazoa; phylum Chordata; class Actinopteri; order Cyprinodontiformes; family Poeciliidae; genus Xiphophorus; species Xiphophorus maculatus. Next base: position 24,626,684 of record NC_036452.1, on the reverse strand, counting down.
GTATCCTAGTCCAGTGTTCCCACAATTCCCCTTCAGTCCTCATCAGTCCCACTCCACTCAGACTGCACTCTGTTCTCTACATTCTTCTCATTAGATTTTTCTTCCTCATTTCTAGATTTGTTCTCAAGTTCTTGCTTGTTCATTTACTGTACACTTGAATGGTCTCGTATGAACATTCGTTTACATAAGAGCACTGCAGTGAGAAGCAGAGAAAGTGCTGTTCTGTTCTGCCATCTTACTTTCCTTTTTTCCCCACATCTGTTGCAGTTTCTCTTTCTCTCCTTGATGCACAACAAGCACCCCACATGTAATATGAATGTTATTATTAAGCAGAGCAAGTTGACAATTATCTGGATTCCTATCAAATGTCTTCCTTCAACTTGTCTTGTTTCACATTGGTGAGGAAAGGTTCATGTTCTCCAAAGCCTGAGGAGCACTTTACATTAAAAACCAGCAGCAAGGGAATGATAAGACCAATATGTATTCAGATTAACAAGAGTCCTGATGGCAGGGTGCCAGCAGATCCTTTATGGCACAGGTGTCAAACTCCAGTGTCCTGCCGCTGTCCTGCAACTTTTAGATGTGCCTCTGCTGTACCACTGCTGCTGAATAGAATAATTAGGTCATTAGCAAGGCTCTGGAAAACGTATCTACACAAGGAGGAGGTAATTAAGCCATTTCATTCCAGTGTTTTGTACCTGTGGAACATCTAAAAACTGCAGGACAGCGGCCCTTGAGGACTGGAGTTTGACAGCACTGCTTTATGGCAACAGAAGATGGATGCAATGTGGGATTATAAACGGATACAGGAGAAACTGATCGCAGTGTTTTCATGCCTGACGGTCCAGAACACTCTGTTCTATTGGGATCAAAATTACAACATTTGTTCCAGTTCCAGCTGCTGTGGTTCTCTTCCACACTACACTGTCAAACTAACAAAACTTGTTTACCTCCATCATCGCTAAACAACTTCCTTCTTTATAAAATTTAAACAGTGGAGTGGTGTAAGATTTTAGTGGTTAAAATAGAGTGGTCCTGCTTGCGCTAGAGTTGTGCATTTGTTTTAGTTGTATTTACCCAGAATTCCTGGGCTGCAGTCCACTTCCTGCTTTAGGAGTGGACCGCAGCCAAGTCGGTCTGCTTGGATTTACATATGATTTTGACCTGCACCAGATTCACTTCAACTGAACTAGGACCTACTGTAGGTGTCTAGGCAGACCAGAGTAAATTTTTTTGGTCTGCATCAGAGTTCTATTGCCCATTCACACCTTCCCTAACAAACCGGACATTCTGGACAAATGAACTAGAGTTGGATTAAAGTGGACTTAACAGAGCCGGTGTGGCTGCAGCCTGGAACTGAGGCGGAGTCATTGTCCATGCAGTACGCCTGTTATGTACTGAACCACCTCAAAAATTACAACAGGACCAAAATCACTTATCACTGAGAAGAGGTATTACAGTAATCAGCTATGCTGCACACTCACTATGCATTTAGAAACATGTCCAACATGAACCTTATTCAACTGAGAAAAAAAAAAGATTGAACTACACATACTGCACAAATTATAGGGCTAACCCTTTATTCCAACACCTGTTACATTTCTGAGGTAGCTTGTCAGGTTCTGGTTAAGATGTTTTCTAGAATACTGTATTCAAACTATTTATAAGCATGTGTAGAAAAGCATAAGCCTTCACCTCAAAAGGTCACCTTCAAAGCTTGTTTCAGTTGAAAGCATTCAGTCCCACAGAAACACACACAGACATATCCCATCATGCTTCTTGCTTCTTCTGAGCCATTTGTTTCTTTATTTCTCATGTCAAACTGACTTCATTGTTATGCTTGCCTTATTCTGTTTTATTTGATCAAAAAAATAAATAAATTACACTTATCAAAACTACCTTAAATTATATCATTTTATCTCTTTTCTCTAAAAGAGAAAATAATACAAAGGATTGTATACAAAGAATACAATTCTTTCTATTCTTCATCAAATATTATACACTTATACTGTTAACTGAGTCATCCTCTCATTTGCTCAAAAGCAAACTTGTGCATCCATTAATTGAAATTGGCTCAAATTAAATGGTTCTAAAGAAAGAGTGACCCATTTACCATCTTTGTTTCTGAGAAGAAACTAAATGGCTTATCTACAATAAAAAGGTTAAACAAGCCTTTCTTTAAACAAGAGCATTGTTTCAATTTTCTCCAAAATCATATTAGTTTGTTTGCTAGCCTTTGTTGAGCAGTTTAAAAACACAAAATATCACATTCTTGTTGGGCCCTAGCAGCAAAGCAAAGTGCTGCAGAGGTTTATTAATTCATGTCCTAAATTGCATACGGAGGTGGCCATTTTGGATCAAACTTCAACAAAGTCCTCCTCGGGATTTTGACCTTTCTGCTTCATTTTCAGCCACTAGGCAGCTAATAATAAACTGCCATCGACGATGCATTAAAAGATTTCTACAAAGCTGGAAGATCTGTTTTTGCTTCTGAAGAATTAGAGCATATGACTACTCATTGCATTTTAAATGTTGGGTTCGGCAGGGAGTGGTTTCCTTCTCCTTCACAGGGTGGCAGGCTGATGGGATCCAGCTGTTGCTCATCACCTCCAATCTGCAAGGTCCTTAAAGGGGAGCGGCTTCCCAGAGTCAGATGCCAGATGGTTCCGCTTCTACAGTGGTACTCTCTAGCTGTCAGTGCTGTATTCCCAGTGTCCTCTTTGTTCTGACTCCTTTTCATCTGCTCCTTCCTCTACAGTGAACCCGAGCTGAATACTCTCTGAACTGGACCCACCTGAAGAATCGGATCCTAGCTGCTCTGTTTTGCCTTGCACCTGGGTGCGTCACGCCCGCCACTCAGCTGCTGCCTGTCCGCCCTCAATCGCCTGCTGGAACTTCCCCCATCTGGAAAACCACCACACCTACTGTTGGACCCCCATGTACTCTCCTCTGCTTACCTCAACCCGCAGACCGTAAGTCACCATCAGGTTACTCCATCATTCCCTTCATTACTTCCCACTTTAACCGCTCGCCCTTTGCAGTTCCTCCGCTGGCCCAGTTCCTCCCTGCTGCCGCAGATTGACGCCCCTCCACACACTCTCCAGCACATTCAGTTACTAAATAAATCTGTTAAAACTGTTTGGGTGTCTGTAGTTGTTGCTTGCCTTAACAGTCCTAGAAACCTCGCATTATGACAATAAAGAGCTTTCACCTCATAAGATCCTCGACAGCTGACAGCAGTAAGCTAAATATACATTCTCAGGCTGTTTTTAAACCATGAACAGCAAAGAAGAAAGGGAAAAAAAATGCTGCTTCCATCTAGAAAACAGCTAAATTGTGAGAAACGACAAAGGAGCAGAACTTGACCCAGTATCACACATGCTGCCCGAGCGTCTAACTCCTGCACCTGAAATCCATCACGTGACAAACGTCATCAGTAATTCCAGACACTGTTTGCTTTGCTACTTCTGATTCAAAGTAAACATTAGGACTATCATAACATAACATTTCAAACTTCACACCTATAATACACTTATGTAAAAATAATTATTATGCAATATAATTTTGCTGAGACTTTCAACTCTGGTGCTTCTAAATAAAAGACTGAACCTGAAGTCACTGTTTTCTGTCATGTTGACTATGCAAGGCATGCTGGCACATTCAGGAAATGAGGAGGATGTTGTGGAACATCAGGTCACATCACAGGTGGTCTCAGCACCGTCAGTTACCCTCTGTTCATCCACACATACTCTCTGCTACACTGCTGTTAGCATAGCCTATTGTGAATGCCAGAGCTAGTTAGCATAGTCACTAATGACTGAAACGATTTTCTTGTAGCAGTGAGTTTTTCTCGGCCAGTAACACATTCAGAAGTGAGTATGTGACGTCCCCCTCTACTTAACGTGGAGGGATCCGTCAGTTATTGTGTTTTGTCCTGAGGCGGAGCAGAGTGGGCGGGACCAGGATTCGCCAGGACCAGCGCGTCATCGCTATAAAAGGGAGTCGGCTTCTCTACCCGGATAAGGCTCTACAGAGGTGGCCCTTCCCTTACCTGTCTGGCCACCCTGTTCTGGTTATGTTTCGTTTGTTTGACCTTTCTTTTCTTTTGCAGAACTTCTTCGGTTATTACTGACTTCAGAGATGCCGTCGACCACCGAGGGGGATACCCGCTTGTCGCTGTTTGGCTCTGTTCATTTGTCTGGGTTGTTCAATAAAGAACATATTCTTTATTTGATGGCCGTGTTTCTCTGGCTTTTGTTACGGCTCACGAGTCAGGTCGTAACAGAGTACATAAAATTGATTGACAGAGCTAACACCCGCCTCCTGCCTCTCATTGGCTGTTTTTGGTGGGGAGCAGTGCATCAGGGAGGAGATTGAGCTTTTCACAGATTATCTGTCTCAAACTCTCACAACATGACAGCTTTACCAAATATGTAAAAAACATATATTATCAAAAGTTACATACTGCAGCTTTAACTGGCAGAGCTTGGAATGAAATTAAAAAGAAGTATCTCACTTAACGGAGAAACCCTTCTCATTACAATGAGATGCAAAACTAGATAAAATGAGAAAACTGAAAAACATGCAATTAGATTTATAAGTCATTAAAACCAAATTATCTTCTCCTTTAAATAAGAAAGGTGGCAACAACAAAACAGCAACAAGTGCAATGTCTAACCAGCTTTAGGTGGGACTTCCCATCGAACGTCTGGATCAAAATCTCAGTGCTGCAAACCATGTACCGTTGGCGACAACTTTTAAAAAACACATCTGTTTATAAAAAGAATGCCAAAAACTCTAATCTACTGACACAAAAATCATTCTAGCTGCAGTTCCTACATCCAGAATCCATGTCTAAAATGACATTAGTAAATGGACAATTATATGTGCTAAATCATAATTATGTGAAAATAGAGCATAGAAAAAGAGAAAAGTCAAACAGAGAGCTACATGGCTGCTTGCAAGCTAATCAGTCCATGCAAGGCTATTTATGCTACCGTTGGTAACATAGTCCAAGAGCTGATAAGTCACTGACTTTCTCAAATAGACATGAAACATTTCTAAATGTCCAGCAAAGACCATATCAATAATTTAGCATTTGTGTGTCTGTCTGCACACAAAAGAATGCTGTATTGGAAGAATTTTAGAAGATTTTTCATTTAATTTAGCATCAGTTCACTAATAAAATATTGTCTTAAGGCACTTTACAAAAAAAGTTAGTCGTATAGACAAATACAAAGTTAATAGATTCCTTCCAAAGTGTTCCTACTAGTCAAACAATTGGTTAAATTTTTTATTTTTTCTAAGAAAACCCAGCAGAATGCATGTAGTCATTGACTAGCAGCATTAACTCCTACAGCCTACCTTCACATCTAGATAGACTTTTCCAAGCATAAACACATATACAAAATAACGGAAATTAAATCTTCCAATTAGAGGACAACTACTCAAGCCAGTCGCCATGCATGGTGTAAAGACTTGGCAGAGACATGGTCAGGGACATGATCCTGCCACTTTGTCTCAGTGAAATGCATAACATGTACAGCATCCAAGACATCAAGAAGAATCATTAAAAAAATTATTTTTGACCACAAAAACGAGCAAGAAAAGTTTTTAAAATGGATGTAACAGAGCTACCCCAACACGTTGCCATGTTGTGTGCATCTAACCTCACAGAACACGCTTATTATTCCTTGTTCATATGCACACTTCTGACATTTGATCAGTCACAGAAGTACTAATATGTATGGAACAAATCTAAGAATGAAAGCTTACTTTTGCCCTTTGTGTTTAATGCAGTCTTTGAAGTCTGGCAGCAGAGTTTTGATCATACTCAGAAGTGGACTGGACTCAGTACACTAGAGGATTAGAGGCAGAGTGTCCTTTTATTTGACCTGAGGTGGTTCTCCATTGGAATTCTTTGAGCAGTCTGCCAAAACAGACATTTCCCTGCAACACAGATAAATAAATAAAGATGACCACACTGCTGCTGCCATGCTGTTTGCTTTGTGCTGAGCCATCAGCAGTCACCAGTAACCGTGTATTGATCTACATTCAAAGTGCACTTAGCAGGAGTGCTGGAGAATTAGAGAGAGAGCAAAGCAGAGGAAGATGAAAGACAGTGGAGGAAAAGGAGGAGGACAGTAAGGGGGCAAACAAAAAGTGTGGCTATAAATTAACAGTCGTTGTTAAAAACTATGCATTTAATATGCTAATTTGCAATGTTTCTAATTGACCACTCAAAGTACAGAGAAAAAGACAAGAAAACAAGATAAACATGATGGTCAGATGGAAACAGCTGCGTAAAGATAAAAAGGCTGAGCTGGTAAAAATAAATGAAAAAGACTTCTGTTTAAAGTAATCATAATAAAAAGATGAGTTAAAGTCTAACTCAGTTAATGAGTGTGATCATTAAAACTTCACCTGTCACCAAGATCAGGTGACAAAATCAAAATTTTGTTCATCATCTAATTTAATGGCATGAAGATGCATGTTGTGTGATGTGATGCAAGATGGATGCATGTTCATACAGATCATATTCAATGTTTTAAATCTCAGGTATTACTACGAACTCTTGTTTTTTATTTATTATTATTAGTTTTCTTTAATCTCACACCATGATGGCTTTGTCATCATTACGTAACCTAACTGAACAACACGTTAGTTTATTGTTTTTTCTATCAACTCTGAATAGGAGGTGTTATTGTTAGAGGTGCATAAATGAATGAGTTTATGTCCATCCAACCTAACCGTCAGCTTTTTTTCTGATGCATTTTCATCAGAAAAATTAACTGCTCCTTTAGGCTCAGTCTTAAACTTTGATAAGCAACTTTAGGAGAAGACAATATAATACCGAGTACTTTGAGTACAAGAGGGGCAAAAGCACCAGCAAGACCAAAAGGCTCAACAAATTTTGTTTGGTCATTTTTTTTTTTGTTAAAATCTGTATCTGTTATGGAACGACCTGGAAATCTTCCACCTCTGATAGAATACATCAACCAATATTAAAACACACACGCCCACGCCCGCGCACGCACACACACACGCACTGCTAATTGCCCAAGCCTCTAATTAAAATATTAAAGACAGTTTGAACATTTCAACTCCCCAATCATTTCAGGTTTATTTCAACAAAACAGCAAAATTCTGTCCTACTGTACAGCTGCATCTACCACTGTTAGTGCTTCCCCTGTTGTGCATAATTAACAACCACTGAATACAGGAAGACTCACAACATATAATTACAATGCAGAAAATGAATGATTAGCAATGTAACACATCAGTAACAAAAATACAAACATTAAGATAGACAGAGGTGGAGTTTATTATTACATGAAACAGGAAATGTTTAGTCTGATTTATTGAACATCAATCAAAGCTATTCAGGTTTGCTTTGTCTGCTTCAAAAATATTTTTACTGGCAACAAGAATTAAAAATGTCATTAATTTGTCATGCATGTATGGCATTGTAGTCTTGTTCTGCAGAAATAGACAATAAGGTATAACTTTTATATCTAATTGTTTCCATGATTCTAAATGTTAATGTTACTAGTGACAGTAAAAGGTGATTACAACATCTGTGTGTTGTAATCACCTTACAGAGTCTGAACTCCATGCATTACTTTCTTCTGTTATCTCCAAGACAGGGTATGCAAAACCCTCCTAATCTTTTTAAGGCTAGTCCCTTACTGGCAACCACAACATCTGCACTGTGTTGACTTTTTTGTTAACAAAAAAAAACAAAACACATATTTCCCCGTTTTCACACCATGAGAAATGATAGCTTGCTAGAGGCGTGGACTACCGTTTGTTTGTGACGGATGTAATGCACCAGTTCGACGCTATGAAGCTTATTAGAAGTTTCCTGTGCTGTAAACAAATCTACTCCAGTGCAAAGAAAGATGAGTCAATCCAATCGTGGCGGCTGTTAATGTTCATTCAATATTTTGGAAGTGTGACCAACATGGACTGAACAGTTTCTCTGACTTCCTCCGCTGCCATTGCTAAAACTACATGCAGACTACAGTTCTAAAACGGAGCAGAAAATTGACGTCATTGTTTATGATTTCTTCTGTTCACCGATTGACCCGGTCCAAAAAAAAAAAGGAGAAAAAAATGACCAGAGAAATCCACTTCAATGGAAGAAATCCCAGATGGAACAGTGAAGGGAGATGAGAGTCGAGCAGAATTGCATAGAAAGGCAATGACCAGGTTGCTATATATAGCTTCACTTATTGTTTTATGGAAAGCTAAATGTGTGCAACTTTACACACAGAGCCACATAGAGATTCAGTGCATTCCTTATTATTTACTGAGTCAATGTTTAAGAACAGAAAAGACATTATTCCCTCTCATAACTCTGACAGCATCTGAGTCTTTGTTCATACTCTACCAATATCCTCCTTATTATCTTGTCAGCTTTCCTGTTGCTTTCGCTTTGAGGTGCTTTAGAGTCTCATAGTGAAGAACTCTTGTCCTGTGGAGGACTAATACAATGACCTGAATTTCATCACTTCAACTCTTTTTATTTAAATCTTGCTATCTCCCGACTTTCCCTGCATCTTCTGTTTAGCTGTTCACCCAGTCAATTCAGCTTCCAACCTACATCAAATCCAAGGCAAAAACAAAAGCTGGAGAAACATTAAACTGCCATCATTGATCTCATATGCAGGAACTCAGGAATCAGATCAGCTAACAGGTTTTGCCAGAAGATCTGCACTGACACTGCAGCCATGGCACAGAGGCTACCCCTTGCTGAGGAGGCAACTCATGGCCTGCTGAGAACCAGTCTGCATAGTAACCAAGAATCCCACCATTTATGCAGAAGCTCTGTCATCAACTTACACTTAATTTCCTGTAATGAGGATATGCAGCAGCAGCTAGAAGAACACAAAGACGGAACAAGGCGGTGCAGTAACTGTATGACAAATAAAAATAAATGTGTATTCAGACAACTTCCATTATTAGAGAAAGTGAAGAAACCAGAAAAAGTAAAGCTAAACTACTAAAACTACCAAAGAGATAGAATGAGGCAGATATTAGGCAAAACAACTTATTTATGCTGCACTACTCACAGACAAGGCAACGCGACACGCTTTACAGAACATCAAAGGGAAAACAGCAAAACTTAAAATTAAATAAAAATTATACAGGCCTTAAAATACTCAAACAAGTGTTGTTAGTTCATCTCAATATTAACTGTTGCACTGGTGTGCTTCTGCTAAATATTGTTTGATTTTATTTTTTATTTTTAGTAAGAACATCTGACCAGATGGAATTACCCAGAAAGAAAAAATCATAAGCTTTGTATTTTTATATGCAAACTGCATAAAGCTAAATCTATTGGCATTGTTCAAGGATAATGCAAAAGTGCCAAATATTCTTGGAGTCATCATTCATCTGTTAAATATTAGGGTGCACTGACCGCAATTATCTGGCAGATCTTCAAAAAGCCTAACGTGTCCATTTCCACTTTGTCCGATACCCTATAGTTTTTATAACCGTGTTATGAGGCCACATTGCTCCTTCAATGTTCCAATCTGTTGTTGGACTACAACAATTCAGAAATACTCAACAATACTCATGAAACAATACAAACTTGTTTTATCTGCACACAAGATAAACTTATATAAATGAAGTTTAGATGTGACCTGGGGTCCTCATGGGAACAGTGGCTGTTTTTCAGATAAGATCTCTGGAAAAGATCAGTTTCACATCCAAGTATTGGCAGATCTCTGATCACACAAAATTAAGAAAATCAGGGAAAGCAGAAAAATGACATCATAGCACAGTAGTTCTGCTCGACTGGTCTCAGAGCCAAAACCACACAGCGATCCCGCCTACTCACTGTGAAGACAGTGAATACAGGTTTTCCTGTGAAACATGAGTCCAAGTCATTTCTAAATCACTACTATTTTTTAATAGTAATGTCTGTAAGACTGGATGTTTTGTTGTGCATGTCTAAAATAATAAAAAGAAAAAGCAAATGCCAAGATGCACGCCATTGGCTAGCATTTGTAAAGGAGCCGATCCTTTTATTTTCCTTGCTGCTGATTGGCTGTACCCTCCAAAAGCAGAGGGCATGAACACTAGCTGTGGTAGTGCTAAGACAGTCTGCACTGTGCAGATTAAGGTATATTTGATTTTTAAACTGTTAAAATAGAAACAGTTTAAGTAAGTCAGGTAAGTGCTGTTGTCCTCCCAATCACTACCATCTTGTAACGCCACTAACAGCTGACTGTGAAGTAGGGGTGCACTGATTTATTAGTGACGATCTCCTTAATTTTGATCACAGAGATCAGTGATTGGCCGATTTTTACATGTGAAGAAGATCTTATTCACCAATCTCATCTACCTCAGGAAAGGTCTAACAATCAGCCACTGTTTTCTGCTCTCCCAAGAGAGACGTTTGACTGATAGACTAGACCACCAGGTCATGTTTAAAGTTAATAGTGACCCCATTGATGCCAACTCAGCAATTTTCTTGATGTATTGGGCAACATTTCAGAGAGAGAAAAAATTGGTATTGGCCAAAATTGGAATCAGTAGGGTAGGCTTAAAAATAGGTAAATAAATAAATGAATAAAAATTGGTACTCAGTAATCGGCCAGAAAGCTGCAATCGCTGCACTTCTATCCCTTCTGTGAAGAAGTAGTGAAGAAATGAACCCACTGAGTGTATTGAACAGATTGGATTCTATTATGGTACCAGGCTGGAAATATTGTAGAAGCAGTCTGTCTGACTCTCAGTTGTGGACATGGAAGGGAACGGAACAACTAAATGTCCTCGAACTTCTAGTCCTATGAGTTTGTGATGGGGAAATTAACTCGCCTCTACAGATTTGGTAGATTTAGATTTATGTGTGCAGAGATTTGTAATGATCAACAGTTCACTTTTTCATAAGTATATTAGTGTAAAGTTGAATCTTTCCATTTTCTCTGGCTATTCAGTTTGATGCTTGTTCTTCACATTATGTGAAGCTGGATGGAAGCTACACACATACATATGGCCAGCTGCCAACTGCGGGAATGGAAACTCTCAAACTCAGACTGGAGCAGAACACACATGACTGCAGAGTTATGGGTGATTGTTAGTGTCTGATGTTTGTGTTAGTCTCTAAAACACATCATTCACTGTACAAATAGTCAAGTGACTCAGTGGAAATGCATGTGGTGCAGTGCAGCCTTAAAAATCAACACATGCATTAATCCCAGAATTTCCCACCAATAATCTTGTTCTGGAGATTTTCGAGCATCAACGCCACTGCAGTCAGTCAGCTCCCGTTTCATCGGCTGCTAACGGCCTCGTAAAAAGAACAAAAAGTGTCTTTGTGACAAATCTGCCATGCATATCTTGACAGAGAAGCAGACAAGTTCACAATAAACTGCATATCGGCTTACATAAGAAGTCTTAGAACATTTTGTATGTTTGCCAGTGGCTTCCCTTAAAAAGCCCGTAGTCATAGGAGCAGTGGCTTCACGTGACGATTCACGTGTGGCATGCTGTAAAGCAACAGCTCCTGTCTCTTGACATGCAGCCCATCTGCTGATTTCACTTGATTTCACCTGACTGCAGGAAACAAGCCGAGCATCGTCCAAACTCAGTGAAGTGAGGCAGCTGCAGCAGGCTGCACCGCACTGCACCGCACCATCCCGCCCAGTACACCAGTACATACACACCACCACAGACAGGCTGGATCTTCCTCAAAACTCCACTTTGGAACAATGGTACTACCGCTGGCTACACTATACACCTTCACTATCATTCACCATCCTTCTTCCTTTCTTTTCCTCCATCATGATATTCCCGCATCTCTTCCCTCCTCCTGTCAGCAGGATGCGGACTCCCAGACCAATGACTTGTATGAAGCGGGGCTGTCATCTTAATGCGGTAAACTCCCTACCATCCACCCCGCACCGCACACAGACGCAGTGAACACCCAGCCAACAGCCGCCTGCGGAGGGACCTGAAGCAGACTTACTGTTCGCAGGAACTGGATCTCATCCTCTCCTTCTCCCAGGTCAGCCATGGTGAGCTGTCTCCCGGATTGAGCCTGCAGAGTGGGATCCAGGCTGGGGAACGGGAATGATGCTGCGGCTGAGGCGCTGAGAGCCGGAGCGGAGGAGGTCCCAGCTCATTGGATGGCGCGCGCCAGGCGGAGGAGGAGCAGCCCAGGTGTGAGCGAGCGTGTGCGCGTGCGCTTTATTGAACAGCCTGCGCTCTCTGCCGGAGGATGTGGGAAGAGCTTATATATATAGGCAACATATTAAATAAAGAAAAGAAAACATTACAAAAATACCAATTCTATATATGTTCAGAAATATATTTGTCATGATGTGTACTAGTGGACACAAAAGCAGCAGGCAAGACTTAAAGTTCTGTGTGTATTTAATGAAAAAAATGAAAACAAGGAACCAACTTACAAAAAATCCAAAGAACCAAGAAAATCCAAAAACAGGGCAAAACAGAAGACAGGAGGAGGTCCAAGTGAACCAGGGAATAGTGATGTGATGAACTGGGAACTACTGACAGAAACTGAGAGGCTTAATACAGGGAGGTTGAGTGTGAGAACAAAAGACCAGGATTGATGAGCTAAATGATAACAGCTGTGAAAAGTAGAGCAGGAGTCAGCTGGGGGTAGAGGAAGAGGAAAAGCTGGGAAGATACACAGTGGAAGAAGAGAAAAGGAAAACACAAGGGAGAAGGGAAAGAAAACACTAAGACTAAACAAACATGATAAACTAGAAAGAGATAAAGACAGGAGGGAACTATGAAAGAACCACACAGAAACAAGGCTGATCAAACTATAAAAAGAACTAAGGAACACAGAACTAGAATAAGTAGGACTAAACAAAGATATAACGGAACTAGAATCTCTAAAGAATGATAAACATAAACTCAGATGTAAAAGAATAACAACCTAGAAAAACAAGATTGCTAGAAACAATACGAGACTGAAATAAAGAAACAAATGAGAAAGATTTAACAAGAAATCAGTAGCAACTAATAATCAATAAGAGTAAAACAAAAAAGTGAACTAAGAAATAACTGATTAATAAAAAGAGAAACAGCAAAAACATAGAACACAAAACCAAACCCAGAGTCTTGAACACAATTTACAAAGACTGGTGTTACTTCACATGGCCAGATTCTAAATTTTCCCAAAGATTCCTGATGAAACAGTTGGCATGACTGGCTTCCATCAAGAGTTTCCATTAGAGGCATTTGCTTGTCTGGAGCTCCGAATGTCCATTTTGTATTCCTTTAGATGGAGAAAAAAAAGAGCCATCCAACTTCCTACACAGTCTTGTGTAAAACATACAGTTTCAGTGGTTCATGAGGCCCACTGAGGCCCAGTGCATTGCAAAAGATTCAAAACATTTTTTTCAAAGCAGAGCTGCTCTAAATGTTTGCCAGGAACATAACCGTCTTTGTCATGTTTGTGCTTTTTGGATGCAGCAGTGTGCAGGTCTGTTCTGTTCAGGTTCTGTTTTACAGGCTGTTTTGATAATCAGGCAAACATTATTACTCAGTCATGATTGTAAAATCAACATGAAAAATCAGTTCTTACAAATTTGCTCCTGCATTTCCTCGCATTGTGTAGGCATACGGTTGATGGGCTCTAAGTTTCAGACGACGGCCTGCAGTGACACGGCACTTTCTATCATAATGTGATGTCATCACAAAAGCAGAAGTCTGTGTCCATCTTAATCTGGAGTTTTAAGAATGGAAATGACAACATTATCTTAATGAAGTTGAAATGGTTCAGGCTGAAATTGTTGGCTGAAAATAAGACATAATGTGGGGGGGAAAACCCCATCCTGCTTAACAAATTTTAAATTCTAAGTTACTCAAGTTCTGGACAATTGAGTAGAAAATCAACTTTGAACCTGTTTGAATAGTAGCTGAGGTTTACCTGTAGGTCCACAAAAAACTAGAGGGAACTATGAAAGAACCACACAGAAACAAGGCTGATCAAACTATAAAAAGAATCCTGGAAATGGCTTCAGTCATTCAGCATGGGAGACAGGTCCACTATTTTTTCATTTTGACTCATTTTGATCAGCTCTATTAAGAAATTTATTAGTCGAACATCTGAAATGATCGACAAATTGTCATAGATCAAATGTAGATTCTTTAAAGCACATTTACTGTAAAATGAAGTTTTACTGCTGTCTGGCATTTTAAACCCAGTTCAACCTGAATTTAAAGTTTTCTAGAGGCAGCAAAATAAACCCTTTTCATTTCTGGGAGGATATGAATTCAGAAGTCATTATTGAGAATAAACTTGTTTTAACACAAAAAATAAAGTGGGGAAACAACAGACAAACTATTACTGCATGATATCAAGACAGTAAAGAATCTGAGAACACCATCCAGTTGAGTGAAGGAACATTCCTTATCCTGGGAGCTATCAGATGATTAACTGTGCATCATAAAGCAGAATCCCCGCTTTACCCAACATACACGCTCAAACATCTGAAATGTGAATCAGTGAGGTTACTGAGAGGCAGCAAAGCTAACCTGGACCTCAGAGCAGAGCTGCTTCAGCTGGTCTTTCTTGGCAGGTAGTTAGTGGAGAGCGAGACGGTGTCCTCCTGTTGAACATTCATTTATCTAACAGTCTATCACCGAGAAAGGCTCAAAGAGCCTCACTTCAGTCAACATAAGAGTTAAAACACAGCAAACATGAGACAGTTTATTATCTATGAAACATTTATTATAACAGCTCACAATGTTCAACAAGTTGCCATCATTATTCCACAGGTAGAAAGACTAAAAAATACAAGCTGTCAGTTTGACACCCAGCTGCAGCATCAGGGCTTTATGACACAACATGAGCCGCAGTTTGTTCTCAGTTGCTTCTCCCATTAAAACGTTGAGAACTTCCTTACAGCTCACAGCAGAGCAGTAGGAAGAAACATAGAGCACCAGCTAGTGAAAAAAATCAATGCTTGTAAAACCAATGTTTAAAATGTTAGCTTTCCAGTTGAAACTGGAATGTTAGCTTTCCAGCTAACATTCCAGAATGTTAAGCTAACAACTTGTTCTAGAACAACTAGAACAACGTCTAGTTGTTCTAAACAACTAGAAGTTAGTTTAGAACCTAGTTTAGTACAAATTCTCCTAATTTCTAAAAAAAACTCTTTTGCATAAATGATTTTTTACTTACATCCTTTAGATGTCAGAACTGAAATAGTTTCATCTTTGTTATTTACTCCAAGCTGCTCACTTACAAACATTCAAACACACTATCAGACAATAGAAACATGTTTATTCATCAGAAACATAAAATCAAGACTACCTTCTGAATGTATATTCAAAATTAAAAGTAAAAACTGACATCAACAATAATTTTGGGTATTATTAATAAATGCCACTGTGGTGTAGCAATGTTGTGTTGAAGCTTAAGGTCTGCACCTGTAGAGTCTCCAGGAACAGAATTACCAGTTTGATCATATCAGAAGATTATTAATAAAAAATAAAAGCAATAAAATATCCTACATTCTTTTATGTTCTGAACAGCTGCATGGCTTACAAATGAAATACTTATTGATTTTTAAGGACCTCTCTGTTGCAGCAGCAGCAGCCCCACTCTGTGCTGAGATCCCTGATGATGTGTGACAGTACACTGCAGCCTCCAAGGCACCACTCTGATTATTCTAACAAAATAGTCATTGTGAAAACATAAACAAATGAAATAAAGCTGACTGATGGTTAACATGAAATTTTCATTTCAAGTACAAATTCTAAACCAACTCTAAAACATGAATAGCCACAAACCAGCCGATCTGAATGTGGCAGACTGGTCAGTGACGGTCCTCAACACTCTGAAATGTTCCCATTCAAAGTCAAACACTGAGGCATTGGGGGTAATAAATGCAGCAGCGTGTGGTACCACTGCCAGAGAGCATGGAGCAGCCTCTGCTGGAATGATGATCCACGCTACGCCTCCTGTTCATAGCCAAGGATGGGAGCCAACCATCTCTCCACCTCCTCTGTACTCATCCCCTTCCTCTTGCCGTAGTCCTCCACCTGCACACAATGAACATCAGTCTGGATGTTGCTCTGGGTCTCAGGTTTAAGTAGTCATCTTGTGATTTTCCCAGGGTTTCTAGTGAACTGTTTGTATTGTTAGCAAAGATCAACTGATGTAAAACATTCAGAATCAGAATCATTTACTGGATGTTATATGAGAAGCAGTGGCAGAACCCAACTGTTGATCTAACTAGCAGGCCACTAAGAAATAGGTGCTAAATTTACTTTGTGCTAACATTAACATTTAGCCTGGCTACAAAACACTTTGGATAAACAGCAGCTGATATGAATATTTCAGCTGATAGGGAAGCTGCACAGGTCAGAGGTTCAGCTGGAAGAGGATCCAGCTAGCTCCACCACATCTCCTCCTGAGAGGTTCTCTTTAGATCCATGATGGTACCACAGCAGAGTTCTGTCAGCATCAGCATGAAAGGCGAGCCAGTGATTTACAGAGAAATGCAGTCTGACAGGCGGAGCAGCAAAGAAGCAAGTTCTGCCAAAGGAAGACATCAACTCATCGACCTGAGCTGAAAATCTTCAGAAAGTACAAGGAAGATACTGCAAGTTAAATGCCTTGTTAATGTTGGGATACAGAAGGGAACCTAAGTGTGATCATGATTCCTTAGTGGCACCAACCGAGAAACATCATGATGTGATCGGTTAAGTTGGCTTCCAGTGATAAAGTAAAGAACCTCAGTGTTATTTTTGACCACAACATGTTATTAAATCCCATATTAGACAGATTCTACAATTTCCTTCTTAATCTACAGATTATTGCGATGCTAAAAACTAGTCTGTGCATTTAGTACTTCAAGGCTGGACTACTGTAATTCTTTACAGTAGATTACAACTGTAATTACAAACTGTAATTTGTGGAAGTCCACAAATTACAGTTCGAAATCTTCAGCTGATCCAAAATGCTGCACAGAGTTCTGATGAAAATTAAAAACAGAGATCATTTTAGCTTCTCTTCGTTGGCTCCCTTTTAAACCCAGGATAGAATTTAAGACTCTCCTCGCATATAAAACCCTTAATAATTACCTCCATCATACAGAGATCTGATTGGTCCACATGTCCCTAACGGACTGCAGGTTTACTGCTGGTTCCTCGAGGTTCTAACAGTAGAACAGGAGGCAGATCCTTAGTTATCAGGCTCCTCTCCTGAGGAACCAGGTCCCAGTTTTATCTGTCTATAAGGCAGACACTCTGTCTACTTCTAAGATGAAGCTTAAAACTTTATTTTGTAATGAAGCTTATAGTTGGAGTTTCTTTGGTTAAACTGCTGGAGGAGATAATTACCACCAGCCTACTCTTTATTACATATTGTCCACAATTATTGCTGCTGTTAACTTTATGTTCTCTTTCTGTCCTGGCCTAGGGTTTAGCAGTGACACCTTCCTGGAGGGGGATATAAGCTGAGCAATTGTTGCCAATAGCTTCCTCTTCCCATTAACCCTTTCCTTTTCTTTTCAATAGAAAGTACTCCTGGATCACTGCTCCTGTGTTGTTCTGTCTGCTGCCGGTTTAGATGGCTGCTCACACTGGGATAGTTCTGGTGAAGGGAGATGTTCTTGTCCAATGCCACTACAAGTTCATCCAGAAGAAGGGACAGAAAATGTTTGCCCAACTGATATAGAAAACCAAATTGGTTGCATTATTTTATAACTAAAATTGAAATGAAAAGTATGTAATTATCTCTGAAAAACCTAATGTAACTGCATCACGTTGCCTAATTGAATCTGTAAATAAATTGGATCAGTTTGTCTCTAAAGTGTCTTGAAACTGAATCTGTGGTGAATCAGTGCTGCATGAATGAATTCAATTATGATGAGAACCTGTTCCTTGGTGATTTTTCCCACAGCGAAGTACGAAGCCTGAGGGTGTGAGAAGTAAAGTCCAGAGACCGAGGCAGCTGGTGTCATGGCCAGAGACTCTGTCAGGTCAATTCCTACACACAGACACACACCCACACACACACACACCCACACACACACACACACACACACACACACACACACGCACACGCATACACACAGACACCACACACAAAGCCAAAATGAACAGGTGATACCTTACATATATCTTAACACCAAACTGAGTTACAGAGAGAGCACCACATGTCACATCCAGTCACACCAGAGCCGTTCATGGTCCTTAATCTTGTTGTAATGTTCCTTTACAACAAGAAAGGTTCATTACAACCATTCTTGTTGTAATGTAATACAACAAGAGCGAGGTGACAATAGTAGCTATTGCCATTAGTTGACAATACTAGAGCTCCCCCTGGTGGTGCCAACAGAAAGTTTTATTATGTTCCAATGATCAGATCTGTCTGTCTGTTAATAACAGTTATTAACTGGTATTATTATTTTTTTTTCCATTTTTTTCTCTGAAGAGTTTTTGTGGCTCGTATTTTTTCTACAGTAAGCAGACAGGAAAGAGGGTGAGGAGAGGGAAGAAGACATGTGGTAAAGGTCGTCAGGACCGGGAGTCGAACCCGCGACGTCTGCGTCGAGGACTAAGGCCTCCAAACGTGGGGCGTGCTAACCCCCTGCACCACCACAGCACGCCCCGATTAGCATGCCCTGGTATTATTATTACCAGTTAGTAACTGGTAATACCAGGTAATACTGGTAGTACCAGTTATTACCAGCTACAGGTAATAACTGTACCTGGAGTGCTGAATACTTTTTAAACAGTGTCTTCTATGTTTTTTGTGTTGCTACTTGTTCATTTTAAAATTACAGTAGAACTTTCAAACAGAGGAGTTTTCTAAATCTGAGGAGACGATTATTTTAATCTGTCAAGATGATTCAGTCAGTCCAGCTGGGATTGCAGACGGGGTGTGATTATACACACAACAAACCAGGTGGCCTATGCATCAGACTTCCATCTGAATAAGCAATCATGTTTAATATATGAATATAAATATTTGAGGGCTTATAAATTGTCTTGGCTGTACAAGTAAAGACTTGGAGGAACAAGCTAGCATCCCCACCATGCTACCATTTACTTACAGTCAAATAATCCATGAAATACTACTTTCTTAAGAAATGTTTACAATATTGGTGCCAAATCATATTTTTATATCCGCTCAAGAAGGAAATTTGACAGAATTTAAACAACCAAAATGAACCTTTATTAATCATGAAACACGAGGAATATTCAGACAGTCTGGTTGGCGTTCATCACAGCATCTAAACATCACCCTTCTAATGAGTAGATACTGTCAAAAACAACTTTGAGTTTTGGAGTGTTTGTTAATAGTATTTTGCAATGCTGACTTACACACAGTTTCAAACAGGATTTTTGGAGAAGAGAGCAGATATAAAAGGATGAAACTCTGTGAGAACCTAGATGTGTTTTGTTGCTCTCACCTGTCTCCTCCAGAACAGCAGCCAGCCTCCACATGGTGAGTTTCTCCGTGTGGTCAGGCTGGCTGGGGTATCCGGCTGCAGGCCTGATTCCTTGGTAGCGGACTCTGTGCAGGTCTGAGGCCTGCAGAGCCTCGTCAGAGCTGTAGCCCCACAGCTCCTTACGCACACGCACATGGAGCTCCTCAGCAAATGCCTGGGGCAGAGGCAGCAGACACAACATCATCTCCAGTTTTACTTTTCTTTATTGTCTAACAGTACCATAAGATATATATATATTGTGAATCATTAACATGTTCACAGTTTTATGGTGTTAAGGTTTCATCCTGCATACATCACCTCAGCGAGGCGATCAGCCAGAGCTTTGACCATGATGCTGTTGTAGTCGTCTCCCTGGGTCTGGAACCGCTGACTGAGCTCCTCTGCTCCAAATACACCTACTGCAAACAGCCCAATGTAGTCAGGAACGCCGCTGTCCACAGGAGCCACAAAATCAGAAACACACAGGAAGGGCTCTGAGCTGGAGCTGTCTTTCTCCGCCTGCAGAATACACACACATTCCCTTACTGCTAATGCTACCTCATGCCCCCCCCTTACACTCCCAGAGAAAGAGTCGAGCTGTGAGGTGCCACATCAAGAAAGTTGATGAACTCCAGATAAAGACTCTCACCTGCTGCCGTAAGCCATGAAATGTGGCGACTGGCTTTGTGTCTCTGTGAACTGTGACATCATCTTTATACACGTTGATGTCATCACCCATACCCTGAGCTCGCCAGAAGCCCACCAGGCCCCGCCCCTTCAGACTGCTGCTGTCGATCATCTGATGGAGCAGTAACTGGGCGTCATGGAAGACTCTGCGAGCCTCCGCACCTATAGCACAACATCAGCCAGTTATTCAGACTTACAGCCTGATCACACATACTGGTGATGTAACCATGTTCTGTGGTTGAGTGTAAAGAATGCAGAGGAGTTCTAAATATTCAAATGTACAACATTCGAGAGCAAAACAAAAGCACAAAGTTTTAAAAACCATGAAGCAATAAAACAAAACAAGGACAGAAAAGGCAGAGCCTGAAGACCCTTCTGCTGTCGTTATTGGCTGATTGAGAACATTAAGAATTCTCAATCAATTACTCTTGTGACATTGGAAAAGAAAAGATGAATCACAAACAGCTGCACATTAGTAGTCTAATGGTATGTTGAAAGTGCTACATCAAGGCTTTGACCATGATGTAGTCATGGTCAAGGCTTTGACCATGTAGTCAAAGAAGCATGTAGTCATCTTCTAACATTTAGGAGATGTTAGAAAACATCTCCTAAATGCAAACATCTCTTATATACAGTAGTATCACACTGGCAACCCGCTGACTACAGAAGAACTGGTGCTAATCCTTGTTTAGCACTTCTTTGTTTTTTTGTGCAAGAAGTGGTAGAAGAAGCCCAGAGAGCTTTCCTCTCAACACCAACCTGCTGTTGAGAAGGAAACAAATGGATGGATGGCAGGTTGTTGGCAGAAGCAGGACAGCAGTCTGAAAACGCAAAGAGAAGCTCATACCAACAGTTTTGTCATTGAAGATCTTGGGGTATCCTCTGTTGGGGTATTTCCCTCTAAGCTGCCACACATCAAAGAAGGGTTTCCAGTCGATGAAGTGCAGCAGACTGTTCAGATCGTAACTATCAAACACACGAGTTCCCAAGAACTGAGGGCGCACTGCAACACAAAGACAACCAGACACACTGAACATGCTCACTATCAGCTCTGTTAGTGCTGAGACAGTCATTAAACAGATTTATGTTCTTAGTTTGAAATTCACCGATCTGCGCTGACTTACCTGGCCGAGGCTCAGAGAACCAGTCGACATGCAAAGCCTTCTGTCTGGCCTCAGACAGAGAAAGATACCGACGGTCCTAGAGACAACACAGGGAGGAAGGACAGCATTTCACTTCTCTGCATGTTCTACATTCCAAGGAGCCACCTGTTTGTTCTTAATGGGGAAAAGGGATTCCTGG
The DNA here is from genome assembly GCF_002775205.1 of Xiphophorus maculatus. Classification (NCBI taxonomy): domain Eukaryota; kingdom Metazoa; phylum Chordata; class Actinopteri; order Cyprinodontiformes; family Poeciliidae; genus Xiphophorus; species Xiphophorus maculatus. The sequence goes on along the minus strand of NC_036452.1, from coordinate 24,605,262 downwards.
AACCAGAGAAGCCCTCTTCTCCACTAATACCAACTCTCACCTTCAGGGAGTCGTAGTGCTCCTGTCTGACCTCCTCATACTCCTCCTTCACATCCTCCCAATATTCCTCCCTCATATCCTCATCTAGCAGCTGGGAGCACTGAGACACAGATACAGAACTGGGTGAACACCAGTAGACTCAAACCAAACCAAAAAAACCATGTCCCACCGCTACAAAAAATAACATGTGAGCTCCAAATAAATTCAGCACCATAAAGGATCATGAATATAATTTGGTCCAAATGCAGTTCAGTAGCAGCTGTGGAAATGATTCAATTTGCAAGGAACTTTCACCTCTAGAATGGACACTAGTGGACACTTCTAGTGGGAAAAGTCAATTTTCACTCTGTTAAACATTCACACACTCATGTCCAGGACAGTTTATGTATTACCTGACAATGTTTGCAACAGAAGCTTTGCTATTTATAAAAATTAATTTCAAAATGAATTAATAGGGCATATTTTGCCATGCCTACATTACTACTTTTTTCTGATTGCCTCATGATACTGTTCTTGTTTTTTTATCTTTATTACTGTACTGCATCATTGAGTGTCATGAAAAGTGTCTTATAAATAAAATGTGTTAGTATTATTACTTGAGTAGAGGTGGTTATATTTACAGATTAATAAGCTAATATCTATTTGGTCACTTGGGGATATTTTGACAGTGAACAGAACATTTGATTCTATAAACTGAGATCTTTAAATGTGACAAAAGAAAAAAACAATCATGGTTTTGATGTCTTACTCTGTCCTGAAACAATAATATGTCCCTGTACACACTATTTTATAACAGAGCAGAAGCAACACACACACTTCAGCTACATGGCAGGATTTTGATGGTAAGGTTTCCAGACATGCACTTTGCTACTTTCTGTAGGATCTATGTAAAAAATGTTTTATGTACACAAACATAAAAAGAAAGATAAGTCACTGTGACAACAGTTCTAATGAGCCAAATGAGACACTGATACATGCAAAGATGGACCTGCACCAGACCTGCACCATCCCTCAGTTGAGGATAAATGACTTACCACCACCACACTCCTGGAGGCGTCAAGGACATGAACTACAGGAGAACTGTAGCAGGGTGCAATCTTCACGGCAGTGTGTGTCCTACACAACAAACAGCACTGAAACACTCCACTTTGGGTCATTACAATATTTAAATCACAGTTTTCTTTAAAAATATATCCTATGTGTCAGTGCATAGTTAAGTTACTTTGATGTAGTAGCTCCTCCAATCAGCAAAGGCGTTGTCATTCCAAGTCTCTCCATTTCTTTCGCCACATAAATCATCTCCTCCAGAGAGGGAGTGATGAGGCCTGACAAACCAATGACATCTGCTCCAAACAAACAAACATCTATCAGCACGCAGTATAACAGAAATAGCATAAATAAATACATCACTGGCTCAAAGTCATAACAGAAAAAAAGAGACTAAAAGTAGTACATTGAGAAGCAAACAACATCAAAACTCTGCAGAGCAAATTAAAAGTAAGACAACATCCTCCCAATGTTCCTCCCTCATGTCCTCATCTAGCATGGTTGTCAAGAGAATGCTGTCTGACAACCATATTTATAAAGCAATGGTCTAGCAGCTTGTTACATACAATAATCATCTACAGTTAATTCAGATTTGACATATTTTCTGTGCCAAATCACAACAAATGTAATCTTAAAGTACCACAATTTATCACATAGACATTCAGAGTCAGTCCACATTTATCTGATTTAATACAGTCTGATTAGGATTGGACAATGTGACAAAGTCTTAGAAGCAACATCAGCCTATATCAATAACTGTCAATATCAATAATTATTACTGATATATTTTTTTGTTTTACATATCTGAAATATTACCAAGCTGGTGACATGACCTGTCCTGTTTTATCCACAGTTTTAACTTCAAATCATTGTTTTTTTTATTTTTAGGCAACAATGAAGCACAGTGGCAAAACTTAAAACTGCTGCTGAGCAAGTTATTCCACAGGTTGTTGCTAGGCAACCAAAGAGAGAGTTAGTTGATTGCACCAACCTTTCTTAGCAAAAGCCTTTCCTCTGTCTAGAGTCAGCTGGGAGTGAACCCACCAGAGCACAGGAAACAACCCCTTGGTTCTGCCATTTGGGAGCTCCTTTTCCACCCAGACGGGGGTCTGCTACACCCCACTGACATCCTGCTAACCCTCTCATCCATTTTAAGTGAAAGTGTGAGCAGTGCAAGAGTCACATGACATTTAAATATGTCCAGTTTAATTTAACTTTCAACATTTTGCCAGTGTTCCTAACATTTACCAGGGAGTGTGTTTTTATAGCCATTCTCTATTCCCCAATTCTATATAGTTCTGCTGTAAACAATATCTCCAGGTACCCAGCAACCTTTGCCATAGGCACGCCTTAATCATACCAGCTTTCTGTGTTACGGCCTCTCTGAGAATACGATCACAGGTCACCATGACACCCAGGTCGATCACCCTGCAACAGAGCAAACACAAGCTGGTCAGTTCTCCAGAAGCACTCAGTCATAGCTTTACCGTAGATACAGCTTGATGTATCTCATTCCAGAGGGAGGGAACAATCAGTGTTAGAAAAACTCTCTGGCCTTAAATTTCATGGCAGGGTCAGAAGGTCAAATCCCAAAGGCTCAGTCAACAGATTCCAAAGAGCATCAGCTCTTCTAAAGACCCCCCATGTCAGCAAATTTCTTGTGTAGCAACAAGAAATGGACACTGCTTCAGTAAAAAGCAACAGGACTTTTCTTGTTTCAGAAAGACGCTTTGTCTCTCATCCAAAAGGCTTCTCTGTAACGTCTTCAGCATTTAGTTAGCATTAAAGCATTTAGTATTATTGTGCCATGGATGGCTGAGAATCTTCACCATAGACTTTTGTTTTACAGACAATATTGTGAACTCCTATTTATTCCTTACTAATTATTTAAATCTTTTTCTGGTTGGTTTCCAAAAGTAATCCCTCATTCAATTAATTCCATCAAACACTGGCGAATAGAGACAGATCGGAATGTTGACTTGTGACTTTGTGTCACTAAGCACAAAAATCTCTTTAGATTCTGTAAATGGAGAAATTAAAGAAACCTTTCCAATGAGCTGCTAACCGCCAGGTCTGATTGAAGTTGTTTTTCAGGTCAGTAGTGAGTGTGGATGTGAAAGAGAATGTGTGAATGGATTAATATTAACAAGTAAGGTAAAGTTGACAATATGGAACAAAAAAAAAACAGAAGAAAATTTAAAATGGTTACTTTAAAAAGAATGAAAAGAAAAAAAAACAGCAGCAGAGATTGAAAGTGAATTTACCTAAAGTTGTTACAACCCAGGACCACGGCCACAATGTTCTTGCCGATATCATGAACGTCTCCTTTTACTGTAGCCAGAACTATGGTGCCTTGATAGGGATCCTGCAGACAGAGGAATGGATCAGACTTTCTAGGGACTTCTAGGTCCCATTTCTAGGGAATAAAGAGTCTGTTTTCAACTTCACGTGCTTAGGCTTTCTTTCTGAGCACACTGTTCAACATGTGAGATTTGGTGTACTAGTTTCAGACAACTGAAAATATGAAGGGTGTGTGGTCTAGACATGGTGCTGAAGTATGCAGATATAGAAATTATGTGAGTTTTAAAATAGAGACAATGATGAAAGGAAATCAGGAACACTTCTGCAGAACTTTACCCACATGTGACCTTGGCTACAGTTGCAATGTTTAGGTGATTCACACAGCTGTTACAAACTCATTGCATCTCTGAATAGTGCTGTTTATGTTATATTCCATATGCATATCATCTAGTGGTAGTAAAAGCAACAAAGAAGCTAGTATGCTCTGGACTTAAGACCAAATACACACACACATATTCATGACATGCTTTTATTAAACTAATTAAAACTTAATTCACACTTTACCTCTAAACATTACCCCTGACCAAAAGCAAGGAGTCCATCATATTAGGACTGGGCTTTGGTCCTAATATGATGACTCTGGTCTGGACATATTACAATATTCAGGTCCGATGGTAACAATGACATCAGCAGTCACTCTTTGATACATCAAATGAATCTCTCTCTTGAGTGTAGCACACAGACTGTTTCCAGACCTGTTCCTGTTTCATATTTGTAAGTTATAAGTTATGAAACTTCTCCAGGAGCTGTTAAAATTATATGAAGGCACAGAATCAGCCCAGTACAGGTTCACATTCCCAGGTGAGAAAGACTCACCTGGTATAAAGTTAATTTTTAGGTGCTTGAATTACACCTAAGATAAAATTAGGGTTAGGGTTAGGAATAGACTAGTATCGGTTAGGGTAACTTAGATAAATCTTTATTGTCATTGTCACAAGAACAACAAAATTTAACTGGTAGGGTTAGCTAATTTGCACTGCAGCTGTGAATTAGCTTTACTAGCACTTGGTACAGCATATTAAATGGTGACATTTACATTGGAGTTGTACATTATCCCTTTTAAATGAAGTTTGTTATTGTTATATGATGTGTTTGCTGGTAACCATCTTACTCTATCCCACAGGGTGAAAAACACCAATTTTCTCACAATAAAAAGTTTGTGTACAATTTGAATGTTTTTTTATGTTAAAACAATGCTCCTGACCGTCTCCTCTGCTGATCCTGATGCTGCCATCATCTCCTCTCTCTCCTTCTCCATGAAGGGAATCAGAAAACCGACTGCCTTCTTCATGACACGAGCCGACTTGATTACCTAGAAATACAACGAGTAATTCAGTTTGGGGCAACTGTTGATTTTAAAACATTAATAACAGCACAGAAGTATTATCAAATTGTCAATTTAGTTCTACTTAATAGCCTGCTGACTGATGCTACCACACTGTAAGACTAACTCAGGAAATAAGTCACTTATTTTAATCTCATGTCAAAACTACACAGTGAAAGCACATCTGTTGCTGTCTGCTCACATCTGTAGGGTGCTAACTAAAACTTCCATGTGATTGGTTGATTCACCATCTGTGAAGGATTTGAACAGCTGCTTGTACCTAATATAGTGGTCGGTGACAACAGTACTTGGTGAGAATCAGTACGGACAGATGAGTTCTGGTCCTCACCAACAGTCTTTAGATTCAACAACAATCTGTTGTCATGGCAACAATCCTCATTGGGCAAATGTTCAACTATGAACAATTATTATACATTGTTGTCTGCATACTAAACTGCGTTACTCGGAGCTCTACCTGTGGCTGGGTCTTTAAACCAGCAGGACATTTGGAGCCAGACATGGAAATGTCGTTTTATAGTTTCAACCTGAGAACTGTTTACATCAGTGGTTCCCAACCCTTATATCACCGCAGACCGATCAAGGCTTGGTAATTTTACTGCAGCCCGCAGTTGGGGGGGGGGGGGGTGTCACAAGGCACGATTTCCAACTTTTTGCCCAATTTTCCCTTTACGACAATCTTCGAACATTCCGAGTTTGAAGATTGTCGCTGGCGATAATTGTAACCGATCATCCTGCCTGTGTGGTGTGTTACATAGAACTTGGGGACCGCTCTGATCTAAAATTGGGCATATTCAACATGTTGGATTGTCTTGGCCCAGCGTGTGGGGTTTTCCCTGACTGGGAGCGAGAACGCAGCCTGTTGAATGTGACAGGTAGCCAATCAGAAAGTGCAGTGACGTAAGCACGGAGGGGAATCCCAAACAGCTGACATGGCGCAACTAAGAGTCCAGTGGGACAAGGGACATCAACAGAAATGATGAGAGGAACTGGAGCATAACTGGTATCGCACTTGATAAACCCGGTAACTTTTCATCTTTCATTAACCTGACATAAGTTCTAACGATAAGGCTTCAATCAGTCAGGGCTTGACGCTGACACTAGCTCGCTTAAAATGAGTCCACAAACTATCACTATTGCCTCTACATCGTTATCCGTGTTTGTTTATTCTAAATTCACGTATGTTGGTGGTTTTACGGAATTTTCTTCTGGAATCAGGATGTTCCTGAGTGGAATCGGTTCTTGTGTGGTGTGTTGCTCCTGCCGTGTGGCTGGACACATGAACCGATCGAACCTGTTGTACTTTTATCTGCTCGTGTCGTGTGTGGTCACAGAAGTTTGGAAAAATCGGCCGACAATTCTTAAATCGTGCCGTGAGAACCAGACTTAAGACTCACAAGCTCCACTCCTCTCATCTCGTCTCGGCCACTGCCCTAATGCTTTCTCACTCTGGTCGCTATGGCAACATTTACACCTTGAAAATAAGATACAGATGTGCCACAAAAACAAACATTTTACTTTCATGAAAATTTTAACTCATGATAACGACTAATCAATAGGAGCCCTGAGCTTGTTTCTCTACAACGAGACGGTTCCATCTGGGAGTGATGAGAGACAATGACACCCGAAGTGTTGCTTATGCTCAGGGTGCCTGGTCTCTACGCAGCGAAGCAGTTTGAAGCTCCATTGCCTCATTAGCGAGTCGGTCACCATGTCATGCAAACAGGGCTTGAAATGTGTGAATCACCTACCGGGATAAATCCATTCTCCTCTCTTCTCTGGGCCATTTCCCTTCACAAAGAAACTCTCCAAAGACATCCGATCTGTTTCTTACTCATTTTGTTGCTTGTGGCTCAATGTTGGCACGCAACACGTAACCGAGAGAATCTGGTTAAAGGACTTTCAAAATAAAAGCTCCTCCAGACTTAGATAATACATAAAACTGAGATATTTAATTATTTCTTGTGCGGCCGGTACCAATTGGTCCACGGACCGGTACCGGTTGGGGTTGACTGGTTTACATTACTGTACATTACGTTAATGGCATGACTAGAATGAATGGCATACAGACGACATGAGGAAAACTGAAACACTGAGTGTAGGTGAATAACAAGGGTACCTGTGGCAGAAACATCTTCCCAGCTCCAAACAAGTCCCCCACCACCTTCATGCCGTTCATCAGGGGCCCCTCGATGATGTGAAGGGGTCTCCTGTAGCGCTCTACCTGAGCCCGGCACTCCTCCACGTCCTCCACCACATACTTCTCTATGCCCTGACAGGAACATAGACAACAGTGTGTGGAATACATTTTTACACTTGCACCTAAGCATAACACACTTTGGGCCAAGTGGAAACACCCACACACACACGCACACACCCCTACACACAGTGTCTGCTACAGCCTGTGAATGTTTTTACCTTGATGAGAGCATATTCCAGCCTTTCTTCTACACATGCTTTCCTCCATTCGTCTGTCTGAACCACCTTCTTCCCTCCTTTCCCTTTATTCTGTTAATGAGAGGCAGACTTGTGTCAGTCCAAGCAAAGCAGCAACAACATCCACAGAAGAACCAGCAACAGCCTGCAGGACTGATGGTTGCCAGGTTTCCTCTACCTGAGCGTAGGCCAGCAGCTTTTCTGTAGCGTCAGCATCTCTGTTCCAGATGAGGCTCTCACACAGCAACAGCAGCTTCTTATCAATGTCATCATAAACAGGAAGGTTCCCGGCATTTACAATGCCCATATCCATCCCATCCTATACAGGAAATGACATCAACTCATTTAAATCTCACTAGAGTTTCATGTGTTCAGCAAAATGCCTGAAACAGAACGTAAAGAAGAAGGGGGGAGGCGGAGCGAAGACTCCCAGAGAACAGACGCCTCGCCGTCAACATTTCATGAACCCTGTAGTACCACAACAAGACAGAGGAGCTATTGTCTCTGGGCAGTCAATGTAACTGTAAAATGTTATGAATTTTTATGTATTTATAAATATTAAAAATCCTGTTTTACTCTTATTTTCAAATAGACAAATACTGATGGAACGGCCAACTTTATTTTTAATCCTTCCTGGACAAAAACACAAAAGAACAAGAACTAAAATTTTTCAACAGAACAGAGATATAGAATATTCAAAACAACATAAATTCTATTTTTCTTATCTGAACTAAAATGAACTAAATCAAACTATTTTCCAGGGTGTGGCAGTGGTAAAGTGTGTGACCCACAGACACAGGCCTCAGTCACAGGTTCAAATCCTGACCTGTTGACCTTTGCCACATGTCTTCCTCCTATCTCAGAACCCACTCTCCTGTCAGTGTATTGTTAAATAAAGGCCACAAGTGACAAAAGTCATTTAAGATAAAAAAAGAAAGATATTATTGTCAGTATCCAAAATTTGCTATTTATTTTAGACGTTTTTACACTTTTCTTTTTTTGTTAGGTTCAACCTGTTCTGCACAGCTAATCTGGCTGAGATTAGATCTCACAGACTGTTATTTTCCACATGGACTTTTTTCAACAGTCACTAAGAACAGATCAGTTGTTACACAGAAGATGTAAGAATACTTCAGTAGAAATGAGCCTCCTGACCTGGAGGAGCAGTGAAATTGAACTGAATTTGAATCTTCCTGCTATGACATCATAATATCACCATAACAACAAGTTGTGCCTCTGTCATCGTTAGGTGTGATGGCAATTCACAACAACTGATTAGATCAGATAGAAAGGCAGCTGTGTCTGGGTATGTGGATGTAACACTGTAACCATAGTTACCTTGATGGCATGATAGAGAAATGCTCCATGCATAGCTTCTCTAATAGCCTCCATACCCCTGAAGGAGAAGGAGAGGTTGGACAAGCCTCCACTGACCCTGGCTCCTGGTAGGGTCTCCTAATCACAAACAGACAGCTTTTCATTAGAGCGTCTCCTCATTACCCATAATGCTCTTAGTTAGTAGAAATGTGATTATACCACTAGAAACGAGCTGCCAACCAGCTCCATGTTTACATCCTGAGCCCTGTAAAACTCATCTTTTCCCAGACGCCATCTTGAGGCCATTTCCAATCCCAGGAGAGATTGCTGTTTGAATCTATGCATAAGTGTGTGAGAAATGGCTAAAGTATTGTGAAGCCACAAGGGGATAAGGTTGCACACATTACTGCAAATGTATCATTGTCAAAATATCAATATCGCAGAGAAGTGTAAATAAATCCAGGCTGCTGAACCCAAAAGCAGCCAGGATAGTTTTGCACTCTGCTGTTTTTTCTAAAATCACCAAGTTAAACTGCTATATGCCAGAGCTAAAGTCAGCCAGAGGTCTGTCACTGTATACAGAAAGCTGCTGTATGGACCAGAGGGGCACAACCCGACCGCAGACCTTTTGTCTTAGATTGATCTTGTTACCTTGATAAGCTTAGTGGCCCTGATGAAGTTCACAGCGTAGTCACTGTGTTCCTCCATGCCAGTGCCAATGGTGAGGATGTTGGGGTCAAAGATGATGTCGTTAGGATCAAAGCCGACCTTACTGACCAGCAGGTTGTAGGCCCGGGTGCAGATCTCCACCTTCCGCTCCGTGTCTGTGGCCTGAAGTCGCAGCACATTCATTAGCAACTGCACACCACCAGCAGTTACTGATTACTGCTCAAACCTTTCGTCCAATGAAAAAATGTCATCTTTCAATATCAATGCTATGATGGCACAGTATATGTCTAACAAAGAGAACACAGTGTATTCAGCAGGAGGGAAGCTGTCCATTTTAATCCCAATGAAGAGGACTTCTACTTCAGTTAGAATAGAAGCTAGAAAGGCAGCTGTAGGATGTAGCAACATCCTACATGTCCTGCATGAAGTTGGATTGACTAATTAAAGGTTTCTCTTCTGATTATGAAAAATTGAACAAAATCAGTTTGCTTTGATTGATTTGTTGTGGAGACATTCACTTCCTGTTGTTGCTCCAAGTACAGATCAATAAAACTCCACAGATGCCTCGGCCATCTCTGACTGATACATTTTGTCTGATTGTGTCCACAGAACTGTAACAACTACTTCCTGTCGTTTTCTTCTCCCTGCATCAGTGACAACGTCAACATGGTTGTTGATCATATTATTTGTGTAATGCGAAAAAAGTGTTTCCATTGCACTCTAGCAAAGTAAATCAATTTTGATAGTCAAAAAAAAACACCTCATTCTGGCAAGATTTTTTTAATTGCTTAAAGTGTTTTCTTTAAGCTAAAGGGCAATTTTATGGTCAATAGAAACAGCTCAGGATGGCTTTATTTCCTGACAGAACTTTTCTCTGTATTGTTGCTCCTTATTTGTGGCTTCGTTAGGAATGTAGGTTCTATTTTCTGGTAGACGCATTCCATAGACCGCTGAAGAGGTGCGATATTACATAACTTAGGTAATTAAAATCAGTGTTTTACACCGGAACTGTCTGACTACAGTAACACTTCGACTTGCACTGAACTTAGCTACGTCTGCACTGTTGGACCAGAAGGCAACTGTGGCAGAGATTATAAAGCAAAACACTCAAACTGTGATCATGTAAGGAAGATCATAAAATGTTTGCACTAGTAATTGTTGCTGTGTGGGAACTGCAATCATAGACACACTAAATCATCCATAACCATGATATGTTGACATATAATTTTATGATTGTAATATTTTTGTAGACACTATGTGTGTGTGTGTTGGCTGAATACTTTGGCCTCACCTGTCCCTCCTCATCAAAAGCCATGACCACCACAGCAGCTCCATAGCGCTTCACAGTGGCAGCTCTGAGCAGGAAGTCCTGCTCCCCCTCCTTCAGGCTGATGCTGTTCACCACGCACTTGCCCTGACAGCACTTCAGCCCAGCCTCAATCACTGAGAAGTTGGACGAGTCGATGCACAGAGGAACCTGCAGGACCAAAAGCAAGACTTCTAGAAGCATGAGGGGCTTATAAAATATGGAGCAAGGTTATTCAGTTCCTCATTAAACAGGTAGGATGGTTCTGAAAGTGTAAATAAACAAATGTCTGACATATGATCAGCAAGTGAAACAGATCAGCTCTATACCTTCCCTTCAACTCAGAACACCCAACAATAAGGCACAGTAATGATGGTTATTCTACATGCCAGGCTCACTTATGGGCATCTGATGAGTTAGATTCTGTATTCCACTGTTCTTAAAAACAGAATTCTGCTAAACATGGAAAAAATTAGAAAAAAAATGAATTCATTTGGGGCGTGCCATGGTGGCATAGGGGATAGCGCGACCCATGTTTGGAGGCCTTGAGTCCTCGACGCGGCCGGGTTCGATTCCCGGACCCGACGATATTCGCCGCATGTCTTCCCCCCTCTCCATCCCCCTTTCCTGTCAGCCTACTTTCATATAAAGGACACTAGAGCCCACAAAAGACCCCTGGAGGGGTAAAAAAAAAAAGAGCATGAATTTATTTGACTGTCTTACCCGTGCAATATCAGGCTCAGAGGCTACAAAGTTACAAAAGCGAGCCATGGCAGCCGGACCGTCCAGCATGCCCTCATCCATGTTGATGTCCAGGACCTGGGCTCCCATCTCCACCTGGGCCTTGGCAATGCTCAGAGCTTCCTGAAGACAAAACACAGAAGAACACACTGACAAAAAACCTGTCTCTTGAGGTGGAACAGTGGTGATTTTATTACAATCTAAGAAATAATAACTATAATAATAACCTCATATTGTCCAGCCATGATCAGTTTGGCAAACTTGCGTGACCCAGCCACGTTGCAGCGCTCGCCAATGTTCACAAAGTTGGTGTATGGGCCAATCCGAAAGGGCTCCAAACCTACAAATTACAAACATTTTCTTTCCAACAAGCCAGGAACTTAGCATTATAGAATTATGATAAACATATGGAGGAAACTTTAGTTTTCTGTAACAACACAGATTGAGCCTGGAAGAAAGCTTCAAATAATGCCTGAGAGTCTCCGACTGCAGTAACAGATTTATTATAGAACAAATCTGTGGGACAAACTGTCTGCAGAAAGCAAAGAGAGCAGATCTATTTTTGCCTTTCAGAGAATAATAAAATATAATTTTCTTTCAATGTATAATGAAGTATATTCATTCAGTATAGTGCAGAATCATTACAAAGATCATGTTTTTTTTTCTTTGTTATCATTTGTACATTGCTTGCTTTGTGTTTAATGATGTGTTAGTATGGATGGCTGACTGATGCTTGTGGTGCAGTAGATTGACTTTTGGGAGAAGGTGTAGATATACAAGACATTGCTTTCTTTAGACTACTTTTCATCCAGAGCTTTTGCTTGTGCCAACATGTGACATGTTCATTTTAAACTGTAAATTAAATACTGTAAATAAGCAAGTTAAAAAATAAAAGCTTCACTTCCCTATCAGGCTGAATCTAGTCAGACTGTCTCGCATCTGGACAAGTCTCGTAAAGAAAAGAATTTTTAAAAGAAATCTGAAGAGCTAGAGGAAAGAGTCATTACATCTCGTCTTTCATCCTCCCTTCAACAAGAGATGAGAGACTTTGTACTGGCAGAGATCCCACTGAACACTTCCATAACCTCAACTTAGTTTTTATTTATATTGTGAACCTATAAGACCTAAAACTGAATCAGTTATCAGGCATATCATCAAAAATTCTCTGAGTAAGCGATGATCCTAGAAACATTTATACCTGAGAGAAGCAAATAGTCTTTAAAGGTATCAGCAGCAGGAACTCTTGGCTGGCACTGCTTAACTGCCTCGGCTATGGCTCTGTGTGAGGAGGAAGAAGAAGCATCATGTAAACATGGACGATCAGACAAACACTGAGCTGTCGAAGAAAAACCACACTGACCTGATGTGTGACGGGGTGGTCCCACAGCATCCCCCCACTATGTTCACCAGTCCATCCACTGCAAACTCCTGCGAGAGACATGACACTTGAGCAGCATTCAGGCAGTCAGTGGTAGTGCAACATCACACTGATTTTTTTTTTTTTTTTTACATTTAAACCTAAAATTGGAAGTTTGTGTTAAACTAAGGCATGTGACAGATAAAGTCTCAAAACTCCACAGAAACAGAAAATATCTATTATCTTTCTGGAGCATTTTATCAAGCTGAAGTAGTTCAGTAATCCTGAAACAATCCACTCACCATCACCAGAGTTATTCATGTTAGCCACGGAGCCTCTGACTATGGAATGCATGCAGACAACTGAACCTAGCATGTCTCTATGATGATGATGTCATCATCCTTTTAAAATGAAGAGTTGCCAGAAATATAAAAACACTTGTATGAGCAAAGTCTGATTTATTACTCAAATAGCACTAAATGACAGATGGCTGACAACATCAATAACTTATCACATAATTATCAAAATGAATATATTACCTAAATTCTGGCGCTATGTTGTCACTACCTCATCCTTAGAAAATCTTTCCCGTTTTAATAAAGTTAACGTGGAATTTAAATAAATGTAGTTGGACACTCAGAATGCTTCACAGCCTTAGAAAAAAAACTGCTCAACAGAAACTCCTCCAGGTTTTAGGACTTTTGATCAGTGATATGGGCTGTATAGGCAGTTGCTCATAGCGGCATCAGAAAGGGGCGGAGCACCCAACAACTAGAAAATAACCATTCCTGCAAGAACCACAACTCTGCACATATTTATATGTCAAGCTTGCAAAGTTAGGCATAGCAATTAATCATGATTAATCACAACACCAGAGTGAGATTAATACAATAAAAAAAATTCTATTAATAATACTACAGAAAAAAACAAGAGGACATGCTATTCAAGTCAATGTGCGTAGACCTTTGCAAGTCGGGAAATGGCTATAAGGAAATAGCTTCTAGCCTGAACTTGAATAGCTCTACAGTAGAGGCAAACTATTCTTAAAGTACAAGTGGAACTGTGATGAAAGGGGCTGCAGCAGGACCCACCTCACTGAGCGGGATGGGAAGAGAGGTCGGAAAATCTTCTGTTTACCTGAACTACAACAAAACATGGCGTCTTGTGCTAACAGTTAACACAGCAATCATATATTTTAAGGCTGAGCTGCACATCTTTATCAGGGTGCTAATGATTGTGGCAACTGCTTCTTTTAAACATCAGTGTGGAAATTGAACAGGACCTGCAGACTGGAGGCTGTAACTTGAGGTGTTTCATCATATCCTCCAAACGTGTTGGGAAGCCCTAACAAAAAAAAAAGAACACAAAGTGTTATTTAGATTACCCCTGACCTCATCAATAAATGGACTGGGTGGTCCAACAGACGAGGCAACAGGAAATAGAGCACAGGTCAAAGCTGCAAGTCCTTTAATGAAAAGTAAACAGTTTAGATTGATCGCAGAGAACCTGGCGGCATCTCACTGAAGCCTTCAGTTATTCAATTAAATCACCAGCATTGTATCTGAAGATAGGTTACCATGCCGACACTATGGACTAGATGTTGTTGTGGGTTACCTGCATTAGGATAACAGATGATGAAAGCTGTTGTGCTTTTCCCAATCGCCTCAATAAATGGCCTCATTTCTGTTGCCCCCAACGCACAGTTCAGACCAATACTGCAACACAGAGAGGCAAACATCTGACTCCTGTCTGTGTTCATCCCACATCACCTCATGTTGATTCTCCAACAGGTCAACTCACCACAGCGGCTTCACATGGGACACACTGACTATGAATGCCTCGCCCGTCTGACCGGACAGCGTCCGGCCGCTCCGGTCCACAATGGTTCCTGAGATCTGGACCATCCCAAAAACACCTCACAATGTAGTCATGACAACATACCTTACGTCATAGGTCCTGTACTGTACCATAAAATACTGCAACCTTTAAGAGTAAATTACTTTAGGAGTCATTTTCCCAAGTAATCTCCTGGAACTCTATCAAGTAATTGATGCTACACATAAATGTTCTGTTTGGTCATCAGTGGTGATTCAAATTACATTGTTCACCTGTGAGGTTAATTACTAATCTGGAGCTGTCAGATGCACTGGAAAATACCCATTTCTATTTTGTGCCTAAATCTGATTTAACAAATGCAAAAGTTCCTGTCAGCCGTTTTAGCAGAAATACAAACATTTCTACCTCAGTTTTATTATTTTTATCTGCAGCAGCAAATTTAAAAAATGCAATGATGCAGATAAACTGAAATAAGAGCATCACTTCTGTAGATACACATAAATAACATGTTTGACAGGTTTCACAGATTCAAAAGGTTTCCATGTGGAAACTTCAGTTATGATCATAAGAGTATAGTGAAAATGACGTACAAATATGGGCTTCCTTTCATAGGACTTTTCAAAGAGAAGGTCAATGGCAAACAGAGCAGCCTGAGGACAGACAGGAAGACAGCATCGTGAAACTACAGTAAGAAAAACTGTATGAGTAACAAATACCACACATTACAGCATCTGCAGAGGATTAATCACTGAAGCTGTATAATAATTTATGTATGTTTAAGTTGTTTATAACAAATTAGACACCTTGTAGCCAGGACTTAAGCCGAAGAAATGTTACCTTGGAGTTGGCCGTGTCAAAGATGGTCTCCACCAGAAGGATGTCTGCTCCGCCGTCCAGCAGACCTCGAGCCTGCTCTGTGTAAGCCGCCACCAGCTCATCAAACGCTGGAGTCACAAAACCAAACAGCAGTAAGGACAACAGCTACAGAGGCAAACATTCTGCTTCTGGTTCAGTTCCCTGCTGTGGCTTTTGGGAGGTGAGGTTATTCTTCAGCGTAGTCATGGTAACCTGGTATCCCATCTCACCGGTCTCCTTGTACAGTGACTCAGGTTGAGGTCAGTCTGATGTAGGCAGATTTACACTAAAGCTAAATTCTTACTTATGTTCCTG
Source organism: Xiphophorus maculatus (assembly GCF_002775205.1). Taxonomy (NCBI): domain Eukaryota; kingdom Metazoa; phylum Chordata; class Actinopteri; order Cyprinodontiformes; family Poeciliidae; genus Xiphophorus; species Xiphophorus maculatus. Next base: position 24,589,641 of record NC_036452.1, on the reverse strand, counting down.
AAATCCGGTTTCTCCACAGACGGCGACACGGAGAGGGTTTTATTGGTGGGGCCCAGCGCCCCGGCCACGTAGCGTTTCCTACCTGAGGACACACAAGATCATGTTAATCCCATGAGAAACCCCTGTGCTGATGTATGACCATCACTGCAGCAGACAGGAGGTTCAGCTAACCAGACTGTTTGGTGACATCATCGGCTGCCTTCCTGGCCAGCTCTGCTGACGCCCTGTTGAGGCGATAGGCCTGCACAACAAACACACAGTTACCCTCTGAAGGAACAACATGACCCACATTAAACTCATCTAATACAAAATAAATGACTAAAGTGACAGCTACATTAGCCACATGTTCCACATGCTTCCATATGCTCATGTCGCACACACCTAACAGATGGCATGGAGAAGTTCAAGTGGTAGCACATTGTCTTCAGTTAGCTTTAATTATGAATTAGTCGACATTTAAGAAGAACAATTCCAGAGTCCAGACAGGAAAACCTGCTCCAGTTGTTCTGGTATGTTCAAACCAGACAAAAAAGCACACTGACTGGTGATGAATGGTGTCCATGTTCTTATCCTGGCCACATTTCAACACATAACATGGATTTCTGTATTCTTCTTTCACATCTTCAATTCAGTTTATTTATATGCTGCCAATTCATAACACGTCATCTGAAGGCACTTTACAGAAACATAAACCCAGTTGATCTTCGTTCAAACAGTGCTTTAAATTCAGTTTATTATTCAGGTTGGTTATAAGGTTTCTATGTAAGGAAACCCAGCAGATTGCATGGAGTCATAGACTCCTGGGTGAACACGCAGTAACAATTGCTTGGATTACGACCTTGACTTTACAGAAATCCCTCATACCAAACATCCATTTAAGTAGGTAAGTAAGAAGTTAACGGCAGTAGTAGCTCCTTAATGTAAACTTTTTTCCATAATAAAGCAGAGTATATATTAAAAGAATTCAACAAGATCATTATTACTTCACAACGATCAAGAAATAATATTGCTTGTAATGCTTCACTCCACTTCAGTCCACTTCCAGGGGACATATGTGGCAATTGGACTGATTTTTTGTGGCCCCCAACTGCAGCTCAACAATGCTATAAAGTTGTTTATTAAACTTTGAATTTTTAATCAGTGTGAAATTATTACTGACATCATTTCCTTACAACAAATGATGTTAATTAGAACTGAGAATATTTGTCTTTTTGCAAATACACTTTTATAATAAATAGAACCATGTCAATCCAGACTTTTACTTAAAAACCAACTTTGCTGCGTCCAAACCAGCTTTTATTTAATTTATTGAATGAGAAGTAGGTGACACACTAAGTAGGGAAGTTATCAACTTAAAACTGACTGAAGTTGTGCAGAACGAAAGCAAAAAAAGAGCTTTTAGCCATCAGGAGCAAGCTCACAGGTCAGCTCTGATAAGTTCTGGTATGCAGAAACAGATCCTGGAGAATTTCTCAGAATGAGCTCATCAGTGGTTAATCAGTGAACTCTCGTCTCTCTGTGTGCATGACCTTTGTGCTGGCAGCAGGAGCTGTGTGCTGCTCATACCAGCTGTTCCAGTCCATAATCTGCCTGGGCGATAGATGTGCTGCTGAACGTGTTGGTCTCAATGATGTCAGCTCCGGCCTGCAGGTACTCCTGGAAACACACCATGGACAACACTGCAGCACTTTGGTCTAGTCAAAGAAGCCACATGTCCAGCATCAGACAGGACAACATCTGGATCCATCTGCATGGATTACCTTGTGTATGTTATAAATGATGGCTGGCTGTGTGATGCTCAGGAGGTCATTGTTGCCCTTCAGAGGTAGAGGATGCTCCTTAAACTCTTCTCCCCTGAAATCTTCCTCCTCCAGCTTCTCTTGTTGGATCATCGTTCCCATTGCACCATCTAGGACCACAATCCTTTGCTGCAGCAAAACTCGCAGCTCTGACTCCACTGCAGAGCTGCAGCCTGGACAGAAAAACACAAGCAGTACTCTGCATTAAGAACGCTGGCTCGGCTCAGCTCGTCCTAAACCACAGTTAGAGCTGAACCGCAGATCAGCGTCCACAGTTCTAAAGAAGATCCATGAATGACCAGGAGTTCCTGAAACTCTGGAAATCTGAATGGATAGAACAACACTTTGCACCGATTTGGTGGTTGAAGAACAGATTAAAAATAAATATCTTTGAGGGACGATGGTGGATTGTTCAATTTAGGGCTCTGTCCGTCTCTCTCGTTGTGTGGTAAGACTCTTCACCCGCTAAGCCTGCTGGTGGTGGTGCATGGCAGCTATGGTTACTATCCATAGCTTGTCATCATCAGTGTGTGAATGTGTGTGTGAGTGACTGTAGTGCTTCTGGGCTTGATAAAGCGCTATATACTAGTACAGTCTATTTACTATTTGAGCTCAAATGTCTATTCAATAATTTAGCAGGAAAAAGTGTTAAACTTTTTTTTTGTCAATATATGGTTTCAGTTAAAATACAATTAATTTAGTTTAGTCGCATTGTGGTTTATTATTGTGTTTTAACAATTACCAGAATTAAAGATTTTAGAATAATAATGAAAGAAAAAACATTAAGGCTATGTTAAGAAGTATCACACCCCTCAGTTCTGGAGTGCAGTGGTGCCATTAATTATTATTTTTAATGAAATGTTATCAATAATAGAAACAGAACATAGATTACTCTCAAAATAAAGCATACGTTACAATACATATCTCAATTAATTATAGGAGAAATGAAAGAAATGAAGGAGACATGGAAGCCACATCATCAAGAATAATAAAACAAATTTAGAAAAATCAAAAAATCAGTGTCGATGTGAGAAATAAGATATGATAAAACTTTATTGTCCGTCAAGGAGGAAATTTTCCTTCGGATCTCCAACTTCTTGTCTATACCAACTACAACAAAACAGTTCATTTTAAAACATGCAGCACAGTAAACAAACCCTGAGTATGAATATTTAACCCGATTCTAATTTGACCTAAGCGCAGCCACGAGTCGGTCAATCCTGTGTGTTCTGCTGGGCTGCAGACCTGAATGTTAACATGTGGTTCCAGATGATCTGTCAACTGCAAAGCAGTTGCATCACATCAGAGTTTAGCTCCAAGCTAACAGAGAACCATGTGACAGTGCCGGGTGGGAGGACCTACCTGCTCCCGCAGCTGCACAGAGCTGATATCGGACATTTGTCGGAGCCATTTGAAGCCAAGCAAGCCGTGAGAACAGCCCAGCTATCCTGAACACCCGGCGGATAATTATGTTCCTTCAAACTTTTCCTACGGAGACTACTGGAAGGGCCAACCATGGCTTCCGGTCACAGTCCTTCAAAATAAAAGCAGTTACTATTTGACATAAGACAACTTCCGGGATATGAGTGTGATTTATTTGGCATCACACTGTTTATACCAAAGAAAATCAATCTGGTCCCTTGACGGTGAAAACTTTTATTTTTAATTTTTAAAAAAGAGGGTTTTCTAAATAATCACTTCATTTTAATGGGGAAAATATTTTATTCACCAAATTTTACAAAATGAAAAGCAATTGCAATTCAGTTGTACATTCCATGAATTTGCTGAACAATGAATCAGAAAGTAAATTTTCAGTTAGAAATTATTCGGGGGGGGTTTAACCAACCCCTGCAACTCCCTTATTTATATTATATATAGTATATACACCTAGAATGGTTCCACTTGTGTAATTCCTATGATTCTAATTGTTTTAGTATTTTCATTAAGTTAACTCTGAAGTTTATCCTTTAGGATCTATTTGCTGTTCAAAATTCTATCTATAACTATTTTTGCTGACATTTGTCTTTTGTTCAGATACAAGGATCTAGCTGTCACAGAATGGAGATGGTGATAAAGACAAAGAAGAAATAGAATATGAATATTTTTGACCATAAGCATTCAGTCAGAACACTGGCCATTGAAGCTAAAGTTTGCTCTTGTTTTGGTGAAGCTGTACTTCTTAGTTCATGTTAGGGTCACTTTATCTCACCGAGGTAATGTAGAAAGTGGGCAGAGCCTCATCAGGCCACTGAAGCCAACCAATCAGAGAGTAGTTTGTGAAAAGTAAAATCTTTTGTTTAAACAAGTTGTATCTTTCTGTATCCATCAGTATCTCAGATGGTGGCTTTAAAGATAAGCCCCTGATGCAATGAGCTCTACAGAGAGCACCAGCTGTTACATCAAACTGTGTTCCATGCAAAAAAGAAAAAGCTATATGGGAGAGTTTCTGTCTTTGCTTTGTAACAAGGATCTTACCAACATTAGATTGGTACAGTGGCTCGCTTTGAGCTACTTCTAAATCTTTATGGTCAGATATTAATATCATCTGACCATAAACAGTAAAAATGTAAGATTTAACAATTAGTATCTATTTGCATAGGTTATAAGTGCTCTGGTCTCAAAGATCCACACTTCATCCTGATGTCGCATTTCTTTATTCCACTGTAGAACAAAGTTGTAGTACTGTCATGAAACCAGAGACCATAATGCGCAGACCTAAACAGAAGATCTGAGCTCACACCAGGTTTTACTTAATAAAAGCGTCTCCAGGGAGACATAAAAACAGTCCGTCATAGTTCTCCAGAGTTCAGACACACAGGTCCAGTGAGGGAGCTAGAGGTCGCTGGACGCTCCCTTCAGGCTGGAGCGCTGCTTCTTCTGGTCCTTCTGACCCATCACTCTGTACAGCTTCTTCTTAGCCTCCCTCTGCCTCTTCAGCTTAGCCTCCTCGTTTTTCTCCTTTTGCTGGAGGAACTCTTTGTGTTTGGCATGCTGCACCTTGTGGGCATTCTTCCTCTTGTAATTGTGGACTGTGCTCAGAGCATGGAGAAGTGCTGCCACCTAGAGGACCAGAAGAAACTGTCATCTTCTAACATGAGGACAAGACAATAAGCTGGCTACTGTTTGAAAAGAGATCACCAAGCTCTGATATCAGTGGAACCCACTCAGCTCTTAGACTGAAAATCCTGTTTTAAGAGGAATTTCATTAACCCACTTTCAGCAAAGGATGGGTCAAGTCAAAATTTGGGGTTTTGTCTTGACAGATTTGTCTTAATAAATACAATAATGTAGAACTGCTTAAATGAAGTTGAAGTAACAGATAAATTTGAGAAAATCCTTTTCAATCCAGTCCGGTTGTGCTCACCTTCCTCTCATGCGGCTCTCGGATCACGCTGGGCCTCTGGAGGTCCCTGGGGGTCTTTCCTTTGGGCTGCTGCTGTTTGGGTTTGCTCTTGAAGGGGAGGGCCTTCTGAAGCTCCTTGGGAATATGGAGCGGATTGAAGCGGCGCGGAGCTCGGACCACCGGCTAGACGGAACCACATAGATTCGCAACCAATCACATCAGGGAAATATTATATATACACATTAGATAACATTTGTAATAGTTTTATGTATGTACAAATTACATTTAAACACCTTAAGTGCTGCAATGTAAAATAAAGCAGAAAAAGAAGCAGATAAGAAAAAAAATCTAACAGGAAATAAAAATCAGGAGTGACAGTTGTTTCTTTTCCACAATAAAGACATTTCTGCCTTTATTTCGTAGAAGATCTCTGTATGAACACTGGATCTGTTTGTCATGTGAACAGAGTCAACACAAACTGTTAAATTCAGATTATTGACGTATCGCAGGTGAATAATAAATGTCAGCCCAATATTATTTTACAAAACCAAAGACATTAACAATAATGTATTCATACCCCTTGAACTTGAAAGAGTTCGACACAACTTTAAACCTGCAAGACCTAAACCAGTTATACTTCCAGTCTGAACAAGGAGAGTACTGATCAGAGATGCAGCCAAGAGGCTCATGGTGATTCTGGACCAGATGCAGAGATAAACATCCAATCTGTCCACAGAAAAACTATTAGTCATCTTCACTAATGTGGTTTTATGGAAGAGTGGTAAGAAGAAAGTCGTTGTTAAAAGAAAACCATAAAAATCCTGTTTGCAGTTTTCCAGAAGCCATGTTGGACACAGCAAACGTGTGGAAGAAGGAGCTTTGGTCAGACCAGAACAAAATTAAACTTTCTGATCAAAGTGCAAAACATGGAGAACTAACACTGAACATCACTCTGAACACACTATCCCCACTGACAAATATGGTGGTGGCAGCATCATGCTCTGGGTTGCTTCTCTTCAGCAGGGACAGGGTGAGAGTTGATGGGAAGATGGATGGAGACGAATACAGGACAATGTTGGAAGAAAAAAAAACCTGTTTGAAAAAGACTTGAGACTGGAGAGGAGCTTCACATTCCAGCATCATGGCCTCAGTACAAATCAGAGCCACATACAACCAAAAAATACAATCTAAATGGGGCGTGCCGTGGTGGCGTAGCGGTTAGCGCGACCCACATTTGGAGGCCTTGAGTCCTCGACGCGGCCGTCGCGGGTTCGACTCCCGGACCCGACGACATTTGCCACATGTCTTCCCCCCTCTCCCCTCAGCCTACTATCATATAAGGGACACTAGAGCCCACAAAAGACCCCCTGGAGGGGTAAAAAAAACAAAAAACAATCTAAACAAATGTGCAAGTCCAGTGCTGGCAGAAGAAATGGCTCGTGTTCTTTACTAAAGAGAAATTCTTCAACTGATAAAATCTGATGTCACTCCATTGTTGCTTACATTTGGTGAAGAAGGAAGTTATGATCAGTGTATTCTTCAGTGGTTTTCATATTGTTTTCTTCAGTGGTTCTTGGTGGAGCGCCCCCACGGGTTGCTCTCTTCCACAGAAAACCTTGTGGAAGAGAACTGCACCAGCTTTGGTCCCCAATCAACCAGAGTCAAAAATTGTCAAAAATTAAATATTAATGTTTGTCCATTCGGAACTGACTGTGGATCAGCGCTAGAGCAGTTCTTTTGCAATCAGAAGGTTACAGGTTTGATTCCAGTTTCCTCCTGTCACATTTTAAAGGCACTTAACCCCAGGTTACCAAGCAACTTGCATACTGGTGTGTGTGGCTATAGCATAAAGCATGTTCATGACTGAAAAGACGTACTTCCCTAAAAATTCATCTTGCTGAGTAATGGCCCAAGAGTTGGGTCAATGGAAAACCAGTGTCTTCAATCCAGGCCTTGAGGGCCTGTGTCCAGCAGCCTTGAGATGAGTCCCTGGTCCAACAACCCTGAATCTCCTCCTCAGTATTCAGTCAAGTCCTGCTAATGACTTTATATTACTCAGGTGTTTTGAAGCAGAGACACGGGCCCTCGAGACCTGGAGCTGAAGAGCCCTGCGACAGACTAGGTTTGAGTGAATGAAATGTTCCGTCTCCTTGACAACCTGCTCAGAAGGCTCTCATGAGGCTGTCAGGATGTGTGTTGTACCTTGTACAGAGAGTCGGGGTTGGGTTTGTTGCGGATGCCCAGGTCGTGTTTGAGCTGCCCCAGGGTCCTCATACCTGACCAGCTGTCCTTCTGACCAGCAGGGAGCAGCAGAGAGGTGACAGGATTGTAGAGCTGAGGGACTGACACTGGGTACCAGGAGCGCAGGAACACAATGTCTGCACACACACACACACACACACACACACCAAAACACACTGACTTTTCTACTCTGCAGCATTATCTGGTGAATGCAGTGAATTCACTACAGCTAAAGAAAACTCAGAGGAAACATTAGTAGAGCTTGTAGAAAGTGTGTGTAATCCTCAGAGCACAGTTAACTGATACATACTTGAGAAATGTTTGCACATCTCATCTGAAGAGGATCCCAGGCAGGATTCCTCAGAGTCTCTAAACCTAACAGTAGTGCTGAGCAGCTTTGCACCATAGAAACACTCACCACTCATGAGCAGTCGGTCCTCAAATGTGGCTCTGAAAGCTCCTGCAGGTGAAGACAGAGCCTTCTTGATCTGACCCCTGATCCCTGACACGGTTCGCACCGAGGCTCCTTCAAACTTGGCCACTTCCAGCACAGTGTTGAACATACCCTGAGCAACAGATCAACATTAGACCTGCTGCAAGGCAACGTCAGACCTGCTGCAAGGCAACGTCAGACCTGCTGCAAGGCAACGTTAGACCTGCTCGTGAGCTGGTGTGTGTAAATACACAGAACATGTTCCCACCTTAACAAAGCAGGTGTTCTTAAAGATCTTGAATGGATATCCAATCAGCTTGAGCTTCTTCACTATAGTCACCGACTTGTCCAGATCCAGAATGACTCCAGTGGCCGCGATACGAAAACTGGCCTGCAGACAAAAAACCCCAAAAAACCTGGAGTATAAAAACTGCACAGCTAAAAAACTGATTTTAAAGAAAACAAGATGTTTTTCTTAAACCTGTAAAATAAAGATTCTCAGATATATTGAGAATCTAGAGCAGATTGTAGTTTATCACCATGGAGTCAGTCTTACCTTAGTTCCAGTCACCGACTGCACAGCCAGGAAACCAGAACCCTGGGGTGTGATGGGACCTTTGAAGAGACAAACCCAGAGACAAGAACTTTTAAAATCACAATATCTGTTGGGTTTTCTTAGAAACTTTGTAATCTACTTTGAGTAATTAATTGAGCATATTGCACTGTTTGATAACTAGGATCAGTTGGAATGTATTTATGATTGAATAGAAATGGCCTTTTTGTAAGTTCCTTGATGACATTTAATTTGAATACAAAAATAAAATTGAATAGTTAGACCAGCGTTTTCTATTTTGTGACAGAGCGCCAAAGAGGACATTGATTTCAGTTGCCTGCTCTTAAAGGGACGGCTTTTTATGATATCCATTCTTCTGCAGCCACACATTGAAATCTGGCTGACGAGTGGACCAGAGAGAGTATTGATATGGCACAGTTTGGGGCATTGTGGTGCTGCAAATAAACGAGAATGCTGTAACACTAAGAGGTGGGCAAGATATCATCCCACAAACACACCGGCTCACCTTGGAAATTATAAATAAACTATCAATTTGCAGCGCAGACACAGAGTTGAGCGATGGGCAAGCTTGTTGAGATGTAAAAGCACATGCCACACATAGTTCACACAGATGTGTCATTGTCACTGCATGTTAAACATGCACCTCTAACAGCACGGCTATTTGTGGTTCACATTGAGTTTGCACAAGCAGAGGAAATGCTGTGGCTTTTAAATTTCATAACTACCTTGGTGAAGTATTAGCTGAAGTAACATGAGGGGTTAGTATAGTATAAATGCTGATACAGGTGAAGCAACAATGCCTTTGAAATCATCCAGCTTGAGTGGAAGATGGCACACGCCAGGTGAACTTCAGGGGTACAGTTGCCACAGCACACCAGGTGCTGATGGAGTGATCTGTGCCCCCAGCCCCCGACTTCTGTTCAATGCACCAATTATAAACCAGTCTTTCAGGAACAGCTCTGCTTTGCTGATGAAGTTTGCAGCGCAGTGGAGCACAGCAAAGACGCATACAGTCTGGGGTCACTGATATATAAATATATATATTTAAAATAAAAACAAGCAACGCTTAGCCTGGCAGGGGGGTAAATAAAGCCTGGTGCTAGACAGGTTTGTAAGCCACTGGGGGAAATCCTGAACAGTCTGTGATTTTTCTCACTGGAGAAATTGCTCCATCTATAAATCAGCTTGAAGTGTGATGGCATGATGTAAGTTCTCTGTTCAGAATGTTGAATATTTAAACGATGATTAATTGCAATTGAATGTGTCATTATTATCATATAAAAGCTGTTAAAAACAGATAATTTTAGTTTCTTCCTATCCACTGAATCACCATTCAATCTGAATGAAGCCAGTTGTCATCAGTTTGAAACAGATTCAATGGTAAGTGGAACTTTCTTTTGCACAGAGCAGCAGTGTCTCACCCCAGATGGAGGCTCCACAGTGCATGTGCTGCGGCGTGTACTTGAGCAGGCGGTGGCGCCCGTTGTGATCTTCCATGTGAAACAGAGGGATGGTCTGGAAGCGGCGCCAGCCCAAGGAGAAGATCAGAGGATCCTTCGTCTTCAGGATCCGCTCGTACCATCTGTGTTTCTTTAGTCGCATCTGGCACGCACACACACATACACACACACTTAATTAGGAATGCTTTATTGTCCGTGTTGCAGAAAGCTGTCTTTTGTCTTCACTCAACAACACCATCCAACACACTTCAACCATGGACTCAGCGGTTTAAAAACACCTAAAGATAATACACACTGCTTCATCTGGGTAAAGGTGCATGTTGTCAGCTGACAGTGTGTGTACATACCTGGAGATATCCTAAGTTGCCTTCGCTGGAGCCCAGCCCACCCAGGATTATGGGATAACGGGCATCAAAGTTTGTCACAAACTCACAAGGCAAAGAGCCAATTTCCATCCGGATGTACATTCCAGGTCGGAAGCCTTCATACTGAACCCTGCTCTCATCATCCATGTCCCCAAACGTCGCTCTGTTCAGCTGGGAGCCAACAGAAAGACAGACAGCAACCAGTCAGTCAGGCTGGAAACAGCAACCAGTCAGTCAGGCTGGTTTTTGTACCTCCGCCTGCTTCTGCAGTTCCTCCTTCAGGTCGTCGAAGTATGTGGCATCTCCATCATCATACTCGGAGTTGAAACGTTCCTTCAGTCGGCGTTTCTTCTCCAAACGTTTGTTCTTCTGAACCTCTTCATTATCCATCTTCACCTGGGGCTCTTCATCCCCATCATCATCATCATCATCGTCCTGTGTATCCTGCAGATCACACGGTGCATTAGGACAACTATTGAGATGGTCAATCTGCACCAGCAGCCCCGAGCAGCTGGTCCCATCATGAGTGTTTCTAGTTGAAGATGGACAGCAGCCCCATGAACCCGTCACAGAGCTGACCTGACCTGACCTCTGGCTCTTCAGCAGTAAAAGCTGAAGAACCTCAGCATCTTTCCAAAGGATGAAACATAATAATAAATGAGATTATCACTGTACGTCACAACAACTCTCCTGAATAACAACTATATTAAACTATCTGTCCTGTCTTGTTTTGTTTTGGGTTTCATCATTGGTTCTGATAGTACATTACATCAGACATGTGTGAAGACATACAAGCCTCTGGAAGAAAACAAACTAAGTTCTTCAAACACAGACAGTCAGACTGGCGCTGCTGCATTCCATACCTGAGGCTGGCTCACATGGACTTCTCCCGTCTCCAGATCTTCAAAGTCCCCATACATCTCTTCTAAACAAAGCATACAGACCACTCATATCAGTTCATCTTCCATATTGTTGGAATAATATCAATAGTAATCACAGGACAGAAAGGAACACAATGGAGGAACTATGGAGAGAAACACCCAAAAACACTGTTGGGTGGGACTATCAGAACAATAGAGGACTGGGATTGAGTTTTAGACTTCTGCTGAGGAAGATAAGATCGATAGATAAAATCAGCTTTACATGCAATTTTCAGCCAATCACCAATCTCCTGAAATTAAGGAAATTGATGCTGGTGCTGATGACCCCCTCCCCCTAATAAGAGCATGAGAGTATGATGTAGAGTAGAGTGAGCTTCTGTTGCTGAACTCTTCCTACCGTCTTGTTTCAGCAGCGTGGCTGCATCCTGGCCTTCCTCCCACTTCCCCGTGACGAAGCAGTCCCTGATGGAGTCCAACACCTGAAACACACAACATTCCACCTCAACATGGCTGCGTTCTGTAGGCCACTAGCTTAGCGGCCTCGGTGTGGAGAAGGCAGGTGGAAGTTGACCTCTTGGACATCCCAGTCGTGGCGGGTGTCGGCATGGAAACGGGAACAGTCCAGAGCGTTCGCTTGGAGCTTTTTGCTTTTCTGAGGTCGGCTCACTCTGAACAGCCCTCCCAGTTCCTCCTCCTCTTCCTCCGATTCCGTCACCTCAACAACTTCAAAACAAAGCCAGTGAGTTTGAGACATCCTTCAGAGAGCCACACTGTAGATGTGAGCAAACTTATCACAATATAAACATTTCATGTCAGTTGATATTTTTTGTTTTAAATATCCGAAATATTGCCAAACTGGTGGCGAGATCATTCCTGTTTTATCCACAATTTTCTCTCCACATTATTGTTTGTTTTTTTATTACGAGCTATGAAGCACAGCAGTGAACCCTGAAACTGCTGCTGTGCAAGTTACTCAACAGGTTGTTGCTAGGTAACACTTAGCTGCTTAGCTGGCTGTGAGAGGTGGAGCGGCTAAAGCTTTTCCTCTGCCTCCATCCCCCAGAATGCTGTGCAGATCTGGAGGATGGAGTAATTTCAGTGAAATTACTGAATATTAAATCGTATGCATCATCTGTTGACCACATGCTTATGGTGAAATATGTTATTGATTTACTGCCGTGATCTAATAGATGTTCATAAATGAGAGGCTCAATCATAGGCCTGTCACGATAGCAAATTTTGCTGAGCGATTAATTGTCTCAAAAATTATTGCGATAAACGATAATATTGTTTGAAGACCTTTTTACACTGATTTAATGGAAATGACGTAATAATGCATGCGATTTCTTGTCAAAGACAGATACACTTTATTTTCAAAAGAACACTAAACACTGGAACTGATAAACAAAATAAACAAAACAACCAAAAACAAAAATAAAATTGATTCTCAGTCTCCATGAACAAAAAATGTACTGGAAAAAAAACTAAACAACATAAAGCCAGAGTGGAAATAAATACTGCATTCAACCAAAAGAGGGCAGATTATGAAGTCTGTATATTATGTTGCCCTTCAGTAATAATTAGATTTAAATAGAGAAGACGGGCACATCGACTACCTGATGCAATAGTTCACACTACTTGATTTTTTGCTCCTATTTTTCCCCTTATGACAATCTTAGCACGTTGGTCTTCCTAAGATTGTGTGGTGTGTTACGGTAGATCGTCGTGGCCGCTCCGATCTAAATCAGGGGTTTTCCCCGACTGGGATCTTAACGCAGCCTGTTGAATGTGACAGGTAGCCAATCAGAAAGTGTGGATTCTCCTCCCTGTTTTCTGAGGGGAAATTACGTCGGGGAATCCCAAACAGCTGACACGGCGCAACCCGAAGTCCAGCGGACATTGGAGATGATATGTGGAAACAACATTAATGTTTATTTAACATGCAAAGAATATAGAAATGACAAGAGGAGGAGTTGGAGCGAAATTGCTACCGCAGTTGATAAACCCAGTAACTTTTCAGCTGTTCTTCGTTAACTTGACATAAATGGGTTCTAATGATTTTCATTCAGTCAGGACTTTACGCTGACACTAGCCACATGCATTGCAGGTAGATTGTAGTAAAGCATTGATTAATGCCTGGTTTTAAAATCAGTTAACTGGACTTGTAGCCATTATTTTGTGCCCATTGTTGGACACCACACGGCAGGACCGAACCCGATCGAACCGTTATACCTAGGATTTCTGTCGGCTAATGTGTGGTCTGTCAGGTTTTGAAAATGGGCCGACAATCGGCTGACAGCTCTAAGATCGTGTAGTGTGCACTGGGCTTTACACTAAGGAAATGAGAAAGGAGGAGTCAGTGGAGAGCACCGGAGTTGAGCCCTTTTTCATTCGGTGTCATCAACAGAAGGAGAAAAAGGACGGAAGAGACGATAATGCCGATAATTAAAATGACATCGATAGTTTTAATTTATCGTACATTAATTGATTTACTGTTTATCGCGACAGGCCTACTCAATCATAAATCAACTGATTTATTATCTGAAGAAATTAAACCAGACTGCGTACCTGAACCATAAACAAGTTTTCTCAAATTTGGGGCAGCTTCTTGTTGCCGTAGGAACGCCTCCGCTGCTTTCTGCTGCAGACCCTCCTTCCATCTGAGAGCCCCTGTGGGTGTGAACAGAGAGTTAAAGCATAAAGAGAAAACACAAAGTCCCTGCATGTCAGTGGCCAATCCTTCTGGTAGAACCGGGTCAATCAGGAGGATGCAGTGACGGAGGGGAGTCCCCTGGTGGCCTGGGCCCAGTATGAATGTGTGAGCAAATACAACAGTTCTGAATCTATGTGACTGAACATGGACTGTTGGGCTTCATTTGAAGCATGTCAGAGCCTTTCAGGTCTCCTTCAGAGACATAAACTAACAGCTTTGACTGGTATACAGCAGCAATTAAAATGGAAAAAAAAAAAAAAAACTAAATAAATCAGTAAAAAGATTTCTCAGCTACTCGATATCTAAAGGCTCAAAGAGAAACATATTAATACAATGAACATGTGGACGAACCTGAAGCAGATCTAAAGGACCCATGATAGTTACCCTCCTCCTGATCCTCCTCACTCTCTCTTTCAGAGTGCTGCTTGCCCAGCTCTTCCTCGCCCTCATCAGTAAGCTCATCCTCTGATTCTTCATCCTCTTCCTCTTCAGAACTGTGGCCAGAGTCTCCAGATGTTCCTGCCTCCTCTTCCTCTTCACTCATCTCCAGCTCGTCTTCGCTGTCTGCGAACGCCGGCAGCTCAGCACAGCTTCCTGTTCTTCCTCTCTCTGCCTCCAGCTTCTGCTTCTTCTGGGGTGGAGCGCCACCTGCTGCCGTCTCTTCACATTCAACATCACCTTCATCATCAGCCTGGTCACTGCCTTCGCTATCATCTTCCTCACTGACATCCTCCTCCTCCTGGGTGAAAATCACCTTCCTTCGCTCTCTGTTGGTGGTGGGATCCCAGACACTTTGTTCTTCAAGTATCTCCTTCTCTCTAACACACACACACAGTTGATTAGTATCATTATTATGATAGGCATCTGTGTGTGTGTGTCTATGTGTGAGAGAGAGTTTACATGAAGCAGACAGATGCATCAGTACACCATGTGAGAACAGACCTGGTGTGTTGGCTGATGTGCGACGGTTCCAGAGTGGCTGAGCCAGTGAACAGAGACACCTTACTGGCAGCCATCTTGGTGTCCAGAGTAGAATGTGCGTCAATGAGAGACTGGACCAGCTCCGTGGTGGGGCGCGCCTCCTCCTGTCAGCCAGCAGGCGGGACAGTGAGCAGAGGCCAGGTGGTCATAATGAAATGCTCAGACCTTGCATGAAGAAGCATGTACCTGCAGCTGGTTGACGTGACTGGCGGGCAGGTCGATGTAGACGGCGTCCTTGTCATAAACCAGCCCCCCCACCCCTCCCATGGGGGCATACAGCAGGCGCTCCTTCTCATTCAGAGCTCTCTTCTTCTGAGCATCAGGAAGTGGACACGGGTCGGACAGGAAGCCCACGTCTCCCACCTGGAAGTCTCCTACACCTGTCGTCAGACACCACATTACAGCAGCAGGTTGGCTTTCCAATGCAAAGCCTTGACTTAGATTGAACTATGTGTGCTAGGCTACATTCACACAGCAGGCAAGCATGACCTTTACCTGACCTTTACCTGACCTTTGCGCCCATCAGAACGATCTGTGATCTGAGCCACTTCCATATGTGGAACTAAATTGGATTCTTATCTGATAATTCTCAAAGCGTCTGCGGTCTGAACATCCATGTCACATTTTATCAGTCTTTTGCATCATTGATATGAAACATGCATCATAATTGAATCAGAAGTGAATCTCAGAGAGACAAGAGGGTGAATGTGTGAAGGTTTTCAGGCCTGAACACATCACAGCTCTGCTGAGTGTACCTGGGATGTGGACCTGGCTTTTGTTTTTCAGATGTGCCCCTCTCAGGTAGCCGTACAGAGACACCGTCCGGTCACATTTAGGATCCGTCCTGACCTGCTCTGGGTCCGTTAAATCCTCCATACTGAAAAAAACCCCCAGAGAATTATGAAGAACTGAAATATAAAAACCAGCATTAAGAAGACTAATTACTAGTGCCTTCAGGTGATGTTAGTGTTATTAAAGCAAAACAAAAATTGCTGACAGCCCTGCTGTTCATTTGACTTTCCTAATAAACGTCAAGATAATACGGTGGCCGACAGGTGCAAATGCGCAGCAAAAGAGAAAACATGCAAACAAAAAAGAAGACACCCCCGAATGAAATGCAGCAAACAAAAAGAGAGACGCAAACACCCCCGAATGAAATGCAGCAAATAAAAAGAGAGACGCAAACACCCCCGAATGAAATGCAGCAAACAAAAAGAGAGACGCAAACACCCCCGAATGAAATGCAGCAAACAAAAAGTGTTGAAAACGGAAGTGCTCCAGACCACTAGGGGGAGTCAAAGAAAATAGTATTCATTTCTATGGGACCAGATGCAAGATTCTTCTTCTTCTTCTTCTTGGTATTTATTGGCGGTTGGCAACAAACTTACAGTAGCATTACCGCCACTTACCAGTATGGAGTGTGGTTCGAGATGGTCTATAAACTTTCACTTTCTACCTTTTCCCTCCATTAACTCCTGATTAAACATACCCCCACACATACACACCTGCTTATATTATCCAACTTGCTTATAACTTTATATACCCCTCTTTGATATTCTTTACACATTCACACCCAACTTGCTCTACTCATATCCTATGAAATAGCTTTGTTTTTTTAAGATACCGAATAATTATTTGAATATGTCTACTCCCGAAATCTCTCCTCAAAAATTCTATTAAATTAAACCTTTCTTTAATACCTACACACTCTCTCAGCATGCATCTTCTCTCTTCTTCATACTTACAACACTCTAAAATAACATGCTCTATTGTTTCAGACTTCTCACAATAATCACACTTTCCAGATGCAAGATTCAGAGAGATACCTTTACTTTCTTTCAAATTTCTTTCTCTGAATCTTGCATCTGGTCCCATAGAAATGAATACTATTTTCTTTGACTCCCCCTAGTGGTCTGGAGCACTTCCGTTTTCAACACTTTTTATTTGCTGCATTTCATTCGGGGGTGTTTGCGTCTCTCTTTTTATTTGCTGCATTTCATTCGGGGGTGTTTGCGTCTCTCTTTTTATTTGCTGCATTTCATTCGGGGGTGTTTGCGTCTCTCTTTTTATTTGCTGCATTTCATTCGGGGGTGTTTGCGTCTCTCTTTTTGTTTGCTGCATTTCATTCGGGGGTGTCTTCTTTTTTGTTTGCATGTTTTCTCTTTTGCTGCGCATTTGCACCTGTCGGCCACCGTAAGATAAAGTACCAGAGATCCCATCTCAGTAGAGATCATATGCATATGGTTCAATCTGAACTGTTTACAGTGACATCACAAGTTCCTGGCTGCTGGGGCCCCATCATGTGGAACATCAAGAGATCTTGTTCCGTTTGTTTTTGTCCCTTTTTTCTCTAAATTGGTAGCAATTCTGCAGAAAATATTTTCTGATGTTTTTGATGATGCAACATGATATTAAACAGATTGTAAATTTAAAACTGAATAACATTTAGAAATCTAAAACAAACTTCCAGAAAACGGGAAAGCAGCTTGAAACACTGAGTTCTTTTAAATCAAGACTAAAAACCCTGTTTAGAGTTACTTTTGATTAATAATAAATCAAACATGGACCAACATATTCGATGTATATTGCTGATTTTGATGATGGCACTTGACAAAATATAATGTTTGTTACTGGTTTCTCAGTTGGTCACTGCATGTTGTTTTTAGGACTTTTTAATCTGTTTTATGATATTTGAACTGCTTTGTGGCTGAAATGTGATACACAAATAAACTAGATGAGGGGTTCGCAAGTCCAGTCCTCCAGAGCTACCATCCTGCAACTTTTAGATGCATCTCTTTTCAAACACACCTGGTTCAAATAAACTGCTCATTACCAGCCTACTGCAGAGCTGAATGTTTGCTGGTGAGGAAATTCAGATATTTTGAAGCATCTAAACATTGCAGGATGGTAGCTCTTGAGGACTGGACTTGGGGACCCCTGAACTAGATTGTTTAAAATTCTGGTTTGCAATAATGTATTTAGCCACTTAGATGAGCTTACAGTGTCACAAACTGGTAATTATGGAAATGTTATAAGAATTTTGATTCATGTAAACAAGAAGCTCTTCATAATGTTTACCAAGCCCAAAACTAAAAGTAGTGTTGGTTCCATGAGGGCAACAACAGAAAACAATGATTTTAAAATATGATTAAATTCAGTCGTTGTGTGCAGCACAGAGATAAAGTTGCACTACTTAACAAGTGTCCTGATGTAGATGGTTCAATGGTTCAAATGGTTCAAATTGATTCTTAATAGTTTTCAGAAGTATACAAGCCATACAGGCTACTGTCAAAAAGAAGGAATGGATTTTCAAATGCTTTTTTTTATCATCAATCGCAATGAACACCACAAAATATCATAGTTAACCAGATCACCCATACCCAAGCTCTGACAATGATCCAATAGAATCATTAACTATGCGACTAACAGCTTTTTCCACAAGTTGTGAAATCTGTCCAACTTCCATCCCCTCTGCAGATGCGCGCGCGCGCGCGCACACACACACACACACACACACACACACAGCTGCACTAAGCAAAGACTGGTTGAGACTTTAGCAACGAACATTTATATACTTTAGAATTTTATTTATCACAGAGGGTACCATTGCAATTTTGTTATGTTTTAGAAACATAACTACAAATAAGAAATAGGAAGATAAAGACTGAGTTTCTGCACACACTCACACTTCAACTGCACCTCAAAAGCAGTCAATTTGTGTTATTTTAATAATAGTAATATTAAGAATGTCAATAAAGTTGGCCAAGTAAAAACTCCCAGGCTGCACTTTGTGAAAGAGGAATTTCCACAGCTCCCACTCACCGGTCAACCAGCAGATAGGGGTGAGACGTCTGCCACACCAGAGGACGAAACTTCATGACTGAGATGAAGCGGCCCAGGTTCTTCACCTCCTGGGTCTGGTACTCCCCGTAGACCATCCCAGACAGGTAGAACAGCTTGGCCCCCTGCAGGAGCCAAACCCAGCTTACATCACTGCCCTGAGCTCCACTATCTGGACAGAGAAGCCGTCCAGCCGGAAACATCTGATGGTGTACCTACCTGGTAGACTTCAGTCCAGAAGCGGTGCTTCAGGGTTTTCTTCGTCTTCCTGAGTGACTTGTTGTTCTTGAATGAATCCAAGTGAGTCAAAACACCCATTATACGAGGGAAACCATGAACCTGACAAATGTTGAGGAACTCAAAGGTCTCCATCTCAAAGCCGAAGCTAGCATCAATTAGCATCAACACCTGCAGACAGAAAGAAGCTGCCTCACTCACTCTGTTTTTTAACATGTTCAACTGTTCCAGACCAACAACAATGTAATAATGTAGAAACAGCTGAAACCAAATATTTACATTAGGGTCACTGACCAGATAAAGCATATTGTATGAATTACAGATGAATGACTGTGCTTTCATTCCGTGAACACAAAAAGTATAAATGATCAATATTTCTCACAGAAAACTTTAAATGCAGAGAATGTTTTCATCTGCACTAACCGGGTCAAACAACAGCGCCATCTTGTGATGTAATCAGAGTAGGTCAAACCATAAACAACTGAGGCTGGATACATGAAAATGGAGGAAGTTGTGAGGATTTCAGTGAAGATTTGAGCAACTTATCTGAAGCTTTAGAAGAAGAAGTTAGATGTAGTGTGAAGAAGAAGGAGCTGGTTCTATTGAAGGGACAATGGCTATATTTATTTGAGCCAGATAGTTCAGGAAGCAACGGTGACTCCAAGGTTTCTCGGGAGGAAGGATCCAATGACGAGCAAATGAGAGTGGAACCTTCTGGTATCAAGAAATTGGACCCAAAAGGATGAACTGGACTGCTGGAAGTCCACAACTCTCTGATATCTGGGCTGGTTTTTCTGGATTTTTTCACACATTAAAGTTTTTTTAGGTGTCGCCTTTAAATTCAACAATAAGAGGGTCTATGATTACTTTAATGTGTTAATTTTGATTAATTAATTACATACTCACTTTTTTCCCACCCCAACATACAAAGGTTCAGCCCAGCACCTTTGTATTCACACATTTCTGGTATGCCCATAAACGTGGCACACAAACAACGTCCTTAAACAAAAGTGATGTTAATTTCTGCTTCTAAACCGATCTGATTGGATGCAGGAGAACTTGTTGTGTTCAAGTTGTACTAAAAGGAGTTAGTACATCAGCAAAGCTAATCAAGTCTAAAATATAATCTCCATGCTGCAGCAGAACAAATGTCCAACACTAATGTCAGCATTCACATTTCTGAAGAAGCTTTTGATTAAAGTGCTATTATTTAACTCAAAGTGTTAAATGCGTCCCACCACTAGAACTAGAAGCATTCAGTCACATTATCTGAGCTTTCCCAAAACATTTAAAAGGCACGTTAAGTTTAGTGTATGTAACCTTCTGACTCTGAATAAATGAATTCCTACATCTATTCAATATCGTGGCATTTAGCAAACCCAAATCATTTAGTTGATCTGAATTGATCTTAAAGGTTTTGACTGATTTAACGTAACACAAAGAGAACAAAGTTTGTGTCTCTTAATATCTGGTTCCAGCTTCATGTACTGGATCCGTCTGGGTTCCATCCCCTCTGTAATTGTGAAATCCCTTTATACTAGCTCACTTGCCCAGTGTTATTACATTCCATTAGCTCTGAATAGAACACTCACCAGGTCTGCCACCTTAGCCAGATCGATCATCGTGTTGATGTCGTTGTTACACTCCATGAACGTCAGCCGACGCTTCTTACCTAGAGAACACACAAAGTCCATGTTTATTTTATGCAATAACTATTCCTACCATAAACTGATCACATGACAGCGGGTCATCCAGCTAAGAGATTAAATAAACATCTTTATTTTTTTAATTACATGATTTAAAATATGTCCTGATACGTAAAACCTGAAGATGATCAAATGTTTTACTACATGATGTCGTGTGGCTCTTGTCAAAGTTAAAGCTGAAACCTACCGGACACAATAGTCACAGGTCCACATATATCTCCAAGCTTCTGTCTGGTGAAATTCTTGATCAGGCAGCGGATCAGGGTACTCTTTCCCACCTTTGGGGGTCCAACCACCACAATCACAACTGGCGGAGGTTCCAGTGGGGTTCGGTCCACCACAGGGATGTGGTGCTTTTTAGCTTTGATGTCTTGAGCCCTGGAGAGAAACAAACCTTTAGCAAACTATTATTGGAAAACACCAACTGTGTAGTGGAAAAGAACCTGTGGAAGGTCTTGGCCATGCGGACAGCAGACTGAACCGAAAACGCTTTGGGGTTACGTTTGCGCTCATCTTCTTCAATCGATCCCTCCTGTTTCTTGGCTTTCTTCTTCTCTGCCTTTGGTCCGCTGTGTTTCTGCTGGTGCTTCTTCTGTTTCTTTACCTTCGCATCCATCTTGCTCTCTGCGTTGCACAAAGGGAAAATGGCTCACGAAAAGGCATTAAATAAAGTATTATTCAAACTGTTTCACAGCAGTTGCAGTTGGGGTGAGAATCAGTGAAAACAATCTCAAAGTGTAAAAGTTACAGATGAGTGAATGGTAATAATCCTACCAGCATATTTAGCTGCCAGTGTTTTAATGCCTTTGGTCAAACTCCTCAGTGCACCAGAACATAAAACTCTTTCAACCTGATGGGCAGCTTAAACTGAGATGGATGAAAAACCATGGTCAGAATATTCCGCCTACCAGAAAAGTTTACACCACAAAGCTCCAGTTTGGGAGGAATAGGAAAAGCTACTTAAGGGGAAATGCACCACAACCCAAACCCCAAAATAACACCAAAAGCATGATGGTGGCAGCATCATGCTCTGGAGCTACATTCATTCAGCTGGAGTTATAGTTTTGTCAAGGTGTATATAGATCTCTCACAACAAACAATAAATCAATTAATCGCATGATAAATTACATTTTCCACTTGCATGATTTATCGATTTTCTCTATCAAAATCTGGATGACATAAATCTTCAGTCTTTAGCAACTTTGGTCTCAACTAGCCCTTTTTTATGACAATTTTGTTTACAGTGACTTCATAATTCATTTATTTCATTTTATTTGTTGTTTCTGTTGTTTTGTTCATTTATTTTGGATATTTAAAAATTACCATTGTATTACTTGTGGTCTCAAAACCAGAATGAAATTGTTTATTGTGATAACTTCTGGGTCAATTTATCGTCCAGCAAAATATGTTATTGAGACAGGTCTGGGTGGATAAAATTATGAACACGACTAGTCAATTTTGACTCTAAACTTTTACATGTCTGCTACCGACCTAGAGATGAACGGGGATGTTTCAGCATCACGGTGAGCCGAAAAAGCATCTAACTCAACAAAGCATTACTTCCTGAGAGGAAAGGAGTTGAACTAGCCAAACCAGAGTCCTGAACTAAATGTTTCTGTGGATCCTCCTGAAGAGGCCCGCGGACAGGAGGACCCCAGAGGGAGGGAAGATCTGGAATCCAGACTAACTCCCGGTAAGGACTAAATCCTGAAGACTATGAGTGTACCGGTACTTTATTCTGAGAAAAGAATTGTTGGTCAAATAAAAAAAATCTTAGAATGTGACCCTTGATTTTGCTTCTACATCAGGCTCTACTTACATTCCAAATAAAGCTGGAATGTAAAATTGTAAAAGTAGGAGAAAATGTCTAATGATTCCATCAAGCTAATAATTGAATATTTTATCGGGTTTTAGTTTAATCCAGAAACACTTCAAACTACAGACATGAGCAAGAAACATCAGACAACTTCTGAGCTCACCTGAGGACAACAGGTAGTAAAGAAGATGGAACTCAGCTGGTCGCTGTGCCTTTCCGGGTACAACCCGAACAGGTTTCTGGTTTAGTTCTACCTCAGACTATTAAAAGAGCTAAGTGCTTTTAAAAACTGTTTTCAATCCACGGAACGTGAATATGCAGCCAGCCTAAAAGCTGGCTGCATATTCTAAAAGCCGCCATGTTTGGTCTGTAGAAGAGCCCACTGAGTGGAACAGACTGCGGGACACGCAGAGTTAGAAACACAACCTAAAACAGTCCGCATGAAAACATAACTGTTACCTGAAAACTAAACCGTCCGCAGAATTCCTCCTGGTAAACTCCTGGTTTGGTCTCACACGTGCAGAGGAAACGATGAATGGGAAGTTTGTCACCGTGCAACAATTCTCCAATCCGACTGAGAACAAATATTCGAAGGTTCCGCACAAGGGGTTATGGACTGCCATACTATTTCACCCCCTGTTGGTTGAATGAAACTGGTGCATCTACAGGCAAATATGTGTGTTTTATAGTTTGTTTTTCTTGTAGTGTATGAATTATTCAGGATTTTTCCTAGTCTTTTCATTCACCGTCAGGAATGAAAATAGTAACCTCCATCACAGGTGGGTAGAGTACCCAAAAACTGTACTCAAGTAAAACTACAAATATTTCAACTTGTTTTGATAGAAGTATAAGTTCAAAAAAATAGTCATCACAAGAAATTACTCAAGAGTAATAAAGTATTTGGTAAAAAAAAAAAAAAGTCTATTCCAGTAAAGAGTAACTGATCAAAACAATTATTTAATACTTAAAAATGACAGACAGATCTAAATATAAAGTTATATTTAGAAATGTTGGGATTTTAAAAACCAAAGTGAAATATAATTCATATAAATAACATAATTACAAAATAACAAAATTGGGCAAAAGAAAAAAAAAATCTAAATCAGTTTCTTTCTATATAAAATATGAAACTTTAACAAAAACTGCAAGGGTGTGTGTGTGTGTGTGTGTGTGTGAGTGTGTGTGTGTGTGTGCGTGTGTGTGTGTGTGTGTGTGTGTGTGTGTGTGTGTGTGTGTGTGTGTGTGTGTGTGTGTGTGTGGGTGTGTGTGTGTGTGGGTGTGTGTGTGTGTGTGATTGGTTGAAGTAAAGCCAGGAATACTGATGGACCTTCCAGACACAGCTGTCTTTGTACCACAATCACTGTAGCTGATCTTTATTCCACTCTTCATGAGACAACTAGCACCAAATGGCTGGACCTCTGTTGAATTATGTCAGTCACTTTAAAGTGACTAAATATTTATCTAATCCCTTATTTTAAGTTAAATGAGACATTTGTCATTATTTTGTAGAAACCAGTTTTCACGTTTTAAGGGTTTTCTGTCATTTATTTGAAGGGTCATAAAAGTTTCATTTTGTTGATCATGCCTGAAAGGTTTGAAAGAGTAAAAGATCCAAGGGGTTGAATGCTTTTATACTCACTGTATTTTTATTGTTCTTTATACTTTTAATTTTATTTCCTCTAAAGTTTATAAGTATGTTTTTACACCGAGAGCGTGTGAAAACAAATGTTCTGTTTGTGTACACAATCTTGTCTGACAAAGCTGATTCTGATTCTGAGACATGTCACATGGCGTGACAGTTTCTAAAGGTTTTGGATTCCTTTTTAGAAGTTATGCTGCGAAACATCTGCTGTACGACCTACTGCTGGTCAGAACCGAGCAGAACTCTGAGTTTTGCCCTGCAGCTGGTGGAGTGACTGTCACATTACAAACCTTTACTCTATTCACCCATAGACCAAATGGTTACAGGCTAGCACTGCAAAATAGAGGCTGATGTTTAATAATAAAAAAGACAATACAATGATTGACTTCCAATTTTAAAAAACTTGCTTTACTGTACAGCTTTATACAGAAGAAAAACTGGTGGGAATTTTGTCTCAACATCAAAAATGTTGAAATAACATGTTAGAATCATCACAAGCATGGGGTGGCTGCTCACTACTGAGTCATTTTTTTATACTTTTTGTTCTGCTCTGTTTCTTTTCCCCCTTTGTGGTTAATGGTATCATACTGTTAATAAGACTGAACATTCATTTAGAGTAGCTTACTTTTGATAATTTGCCTACTGTGTCTTTTGGATTTTGCTCCCATTTTTTCTTTTAACATTTTTAAACTCATCTCACAACCTGGTTCCAATCCAGTGATCCAATGAGAATACTTATTGGTCTTAAGATTCTGATCTGAAGTGTGTGTTTCAGTGTGAGAAGAGTTTTTCTGAACAAGGATTCTTAGAGCATGCCCACAGGTCTTTTTTATTTAACATGATATAACTCTTGAACAGGTAGCATGGATTTCAGGTAAGTTGCCAACTTCATACTTCTGTCAGGAACATCACACCGATTTGATGGACACATACAACAGTTCATGTTTAAACTATTTTGTTTATCTTAATTATAAATATCAGGAGTTTGAGAGGAAAACATTTTTCTAATCATTAATCATTTCTGATCTGCTAAATCATATTACCTGTATATTCTTGTCACAAGCAGCAAAAGCAGGATTTTCCGTCCGCGACAGTGCAGTAACACTTTTACACCACTGGGAGGGGCTAGTAAACAACGCTAACTACTGCAACTTCGTCTGCAGCAGTGTGGAACTGAAGAGCAGTGTCAGAAGGAAATTAATGGCAGTATGACAACGGAGGCCAGGACAAATTATGTTCTAGTATCAGTGGAGGAGGTCGTAAATAGAAGGTTCTGATCGGCGTTGGACAGGGCTGACCTGAATTTTGGTCTTGTAACGCCAGATTTTAGCAGTATAATTACAGTCGCTGTCGTCATCACCATTGTCATCTCCTTCTCTGCATGGATTGATTTAATTTGCAATGTATTATGAAGAGTCGACTAAACTCCCAGCTGCCTTTGAACTTCCTCTCTTAAACATTAAGAGCTTGTTGTCCTTTGGATGATCCATTTTCACCTTCATCCTAATTTACTGTTATTGATTTTAAAGCATCTGGCATGCAGCCCAGTCCTGCACTCAGCCAAAGAATATGATCATCACAAGATTGGAGCAAAACTGGAGATGGGTCACAGATGAGCAGAAAAAATAAAATAACGCAAATGAGCTTTTGTCCTACAATTATAATAAATTTGTTTTCCTAGATAAAAATGAAAAAGAACTAATTTTGGTAGGTCTTTTATTCACAGCAGCACATTGTGATATCTGCTAGAAATTAAGACTTGAGACAGAGTGTTAATTTGATTGTGAGGAAACATAATGTTGTTTTAAAGGGTTTTTCAAATAAACAAACAGGAAAAAGGACAGGACTATAAGTGGACATTGTTTCAGGTGGACAGCTGAAAGACTTCTTAAAGTCAGCGCTTGTGTTCAGCGCTGTCCTGCAACAAATACGTTTTGGGACTCTAACTGGCCTGAGCAGTTTTCCATGGCTGGTCAGACCCAATGCGATGCGGCTTCTAAAGAGAGAGAGGGCAAAGTATCAGGGCAGGTCGGGCTGCCCTGATACTTTGACTTGGGAAAAGAAAATGTAGGCTGTATTTTTGCTAATTGTTCCCTATGTCATTTTGAGAAAAAATATTTTCATATTTTTTCGTCGGGATTTGTTGAACATTTTTGATGTGGAAAGTTAAAATTGAGAGTTTGAAACCAAATATTTACATAGACAAGAAAAAAAAAACATGTGCAACAGTTATATTTTTCAGTGTGTATTTCGATAGAGAATAGACAAATAATATTATTTAACAACAAATCAGTGGCTTGACTTACAAAAGATATTGACACATTCGGTGTCACCTTTAAAGACATGACTGACAGAAACTCGAAAAAGCCCGCACAATCTACTTCCATACAAACACATGAAATGCATAAAAGAGTTCGCAGCTTTCACACTAAGATTTGTCGAAGGGATAAATTTCGGAAAGTGCGTTCACAAATTTTTTTTTCAGATGTACAAAACGGTGCGCACGCACGTGCCTGCGCACTTTTCCCAATTTGCGTGAAATGGAGCGCAGCTGCTGGTGCCGCGTGGACCTCACTGTCCCCATCACGTATTCAAGACAACACCAGACAGACAGACAGACAGACAGACAGACAGACAGATTGCTCCTGGAATAAAAATAAAACAGCTAGCTGTGGAAAGTGTTTTGTTTTAGTGTGCAAACAAGGGAATGCTTTTTCATTTTAGTGATTGCAGGCGCACAGAGCGACCATTCAGTTGTCAAATCAGTCATTTGAATTTTCAAATATATTTTGCTGTAGTGCTGACATACATGCAGAGGGCAGAGTACCTTAAAACTTGTACACAAGAGCAACTTCAACACATTTTCACTCAAGTAAAAGTAGCCGTCCAAGAAATTACTCAAGTAAGAGTAAAAACGTATTTGGTAAAAAGTCTAAAGTACTAAATAACTGATCAAATTATCAATCATTTAATATTCCAAATATTATATCATCAGATGCACCAAAAAATGTAAAGTTATGCAAATTTGGTATTTTAAGAGCCAAAACGACAATAATTCACGTAGCAAAATATAAGAAATTCAGGCAAAATAATTATTTTCCATATTAGTATCTTTCAATATAAAACTTATGAAACGTTAACAAAAACTGCAGGTGTGTGTTTGTGTGTGTGTCTGGGGAATGGTTCCTTAAAACATGATTTTCATTCAGTGGGCAGAAAATCCAGACATTTTACTGAAGTAAGAATAGAAATACTTTGTGACAAAAATTACCCAAGTAAAAGTAAAAAGTACAGCTAAGTAAAAATACTTTTAAAAGTACTTTTTTTAAAAATTACTTGAGTAAATGTAATTAAGTAAATGTAACTAGTTACTACACAACTCTACATACATGCAGCACATAAGTCTGTACAGCTCAGACAGCCAGTACCTCCATGAGGTTTGTACTGGTTGTGTGTTCTTACATGAGGTACGCTGTTACCAGCTTCTGTCAAAGCTGCACCTACTGTGACATATGGGCTTGTTCCGCCTCATTGTTTTACACTTTACTGAGGCTCCGTCGGATGGAGGCAAGCTTGATTTTGTAATCAGATTTCATTTTTCCCTCAGTAATGTTTTTTTTTTTTTTTAAAGAAAAAACAATCACCCTGACTCGTTTGCAGGTCAAGAGAAATTAACAAGAGAGAAGCAACAAAAGTAAAAGTCTTTAACAAAGTATTTCTCATTCAGCTGTTGCTGAACAAACGGCCACAAAATGTAAAAGCAATATAAACAAAAAGTGTCAGTGAGAAAGTATTAAAATTCAAAAATCTTGTTCCAACAATTAACACTTAAAGGGATTCCCTGTGTTTTTCTTTCTTGTGTGGGCATGTGTGTGTATGTGTGTGTGATCTTTTCCTATCATTACTCCTTCTTCAGGAGCAGTCTCAGCTGGGCTGTCAGGGTCTGCAGTCCAAGAATGAAAGACACAGCATGTGTTCTTCAGAGACAAGATGTAACAGATTGGAAGACATACGTCTTTAAAATTTGTTGCAGTCAAACAGTTTTATTTGGTCAAGTTGGACAAAGTTTGATGTGATCACATTATTACTTCAAAATTAAAATTTGGGCTTTCATAGTCTACATTCCATCCATTTTCTTTGCCAAAATATTCCTGGCAGAGTGCTGGGAGGGGTGGTGCCTCATTTTTTCAGAGGTCAATGTGCAAGTCTGGATAGGTCAGTAGTCCATCACAGAAATTAAATTCTAGATTTTTTTTGCAGGAAAAGCAACATTATTTTCAATAATGCTTCGGGGACATACAGTACATTGCGATGTACCTGCAGCAGTACTGAGTGATTTTTTTTCTCCTTGTTTTAAATATGGCAGCATTAATATCAAACATCTCTCAATCATCTGTTAAGAGAGTTGGTCATGTGTTCCTCCTGCTATAACACATCTCATTCAGAGAGCTGAAGTAGAACCTTTATATCTCTAAGCTCTGCTGGAACATGCTGAGGAAGTATTCATTTGATTCAGTTGTGTTGAAGCAGGGATGTTTGCAGCCCTTACGTCACGACTTTGGACAATTCCGTTCTGGCCAATAACTGATCCCCACCAGGGGATCTGCTCTACTGAACAGCAAACCCCTGTTCTCTGGTCCATAAAAATTACTTTTGCAGTGCTAAGACTATTCCAGAAGTTGTTGTTGCTTTGAAGGAGATAATGATTCAACACTCCACAGTCAGATCCTACAGGGGAGCGTTCATGTGGTCATGGCATAGAGGAACCAGAGTATGGTCATTTCTAAGTGAGTCTTGATTAGTTTAATGTTGTCAAGGAGCTTCTATCATACAGAGGAACAGAAAATATCAGAATGATTCCTGTTGTGCATCTGTATGTTTTGCACATGCATCCACTAGTTTTTCAAGGCGCTCTGGCACTTTCTCTTTGTATTTAAACATGTATGTTAGGTAGGTATACAATCATTCTAAGATGATTGTGCGTGTATGTATATGTTTTTTTCTTATGGCCCTGTGTTTGTCATGTACTGGACTGAGACCAGGGGCCTCATGTATAAAAGAACATAGCTGGCATGGCTTAACTGAAGGATGACTGTCTGACCTGTCAGCAGCTCCAACTGCACCGTTAACACATGGCTCCTTTTTTAAGTTTTGCTCATAGCTCCAGGATGATCAGTCTGGGCAATCTAAATGCTAATAAACCACCATCAACACATCCCAGCAGTTCAATATGGTTTCTGAACACAGGTTCTCTCCTAATCTTTCTATTGGCCATGTTCTCCATCTATCAGAGCCAAAACCATAATTACGCAGCACACCTTTGTGCAGCTACATATATGTGTGTGATTGTCTACACACTTTGATCATCTTGAAAAGGTTGTCCATGTCACCCATATTAGAAACTGTCACTGCCCAGCAGTGTGTGGGCTGTCTGCTGAGTATAAAGTAGTAAGTGGTGGATAAAGTAAGGAAATCTTCATATAACCTTTTGTATAAATTGATTTTCACTTGCTGAGTATGTTTTGTCAACCAGACTCCTGCAATGGATCAGTGTTAGGTTTCATAGGCTAGCTTAGCTCCAGAGAAACTGTTCTATTGCCAAAATGCCAAGTGTGTAAGTTTGAACTTTGTACACTTATGTAATAAAGGGAATCCACAAAATCAAAACAAGGAAGTGAAATCTCCTTAACATGACCAGCTCATGATGGGTCACAGATGACTGGCCAAGTGTTACTAAATGTAAATCCAGATTTTGACAGTCTCACTGCTGTATATACCCTGACCCAATCACCATTCTATGATGTGTGAGCTGGCCAAGTATGTGGGAGAACAAATGTATAGAACAGAAGAGAGGATGTATCACAGCAGATGTGACACCATAGGGAGTGAGTAGCAGTGTCATTGTTAGTGAGTCTGACTTACAAGATTGGGGGCTGCACCTAAATAAGGAGAACATAGTTGTTCTTGTTTTTTTTTTTTTTGTTCTTCACATCTGCTTTATGACAAGTGTTTTTATTTCATGATCCTGATGTGTAATCTTGGACCAAGACTTCCCATTCCGCAGTTCTCAGCCAGTCCTTGGTGGATTTACTGTTATGTTTGGGATCATTATCATGTTGCATGGCACCGTTTTGCTTCCCAGTTTGTTTTTTTTACAGAACAACAAAATTCAAGGTAGATTGAATGTGCTGTCCAGGTCCTGCTGCAGCAAAACCTCTCCAAACATCTGCCTTCATGCTTTGCTGCTGGTTTGCGGTTCTTTTCCTGGAATTCTGCATTTGGTGTACAACAAGCAGGGGCCTGGTGTATAAAAATGTGTGCTGCTTTCAGACTAAAAATGGGCTTAGGGACAAATTTTGAAAAGTGTCAACCACAAAAAAATTCAGATGTATAAAACCATGCTCCCGCATGAGGCTTTCTTTTATAAATCCCAACTAGCTTAATATATATATCCACTTGATGACATACTAAACATGGGTTTCAGAAAAATACAGCATATTTAAAAATACTTAAATATATAATTTTTTCACCAGGATACTTTTAAACATCAACACCAGCTGTATCCCTGTAGAGTCCTGAAAAGCAACAATAACCTGCAGACAAGAGGATGTACATGTTAGAGAACAGGAAGTTCTGTCTCTTTGCATATAGAACTAACTCTGTCATGACTGCCTTGCAAACTTACAACAAAAACCAAACTGAATCTTCACCTGGAATGAAACAAAAGGTGTTGAACTATAATCTTTGATGGTGAGCTCATCCTATGAAGGGGCTTTCTTTAACCAGTCCATATGAAGCAATAGCTTGTTTTGTAACCCAGTTCAGCCATGGAAACTGCTCCATGCGCTGCATCTGTTTTTGTTGTTCAAATAACAACAGCCAGACTCAGTGATGTGGAAATATTGGTGATAGATTTGTAATGATCTCATTCATCTCTTCACCTCTCTGCCCTCAGTTTTTCCTCTCTCAATGTGAGGATCAGGTCATTTTTATTAAATGACAGATCAGTTCACTAGAAACATCACAGAACCTAAAGTGGCCCCATTTATCAGCTGCTGTGCGTGAGACAGAAGCGTCTTTATGAAGAAAAATACTCACACACATAACAACTGCAACAACATACTGCAACACGGCATAAAACCACAACTTGTGGCTATATCTGAATCATGCTCTGATCTGGCAAACCTTGCTTGGCCAGTTTGTGAGTCACTGTCCAACTTGTCTCCCTTTAAAAAGACTTGAGACTGGGGTGGACAGTCACCTTCAGCAGGATGATGATCCTTCATCTACAGCCAGATCTACAATTTATTAGAACAATGGTTTCCAAACTTTTCAGTTTCTGACCCACCGATTAACAGTGTAAGAGAATTTAGACCCCATGAACTATTAATTCAATTAAACAGGACCTTAAATAAAAGCACAAACAGCATCAGCAGCCAACATCTGGATTTGATGTATTTGCAATTACTGTTTATTTCTCTTTCAACATTTAAAACAAATATATACATTTTCAGTCCCATTTTTATTTTGGTTTTATTCCTGATAAGACCACATCCTAAATTGTGGGTGGCTTCAGGGGGGCTGGGAGGGTGGGACGCCCCCGACTCGGGCCTATCCACCTTATTCCTGGGAGGCTTACTGTGGAAATGATTATGGGTCTTACTTCCGGTGCCCACCGCACCGTATTTTCACTGTATTTTATTGTTTTATTTATAGATCTTTATTGAGATACAGAATACATAACAGTACAAACACAGCATACATTGTGGTATAATGTCTGCCAGGGGTTACAAACATTGAGATGACACATCACTATAACATTACATAAATACATTAAAGAGAGGACATAAAGAGCATGCTTTAATAGCTTTGGTATTGGTGGAATTTTCAATAGTTCTGATATATTGACCTCATTTTCAAAAATGGAAAGAAGTGGTTTTTGATTAGCATAATGGAATTTGTGAATGTGCCATTTGGCTAAGAATATAATAAGATTAATAATATCACAATGTTTAGTTTTGGTTTTTTTTTTGGTTATTGGGTAGTCAGTGAGGCCAAACAATACATGATCAAGACAAAGGGAGAAATCTGGATCAATGAAAGTACAAATCAAAGTGCAAATGCTTTTCCAAAATTGAACAGAAAAGGGGCAAGACCAAAATACTTGAAACACATCTCCTGGATTTCCTTCACAAAAAGAGCAGATAATATCCATATTATTGTTAAAACGTTGTAGAAAGATTTTGGATGGGTAAATTCCACTTCATGAACTTTATTATCTTTTGAAAATTCACATCACACCAAGCTAATATTATGTAGTTCTGCTGTTTTATACCGTCGGCACAAACCTGCAGCTCAGAACTTCACTGCTTTTCTCTTTTCTATTACTGTCAACTCTTCAGAGAAACAAGCTGCTAACAGTCCTGCTAAGTCACGGTCATTTCGTTACAAAACTTAACGCAGTGTTCCTGTCGCTCCCCGTGATAAAACTCATAATTATGGTCCTCTGTACTGAGCAGCTCTCTGATAGCAGACGGTGTGTCCGTAAGCAAGTTTTACTAAATATTGTACAATAACCGAAAAGAGAGATGTAACTTCTATCATGAATATAGATTAGCCAAAAACCCTACAAATTACTAGGAAATACTGTTACTTCTGGTAGGCGCTGGAAGTAAGACCCATAATCGTTTCCCCAGTAAGCCTCCCAGAATAAGATGGATAGGAAACTGTGAAATCTCTGCAGGGTCAGGTTGCAGACCTGAAGGTGAAGTTGAAACTTGCTCTGGAAAACAACCATCCTAGAGTCTCCACCCAACCAGAGGTCCCCCTGCAAACAGAGGAGACCAAGGAAAGACAGACCTCCAATCAACCAGGGGTCTCCATGCATAGCCTGGCTCGGCCTTTGCGCCGACCCACACCCAGGTTGCAAACAGAGGGGTCCACGCAAAGCCAAACCTCCACACAAACATGGAGCTCCGAGAAAAGACCGACGTCCATGCGACCAACCTCCACTGGTTGCATGGAGGGCCTTCATGTTGGCATTGGCGTGAAGGCCAATCTATGCCCAGCTCGGCCTTTACGCCGACCCACACCCAGGTGACACTAACCTAGGTCACTATCCAGACCCAGGTTTTGCTAAAACTGGGCAAAACCAGTTTTAGCAAAACCTAGCAAAGAGTCCATCATATTAGGACTGGGCTTTAGTCCAAATATGATGGCCTGTGTCTGTTTTTATTTGGGAAATAAAAACAGACACCGGCCTCAATGCAAATAAAATTCCTGACTCCAAAATCAATGGAGAAAACACAACATCAGTTTCAGAGTTCAAAGCAGCATAAGAAACATTATTAAAACTTTCCTATGCTGCAAGCAGGTAAGATTTCTCAAAAATTAATTGATTAATTGATCTCTCTAAATTTTCCTAAGGTGTGAATGTGTGTGGGCAAGGATAAGTGTGTTAGATGATGGATGGATGAATATTTGTTAAAAGTGTCTGACAGCAGAATATGAAACAGAGAATCTGTGAAAAGTCCTCTGGCTCTGCTACTGTCCAGAAACAACCAATCAGAAACAAAAGACAAGCTTTTGGTTCTGATTGGTTTCTAATGTGTTGAATGTGTCTCAGCACATTCAACACATTAGACTACTCATGTACTGCAGCTACGCAATTGGCAGAAATACAACCTAACATTGTACCATCATTGTTTATTTATAGAATGATTTAGAAAACAAAATGCTGTACAGGTTTGTCAAAACTATTTTGACTCATATTAGAACTTTGCATTGATTTCCCTTCATTTTAGTAGCTGCGATTTTGCCTAACCCACACATTTTCCCTAACCCTAACCAATACTAGTCTATTCATAACCCTTACATGAACTAAAACTTAATTCACATCTCACCTCTAAATGTTTCCCCTGACCCAAAGCAATGAGTCCATCATATTAGGACCAAGCTTTGGTCCTAATATGATGGACATAATGCAGTGTTTCTCATTCCGGTCCTCACCCCCCTGCCCTGCATGTTTTAGGTGTTCCCCTTCTGCCACACACATGTATTGAATCTGCAGAAGACATGCTATTGCAGAAGAGGTCATGCAATCATTTGGATCAGCTGTTCTGAACTAGAGACACATTTAAAACATGCAGGACTGGAATTGAGAAGCACTGACCTAATATGACACTGGACATATAATGGTGCATTCACACCAAATGTGTTTTGAGCGTCAGGCACGTTTGCATTCAAAGTCTATGTGGAGGCACGTCGAGGGCTATTGCGGCGCACTTCAAGCACCTAGCGCTAGCGTTTGACACATCTAGCACATCCAACACTCCACATAGACTTTGAATATAGAATATAAAGAGACTCACCTGCTATGAAGTTAATTTTTTGGTACTAGAATTACACTGAAGATAAATTAGTTTAATCAAAGCATGTCATAAATATGTGTCTTAAGTCCAGAGCTTTCTTCTTGCTTTTGCCACCACTAGATGATATGCATGTAAGATATAACATAAACAGCACTATTCAGAGATGCAATGAGTTTATAGCAGTTGTTCGAATTATCTAATTGTCTGTTGATTTACAGTAATCCATGTTAGTAGCAGATATAGAGAGCCCCAAAATAAAATTCTGCTTTGTCCCCATGGAGGCTTGGGCCAGTGGCCCTGATGGCAACATCTCCAGAAAACATATTAAAGATTGTAATTGTAGCATGTGTTACACACAGCAGGACTGGTGTCAGTGTAACAGATGCTGATTTTCCTGTAGAAAGTATAGAACAGGTAGGAGTGATGAGGCAGAAACAAATCTGTGGTTCAATAATTCTCCTGGAATCTGTTCTGGTTAAACATTTATTAAACATTTCAAACAGCACCAGATCTGATCTTTCTTCAAAATAATCTTTGTGTCCATGTTATTTTCTTTGTCCTTCTAGACAATATACTTATTCCTGTAATAAACAGTTTTAGATCCTTTAATACAAAGGTACAGCTTATGTCACACACTTAAGTCTCAGAATAACTCCCATTTGTTAGTCTATATGCTACTGCATAAACGATATACAATATATTTGTAATTTTTTTTATCTGTACATCAGCATGTTCACAGAAAGACACAATATAGCTAAACAGATTCAACTCATGTAACGTAAAAACGATCTAAACAACATGATATTTCTTTCCAACAACTTTCAGAGCCGTTTTATTTCATAGCTGATATCTGATGGTATATTAAGCAATCTGTACATAAAAACAGATCGCAACAGCTCCTGTACAGTAGGTTTATACCTCAGCTAACTAGAACCGCCATCACTCTTTTTCCTCCCGGCACCCGTCAGTTCAGTTGCTATGACAAGGGTAAATAAAACACAAAAGGACTTGATGAGATGTAGTAAAAACAAACAAACAAACAATCAAAAAGCAAAATGCCTGACAGATAAAACTTTACTGCAACCTCCTGGGTTAGTCTGTTTTTCTTCTGTTCTTCCCACCTGAGAACATAGTTGAAGCTCTCATTTTCTCCTCCGCCTGGTGTCTTTCCTGGCTCATACTGAGCCGGTTCTGCTGGAGGCCTCTTCCTGTTAAAATGGAGTGGCTCCTGTCAGTCATCGCCACATACTTCCTCTGAAGCACCAGATCTGATCTGTCTTGTTGTAAAAGCATTCCTAGATAAATTCTTAATTGACATGATAAACTAACTTGTTATGTCTAGCTAAATTTTACCAACCAGGACTGAATTGAACATAAAGTGATTTTCTTGCTATGGAATGTTTTTAGTCTGTCTTGCAATGTACTTTAGGTGACATTTAAATTGAACAAAAAAACTAATGTATTTAAGCTGAAGTTCTTGAAAACTAGAAGTTTTTATTTGATATCTAAGGTTCTCCATTCTGGTGTGCTGTGCATCTGTACATAATTCCAAACAGATCTCTAGTTTTAGCTAATGCCATAACTTGTCTATTAAGGAAAATTAATCTTTATCGACATGTATCCACTGACTGTATTTTGTGTCAAACAACATAAAAATAGTCTGTGCTATAGAAAAAAAATATGATGTTGTACTTATTGTATTTGGAAAAATGTAGCTACACATTGGACAGACACATGTTAGCAACTGAAAAAAAATTTATTTGCTGCAGGTCATCTTTACCTTGCATGCTTGAGCTGACTTCTGCAAATGAAAAACATTTTAATTCACATAGTTTTTCTGTTGGGTATCAGTTATCTCACAAATAGGAAATCTTGTTTATGTCTCTAGGTTAAACTATAAATGGCAGTTTAACTGTAAGCCTTATTTTGCCCTTGATGAATAAATCTAATTGTGTATTTTGCAGTTTTGCATGTTCACTCAAGATGCTGAGGGATGTTTTTGCGGAAGACGTGTGTGTGTGCGTGTGTGTGTTTGTGTCATGGGGGAAGGAAAGACCTATCTTCTCCACCCCCTCCACACCGCCTTGGCCAGGCCTTTTGTTCCCTGATGATGTATGAGACAGTATCTCCCTTGGAGTACCACAGGAATACGACAGCAGAGCAACAACACTCCTCCATAATGGAGACTGATGGGACAGCTCCTACTTTCTTCACTTTGTCCACTACTAAGATTGAGTTGGCATGGCACGGCAGGTTCTGACAGGGCTCTTGGACAACTTTGACAAGGGCCCTCGTAAGGGAAGACTTAACCTGACAGTGGCTCATGTCTGTTGGCTGTGCTGGGTTCCACCACAGCCCCTGACAGATGGATGGTTAGAAGGATGATGTATGAGAAGATGATAGGAACGATGGACAGGAACCTGCACAGGTCTTTGTGGGTTGGTGACAGTGGAGGAGAGGTGATGGGGGTTCTTGATCTTCCTGTTCCTGTTGAACATTCCTCGGATTGCTGGGCTTCCAAAATGTCCACAAGCCAAAACATCTTTCCACAAAACATTCAAAATGTTCAAAGAAAGTATTTGGAGCTTATTCTATTGTGTCATTCAGTGCATTGGATATGTAGAGTAACACAAACTAAAACAGACATTTGGACGACAGATTAAACTAGAGGCACCCAAATTAATATTATGTTCAACAGGCAGTCACAGGTTCAACAACCTGTGACCTCCTAGGAGCTATACTGTGATGGGCTTCATACCCCTAGCTTGGTAACCCAAGGCAGATGGGTCCCAGGTGGGTGCAATGTGAGAGGTGGAGGTGGCCAACCACAGGGACCTTGGCGGTCTGATCCTCAGCTACAGAAGCTGGCTCTTGGGACATGGAATGTCACCTCTCTGGGCCAGGAGCCTGAGCTCGTATGTGAAGCCAACAAAGAGATCTTTCCTGCCAACAGCCATCACTAACTACAATAACTCTTTGAAGAAAATGAACTGTTATGAGTTACAACAACACTTAATTTACCTTCGGGATCAACAAATTATTTTTCAATTGAATTGAACTTTGTGGTGGCCATTTTTTTGTCAGGCTGCATTTTTTAAAAAGATTTTACTGGATCTAGTGGCCTTTATTTGATACTGAATTGACAGGAAAGTGGGTAATGAGAGAAAGGGGGGGAAGACATGCGGCAAAGGTCATCAGGCCGGGACTTGAACCTGTGACGTCCGTGTCAAGCACTGAGGCCTATGTGGAGGCTTGCCTGTGAAAGCAGCTGCAGGCAACAGCTCAAGCACTCTGCTTCCTTCTGCAACATCCACAGAAATCAGCCAACATCAGGAAGAGAACTGCAGACATTCACCAGTCTAGTTCAAACTTGGGCATAATTGCTTTTCAGATGTCTGACTCATTCATCAATGACATGGAATTGAACACCATGAGAATGTCAAGTGATCATGTGGTTCAGGAAGGAGAAGGGTTCTGTGCTCCATGGATGAATAGATGTGGGGAATCTGTTAATCAATCCCAGAAGAAAACCAAAAAATGCTGTGAAGATGCTGTTGAAACTGGTAGGAGAGAATCATTATCCAGGAATGAATCATTGTATTCTTACCTACATCAGGTAGGATCTTTGAACATCTCAGATCTTCTATTTGTCCTGTAAAGGACCTCTTATACAACATAAATACTGAAAGTGTGAAAAGTTTTATTTTCCCTTTTCTTATTTACTACATACATGAAGATGGGGTTCAAATAGTTCCACTCCAGGTGGAAAATATTTCATTCTGAAATGTCAGTTAATTTATTTATTAACCTTCACCCCATTTCAAATTAGCAAATTTTTGTGTTGAGTCACCCTACAGACTGAACGTTGCTAGAAAGAAAAGTTTTACCAAAGCTTAAGATTTGGCATCAAACGCCTTGCTCCTCTCATCAGAAATAGTTCAGCTAAATGACTATAATGATGAAGGTAATTAGAAACTTCATATTTGTGAGATGCAAAGCTGATGAGAGGTTGTGACCAGTCAATATGTTGCCCCTGGCGACACCATTCTAATTTAAATATTGCACATTTATTCAAGGTATGATCATTGGAGCAGGGCAAGATCTTAGATTAAGATTAAGATCTTGTGATCTTAATCTAAACACTTGTGTAAATATCTGTGTGTGGCCAATGAGGTGGTAAGTTAAGAACTCATAAAAATCATTTGCGTCAATTGCACTGACTTTTTAAAGATTTGGGCTTGCTACAGTGAAACAGAAATCTGGTTTCGGCCCTGCTCCAAAAAGACATCAAAGTTCAGGAAGGAAGATCAAAAGTTGGCCTTTGAACTCCTGGCACTCTCGCTACCAGCCAGTACTTGCAAGCTGCTGCAGATTACATACTTGTATTCACCAAACCTCAGTTTGAAATTTTTGACTTGTCTGTCCTCCCTTTAATGGACAGAACTGAGGACAGACAGAAAGGAAAAGAAAACATGACATGTGAGAGGAAGCACAGGGTGTACAAGAGGTTTTTCAGATACTTTCCTCTCTAGTGTGTGTGTTTGAGTGTACGCTGTATGTGTACAGATAATGACTCACACAGGAAATGGGTACTATGAGCTTTTGGAGGTAGAGGCTCATTTATTAATGGATAATACTGTATAATATGTGAAAAATGTCCCCACTACACAAAGACTTGACACACATGCACTAGTGCTTATGATGAATCATTTTCTCAGATTACAGTCATGTATTCATACATGCATGCCTTTAACATACAACTCTGGGATCAGAAAGTAAATTTGTGAGAGCAGTAAACTGCTTTCTTTCATAGAAAAGGAGAAAAACAGCATAGCAATAGTAATAATAATCTATTCTCCTCAACCACAAGCAGCAGATTTATTAAAACAAGATCATGTCTGATCTTCCAAGGCTTAACTATGCTGGAACTGTTGTACATATTTGTGAGAGATTTGGAGTCTGAGAACGAAAGTTCACGTCTGTCCAAGTGGGAAGGGGTGAGAGGAAATAAATTTACACAAGATTTCCTATTTGTCTGACTCCATCAAAATTATACAAAACAATGCACTAGGCATTTCATCACTGCCTAATGCTGTGATAACCAGAGGTTACAAATCCCAAATAACCATAATAAATTTGGCAAATGTCTTTGCTCATGTTTCTGTGCTATTCTGATACATCATGATGAGCTATCACCAGGTCGGGTCGTCTACTGGAGGCCTAGGAGATCTTAGCTGTTCCTAGTTTCTTCAGCTATGTGATGAAGAAAGCTCCTGTCCTGAGTCCTGTCCTGTCTAGTCATTGATAAGATTAGCTCATCTCAGTCACTTCAGCTATTTGTGGCTCATCACATGAAGATGCTTTTCTTCTTATGATGGATTTAAGCAGCTTTGGGCCCTCCTTCTGATGGTTTCCTAATATCCTGAAATAATCCACTCAGTTATTAAAATAGTAGGTTATTGTTTTTCCCAGACTAAGGTCTTCCCAGCACCAGTATGCATGCAATTTGATATGTTTATTACAGATAGGCTCTCTGGAGTACTCTCAGGTGAAAAGCTTATGTTAATATGTTAATTTATTTCTTCCCATTTTTTTCCACAAAGGCACAGATGGCATGAGTCAGAAGCATCAACAGGGTTTTGGATTTTGTTTTAGGCTCAAGGAATTGAATTTCCTCTTGGACTTCAGTTGTCTGAGTTCCTTGATGAAGAACAGAGTTGGCATTATTCTCAATGAAGGCTGGATATTGTGAGGGTACAGGGAACAGTAAATGAAAGAGTCCTCATGTTCTCAATGCAAAATATTGCAGGCTCTGATGAAAGAAAACAGGCTGTTTATTGACTGGACACAAAGGCCACAAAGTGAAACACAGCAGCCCTTATCATTGTCTCATTGTCCTAGTATGCTAATTTCAGAAGAACAAGGAATGTACCATGAATAAGAATATTTGTGTGTGTGTTTATACCATGCAAAAAGTAGCCAAAGGGACAATCACTCTCTCCATTCAGAGGTTTTTGGCTGTAGCTCTGACAACTGCTAGATGAAGCCTGCTTGACTTCTCTGCAATGCCAGTCATGCATATTTTAAACCGAAGGGGAATAATATTGGCTTTATAGGAACGAGCATCAGATGCAAATATGATTTCTGACTGAATGGGTCCTTTACAACATTGTCCTCCATGGCAGCTTAACTCTAACAATATTGTTTAACTGCAACCTAAATTGTGATTCTCACTGCAAAAGCTGTGCAGAAACTGTAAGGAGCATTTCTGACTAGTTAAAGTATCTTTTATATTTTTATGTCTCCTCCCCACTCATTTAAAAACAAGACCTGGTAAAGAGCTGGAGCTTTAGGAAACTGTTGAAGAACTAAAAATAATTATGTAACTTCAATATTCCCAACATGGATAAAATGTAGCTATTGGGTAAACTCATACTGCTGTGGCCACTCCTGTAGTTAATGTAAACCAGACTCAGTGTCTGTAAAATAATTATTCTCTATAAAATCTCTAAATGACATTTTCAGGTAATTTCATTCTGGTAATTTTCCTCAAAGTTTAGTAATGGCTAAAACAAACATATCAATTGGGAATAACAGATGTCTTTTAAAATAAAGTCTAATTGCTTTATTTTATCTTGCAGCACAGCCACTGTGTGCTCTGCCTCGTTCACACGCCTGTTAGGAGTGTTCGTACACACTCTACTGAGCATGCTCTGTCCAATGCATGCTCACAGATATGATGTTATGAATGATGGTGGAGAAACCTGATAATAAAAGACTGATTACACCTAACTGCAGATGATGACTGGAAAACTGATACTGAGAAAAAAATATTAGGGCTCAATTACCTTTTTTATTGTGATAAGGTACATTTTCAGAATGGGAGCTAAAAAAACTGTGATCCAAAATGTTTCTACCACCAGATTAATAAAATGAAGCTGCTGCTTCAATCAACTCTCAACTAACAACTGCGCAGGTTTAATGGCAAAGAAAAGGCCAGTACATGACAACAGGTCATGCTAAGAATGACAATAAACCATAGACTCAATAAAAATACAAGAATGGTATTGTTAACCTCGAGAAATGATCTAGGACCAAAACAGCCTTTAAATATCAGCATTGACAATAAAAACAACTATATTGGTCAATCTGATGTGTTCACCACATTAAGCCCCCTCCTGGTCCTTTGACTTGTATTCAGCTTCTGCATCCATTTCATATTTTTACTCTTTGATTTCAAAAGTAGCTAACAAGTGACAGCAACAAGATTTAAATTGAGCAATCAAAAATTCACAAAAAATGACAGAGTGGGGGAAAATCAAACCCTTAGGTACGTTAATTTATTTCACTTTGATGTAGAAGTTTTTGGGTGGCTAATTGGCATGTTCTGCTATTTATTAAACGTAAATGAAATGTTCTGTAGAAATTAACAAAGAAACAAAAATTATCAATCACTGCTTTGAAGGTCTTGAGACCAGCATTCTTAGTTTTATAATAAGTATTCCTTAGGGACCCATATTTGGGGGCAACAGCATTGGCTCCAAGAGACTCTAAGGGTCAAGAGTTAAATTGAATACACAGTTTTGTACTAGCCATTAGCAAAGTTTTGGTTAACCTTTGCTCTTTGAACAATAAAGTTATCAATATGTTAAATGTACTTCTAGCATAGTTAGAACTGATTACATGTTTGATAACTGATAGTTTCTAATATTTCTTGATTACTAATAATTACTAATATTTATTTTATCCATAAAGACAAGAATATGTAAGAACACTCACTGAACCAATTGTTCAAATGTAAAACTTTGGCTCCAGGGATTGATGCTTTTTTCATAAAATGTATTTATTTGCAACCAGCTTTATCTGGAGCATCAACATCTCAGTAGTCAACTGGCGACTGGAGTTTGAGTTCAGCTTCCCCCAGTCAAACAGGGGCCAAACAGGGGTCAAACAGGGGTCCTCCTTGTTTTAAGGACCCCTGGATGACCTCAAAACAAGCTCACACCATGTATCATTGAATGAATGTGTGAATATTTACGGGTGTAGATGGGGTAAATGGGTCCAGGGTCATTGGAGGTATTAGAGTGCAGATTGACTGGATAATGTGAAAAACTGCTTTTAGTGTTTGCTATGACTATAAAAGTACAATGTAAGTTCAGTCAATAAAGCGTTCACAGGCAATAAACTGATCATCTTTAACAGCGTTTCTAGAGGGATTCTTTTGGCTTCAGTATCAGTCCACTGTGGGCAAAAAGAAGAACTGAACAAAGGTTCAGTTCATTTACTGCCTGTCTGTCTAACCCTATGATTCCTAATAAGATTAAATGAGATTACCTCACATCTCATCTAATGAAGACGGGTCTCTAAGCAACACACTGTGCATGTCAACCAATCTGAAGAGTGTGTGTGTATGTGTATGCAGGCGTGTGTGTGTGGGGGTGTGTGTGTATGTGGGTGTGTGTGTGTGTGTGCTGCCCTCATTATCTCTGGAGAGGATATCGCTTTCTTTGTGTCATCTCGCTCATCACACAGGAAGCATCATACATAATGCAACATGCACACAAATGCACTCGGCTACTCACACCAAAAAGGGAGGAAAAAAGGAGCTACTCAAATTTGAACCCACACACAACTTCTAACATGTGATCAGTACAGTACATCTGGGTTTGTGATGCTGGTGACTCAATTTTGTGTTTTTGAGTGTTTTAGATTTGGGTGACTCAGCCCCATGTTTTGTTGCTGGGTTTACCAGGCTGACTTCCTTCTGCTCTGGCTGCCACTCACCGACAGAACAGAACAGAACAAAACAGAACAGAAC
This sequence comes from Xiphophorus maculatus, assembly GCF_002775205.1. Classification (NCBI taxonomy): domain Eukaryota; kingdom Metazoa; phylum Chordata; class Actinopteri; order Cyprinodontiformes; family Poeciliidae; genus Xiphophorus; species Xiphophorus maculatus. The sequence continues at coordinate 24,546,422 of NC_036452.1, read as the reverse complement.
ACAACTGAACAGGACAGAACAGAGTTCTATATGGCATCTCACAAATGTTTGAATTTCCTTCAGAAAGTCCAACAATTAAAAAAAAAAAGCTTAAAGCAGAACTTTTACTACCATGTAAAACTAACTATTACTCAGATTCCTATGATGTTGTATTAACAGGACCAATGTCAATTTATTTATAAAGCACTTTAAAAACAGCCCTGTACAATATTCATAAAACCCCAGATAAAAACACATAAGAATAAAAACACAAATTAAAACAGACAGGACAATTATATTTCAATGTCAGGTCTAAAGGAAATGCCAAAGAATAAAAATTAGTTTTAAGGAGTGAATTGAAGTGTTCTATGGGGAAGTTGTTCTGCAGATCAGGGCCACTGACAGTGAATGCCCAGTCTCTTCTGCTTTCCAGGCTGATTCTTGGACTATACAAGAGCAGTTTATTATTTGACCAAAGTTTTGTATATTCAATATAGAATACCACAAAAACTATAAAGGTGAACATAAAAAAGCCTGGCTTTTTGCGGTGTTAATGGAAAAGCCTATGAAAAACGTATCTTCCTAATTTTTAGTTGCATTTTTCTGCGCTTAGTCTTATGCTTACTAACTGAAGCCCCAATCCTTAGAAACAGCCATTACCTTGCCTCTGACTTCAGGAAATAAATACTCTAATGTTCATTATGTGTTGCTTAAAACTTTACATTCACTTCCAGTCTTCTTAGAGAGTCGTGTCAGTCCTTAAAAGCTTCTCTAATTTCTCACAAACTTTCTTCACCTGAAAATAGTCTGCTTTACTCAGGAAAGCCGAGGGATGGAAGCCCTTTATTCCATCTGGAGACTGGAGGTCATCACCCCAAAACGGAAAAACACTCGACATTCGCTTTCAAAATAAAAGCTGGTTTCAAAAATCAAAGCAACAATTGCACATAAATAAACACCAAACATAAATAAACTCATATTCTACTCATAATATAGAAAAATTGTTTCTTCATTAATAAAAGTGCTGAAGTAGAACATTCATTTGAAAATATGTTCTTTACAATAAAATGTAGAAACTCAAAGAAACTTCCAAAGCAACACAGAGCATGCCCCTTTCATCCATTAATTTTAATAATATAAATATTATATATGTAAAGTTCAAATGTTATTGTAAGATTGAAGCTGGCAAGGGGAAAAAATGTGAGATGAAACCAAGCCAGAGCGATGCTGGTAATTGGGAGGGTGGCGGAGAGTTCAATGGCCTGTCTGGCCTTCCCCTCTTTAGCTGTTGCTTCCTCAGGACTACTGGGAAATGTAGTGTCATTAACAGAAATGCTAATGTTTTTTTTTCGTTTGGAATAAATTAGAATGGTAGAATGGTATTAAAATGAAGAATCAAAATAATTTAATCAGAATTTAACAGTAAGCTTTGCTGATTCAGTGTTAAATTCTGACACGATCGAGGCCTGCTATTTTCTAATGGAACTTCATATCCCAGATTGCTTTTCGTGTTATGCGCATGCCCCGTGATGTCGGACGTGTAGGGGGCGAGACGATGAAAAATGTGATGTGGGAGGCTAGTATGTGGCGGTGAAATTTGACATTATCACCATGAATTATTTTCTGTTATTGTAAACTCGTCAACCTAGTCTTTTCTGAAGTCGGACCGAGCAGCTCTGTGAGACACACGGAGACAACAGGGTGTGTGAGAGGCTTTTTCAGCTGTTTTTACAGCGGAGCAGGGACTCCCTGGTAACCGTTAGTTTTTTTTTTTCCCCCACTCAACCAGAATGCCGCGAGACAACAAAACTGCCCTGATCCAGAAAATAGCGAAGCAGGCCTTTATCACGTTTAAAGACTGCAGGTCTGCGAACAACGGGGACGGAAGCGTCGTTACGGACAAGTTCAGTGAACTGATCTCCTTAGTGACCTCCGTCCGGGCCAAGGACCTGAAAATTATTCCGCCGAAAAACAAACCGAGCTCCGGCGCAGCTGCACCTCGGAGCCCCCCAGTCACCTACATGCATATCTGCGAGACGGAGGTGTTCAGCATGGGGGTGTTCCTGCTGAAGGCCGGGACCTCCATCCCGCTCCACGACCACCCAGGAATGAACGGGATGCTCAAGGTCTCATTGTCTGCCAGTCTATCCTGAGCTCTTTTTCTCCCACCTGAGTTAAATGTATCTTATGCTGCTGTGAGAACAAAATGACCCTGTTTTGAAATACACTGCTAAGGTTATTGTACCTTAATGCCTAAACTTTATCTGTGGATACAGCAAATCCACCGAAACTACCTTTACCACCTGTTGTCCTTTACAATACAAGAGCCACAGAGCATAATTATTTTTATTTAAAAGTACTTCATTAATTTCATCAATTGTAGTAGCCAATTTAGCCAAACTGTTGTGATAGTCATTAAAATGAACTGAAATATGTTTGGGTTGCAGCTGGTCGACCACATTTTTTGCACCAAATAGAAATTTCATTCGAAAATACTTAATTGTGCTTTTATAAGATTTATACATTGTTTGACTATTTTTTATTAGTTTTTATTGAAGGATTAGAAATCTCCTTTGTAGATATATAGAACCTAGATGCTTCACTTGCTCTCTAAAAGTGACTATTCCTGTATCCTAATTTATTAATATTTTTTATTATCTGTTATGAATAATTAGAAACTGTTAATGGTGATTAATGTTGGAGATTATTTGAGAGTGGCTGAGTATGTCAGGCAAAAAAACCCAAGTTAGCTATTTTGTGTCCAACCAGAACAACCAGCAAAGATTCACAGAAGGTTAGCGCATTTATGAGGAATTATGTTGTTCCTTTTTCTGTAATAGTTTATAGCAATCTGTCTGACAAAAATACATGTGGAGTTTATGTGTTAGGTGAGGTTTCGGCATACATGTTGGACAAAAATTATATCATAGACATTATTGTTGTTTTTTTTTTTTTTAAACTCCCCAGATGGGCTCCTCCTGTTGGTTTCTTTAATTCATTCATTTACAATAACAGATACACCGTCTCAGTCTCATATATGTGTTTTACAGCACAGACTTTGAGTTAAAGTATTTCTTATGTAATACTTTATCTCAAAGGTATTTGAAATGATGATTGTAGGGATGCACCGATATGAAAATTTGGACTGATATTAATATTGCTGTTATGGGCGATAACTGATATCATATATAATTCACTTCCCATTTCACACCTCGATTAAAAACGACCACACAGCTGACCTCACCATCACATGACCAACCTCTTTACCTCCAGAAACAAGCAGCAACAAGATGGAAATAAATATTGGTTGTTAAAATCAACCTAGTTTTATTTATAGAACTGATAGCGATGCTTGTAGCGATATCACTATCGTTCATCCCTTGTTGACTGACTTGTTTTTACTTTATGTTTGAAACATGTTAGCAGCACTAGTTTTTAGATTCCATCATAGTTTTCTGTCACCTTACAGATGTTCTGATTTTCAGCTTATGTGTTGTTGGACAGGAGGGTCACATGACTGCAGTCGGGTTCTCTGAAGCATGTCAGTCAGAATTACTGTGATCTGAACCCCAGGCTGATACCTGGGATCAGACTGGAACTTCCCTGTTTTTGCATCATATTAACAACTTCAGTCATGGACTCTAAAAGAAATGATGTTCTTTGCTGCGCTGAAAGGTAGACTCAAAGGACGAATTGGAAATAGAAGTGTTTACCATCAATCCTGACAGTTTTCTGTCATCTGCACAGGTCCTGTATGGAAAGGTGAACGTCAGGTGTTTGGACAAGCTGGAGAACAGTCTTCCTGTCCCGCCTCGTCTGGAGCCGGCCCTGGCTCCGCTGCAGACGGCGGTGGTGTGGCGCTCCGTGCTCCGCTCCATGGCTGAATACTCTGAGACCAGCGGGCCGTGCCTCCTCACCCCCGTGCGGGATAACCTCCACCAGATCGATGCGGTGGATGGGCCGGCTGCTTTTCTGGACATCCTGGCTCCTCCCTACAACCCCGACGACGGCCGGGACTGTCACTATTACAGAGTCCTGCGGAGCGAGGCCGAGCCGGCGACGGGTGCAAAGGTCAACCAGGAGCAGCTGGGAGACAAGAAGGAGAATGAGGGGTGGCTCCTTGAAATCCCCCAGCCAGAGGACTTCTGGTGTGGGGGGGAACCTTACCCAGGCCCTGTGGTCTCCATCTGAGTCACACCCCTCCTACTGGAACAACACCCAGACGTCCACTCATCCATCCACCAGGAATTCTGACTTTCTGCACCCGTTTCAGGTAATCCACCTATGGGGTGAGAATCAGCCGGAACGCTCTGCTCCTGAACTCTACAGGAAGAGGTCTGGAAGGTGGCCAGGAAGGGACATTCCTAATCTGATATTATATTTCTTTGAATCGTATATTACCTTGTACACAGATGAATGTCATTTGCCAAACAATGTGTGAATAATGCGTTATGGTTAGAAACGTGGCAGCTTTTCCCATGAAGTCTCTGCTGCAGAGGACATCCGCATCGTGACGTCTTAATGCCAAAGCTTGCTCCTGCCTTATTGTGAATATTTGTATACTTAGCAATGGTACTATTTTTATTGAACACTTTTAGTCCTTCTTCCCAAGTGCCCACACTACATTCTATAAAGCCTTAAACTTGTTTATATATCAATGTTTCCTAATAGTTCTGGTTTATTTGATAAAACAGAAAGCTGCTTCTTTGTGGTGTTTTGATGTATTATATTGTCACTTGATTTATTGTGACTGAATCCAGACGGAGACTGTAGAGCACACCATGTTAAAGGCCTACTGAAGTGATAGAAATGACATAAAACGCTGTTTTGACTCACTATCATTCCTATCATGCTACTATATGTTACCTAACCTTGTAGTGTGCCTTTTTCTGAGTCTACACAGGTCTGTAAATCTGCCATGATTATTGTTTTCCTGTTGAGTGTAAATGGAGTAATAAATATGAGGATCCTCATGAATAATCCTCAGCCTTTATTAGCCTTCAGCTATTATGATTAACCTTTCCACTTCTTAGTTTTTGTCTTATTTCAAATGAATGCCTCCATCATCACCGTATGATCCACCCTGGTTCTTATCCGGTAGCATATAGACATTCTGTGGTCCAATCAGCCTTATTGGGATGAAGGAAAAGTTTGCTTCATGCTCAGGTTACACTGTCAGGCCAAATCATTTGAATGATTTCTTTTTTCCATGTTCCTGATCATTGACAATAAGTAATTAACTCTGAAGACACATCAGCATTGCCAATGGGACTAAGAAACAAGAGGGAGGACACTATAAAATGCAATAGGTGGACTTTACTACGTAATATATATATGTTACATATATATATATATATATATATATATATATATATATATATATATATATATGTTACATATATATATATATACACTGCTCAAAAAAATAAAGGGAACACTTAAACAACACAACATAACTCCAAGTAAATCAAACTTCTGTGAAATCAAACTGTCCACTTAGGAAGCAACACTGATTGACAATCAATTTCACCTGCTGTTGTGCAAATGGAATAGACAACAGGTGGAAATTATTGGCAATTAGCAAGACACACTCAATAAAGGAGTGGTTCTGCAGTTGGGACCACAGACCACTTCTCAGTACCTATGCTGTCTGGCTGATGTTTTGGTCAGTTTTGAATGTTGGTGGTGCTTTCACACTCGTGGTAGCATGAGACGGACTCCACAACCCACACAAGTGGCTCAGGTAGTGCAGCTCATCCAGGATGGCACATCAATGCGAGCTGTGGCAAGAAGGTTTGCTGTGTCTGTCAGCGTAGTGTCCAGAGGCTGGAGGCGCTACCAGGAGACAGGCCAGTACACCAGGAGACGTGGAGGAGGCCGTAGGAGGGCAACAACCCAGCAGCAGGACCGCTACCTCTGCCTTTGTGCAAGAAGGAACAGGAGGAGCACTGCCAGAGCCCTGATAACATGTGCGATGACCTCCAGCAGGCCACAAATGTGCATGTGTCTGCACAAACGGTTAGAAACCGACTCCATGAGGATGGTATGAGGGCCCGACGTCCACAGATGGGGGTTGTGCTCACAGCCCAACACCGTGCAGGACGCTTGGCATTTGCCAGAGAACACCAGGATTGGCAAATTCGCCACTGGCGCCTTGTGCTCTTCACAGATGAAAGCAGGTTCACACTGAGCACATGTGACAGACGTGACAGAGTCTGGAGACGCCGTGGAGAGCGGTCTGCTGCCTGCAACATCCTTCAGCATGACCGGTTTGGCAGTGGGTCAGTAATGGTGTGGGGTGGCATTTCTTTGGAGGGCCGCACAGCCCTCCATGTGCTCACCAGAGGTAGCCTGACTGCCATTAGGTACCGAGATGAGATCCTCAGACCCCTTGTGAGACCATATGCTGGTGCGGTTGGCCCTGGGTTCCTCCTAATGCAGGACAATGCTAGACCTCATGTGGCTGGAGTGTGTCAGCAGTTCCTGCAAGATGAAGGCATTGAAGCTATGGACTGGCCAGCCCGTTCCCCAGACCTGAATCCGATTGAGCACATCTGGGACATCATGTCTCCTCCATCCACCAACGTCACGTTGCACCACAGACTGTCCAGGAGTTGGAGGATGCTTTAGTCCAGGTCTGGGAGGAGATCCCTCAGGAGACCGTCCACCACCTCATCAGGAGCATGCCCAGGCGTTGTAGGGAGGTCATACAGGCACGTGGAGGCCACACACAATACTGAGCCTCATTTTGACTTGTTTTAAGGACATTACATTAAAGTTGGATCAGCGTGTAGTGTTATTTCACTTTAATTTTGTGTGTGGCTCCAAATCCAGGCCTCCATTGGTTAATAAATTTGATTTCCATTGATGATTTTTGTGTGATTTTGTTGTCAGCACATTCAACTTTGTACAGAACAAAGTATTCAATGAGAATATTTCTTTCATTCAGATCTAGGATGTGTTATTTGAGTGTTCCCTTTATTTTTTTGAGCAGTGTATATATATATACAGACCAAAAGTTTGGACACACCTTCTAATTCAATGGGTTGTCTTTATTTTCATGACTATTTATAAGGCAAGAAATCCCACTTATTAACCTGACAGGGCACCTATGAAGTGAAAGCCATTTCAGGTGACTACCTCTTGAAGCTCATCAAGAAAATGCAGAGTGTGTGCAAAGCAGTAGTCACAGCAAAAGGTTGCTACTTTGAAGAAACTAGAATATAAGGGGTATTTTCAGTTGTTTTACACTTTTTTGTTTAGTGCATATTTCCACATGTGTTATTCATAGTTTTGATGCCTTCAGTGTGAATCTACAATGTCAATAGTCATGAAGATAAAGGAAACTCATTGAATAGGGTTAGGGTTAGGTGTGTCCAAACTTTTGGTCTGTACTGTATATATATAATATATATATATATATATATATATATATATATATATATAGTTTTGATGCCTTCAGTGGTGAAAATCAAATCACATTTGATTTTCCAACACAGAAATCAGTTGTACAAATGTTCAAACCTTCCTCTTGGGTTTGCAGGTTTGCTTGAGCAGAAACTGAGTCTGTCTGGGATGTCCTGAACGTTACATGTTAACCCTTTACAGTCCAAAGTCACCACTTTCAAATGCTAAACTATTTTGTGTGAACTCAACTTCAATAGATTAAGTTATCAAGTATTTCTGATGATCCACTCTGCAGCAGAGCATCTATACAGCAGTCAGTCAGTCTGTGAGAATCTGGTGAGCAGCTGGTAGGGCAGACCACCGTTGGAGAGTTCTCAGTCTCTCAAATAGAGTTTGATCATATTTAATCATCTTTATTTTGTGACTCTGCTTTCCAACTAATTAGAGTAAGACAATAAGATATGACCACTAATTTATTTCACCTGCAAATACTAACAAATATTCTAACTAAAGTAGTCTAATCTGTCAGAAATAGACAAAGAATTTATAAAGGCAACTTAATCACAATAATGTAGATAAAAAGTTAACTTAGTAATGCAGCTTTAGTGCTAACATTTAATTGATTTAGTGTAAGCATGCAGTCATTTCAAATGTTGTGAGTTTCACAAGAACAAAGACAAAATATCAACTTAAGACCCGTACAGATGGATCTGCTGAAAATATCTGGAAAAAAATCCATGAAGATTTTATAAATCATTTTTTTCTTTTTTTCTTTTTTTGCATGAGTTGCATTAGTGTACATCTTCTTGGCCATCCTCCTGCTCTGGAGCAAAACTGAGACTGGAGTTATTCTACTGACCTGTGATTCAGAAGGAACATTACTCCTGTGTGCTTGCGTGTGTGTGTGTGTGTGTGGGGGGGGGGGGGGGGGGGGGGCGTGTGTGTGTAAGTATAGGTGTGTGTATTTGTGCATTTGCAAACAAAATGCTGTTAAACTGATATGAGTGCTCAACAGATGCAGCAAGGAACTGTTGGGTTTGTAAATGCAACACGTTAAATTGATTCAGGTCAATAAATCATAATTTGTTTAATACAAGCTTTTATCATTTTATGAATAAAACGCTCATATTGTTCAAATTCACCTTGTGAAGTGTCTCAGTTCGGAAGTCTTACTCAGATTAAAAAGCAGAATGACGCTCATCTTGTCTTTACTTTCGGCCTCGGAATAAACGATTTGACTCTTTATGTTTGCGAATTCTTAGCTTTAAGTGTTTTTATTTTTTTTAAGAAGTCGTTTTAAGTGTAATATTTCATTGGTTACATATCCGGTTGAATCACAAATAACTGAATGAAGTTTGGTTGTTCAGAACTAAGTCTGCGGTTCCTCTTGGTAAAATAATATCCTGGACCGACCATGTTTGTCTCTCGCAACAGATATTATTCTTGGTGATGACAACAGTGGAACATGTAGACAAATATAGAAGAGAAAATGGATAAATACAGAACTGAAGTGTGGAGAAAGTTGCCCTTATGGAAATATGTTCTCATTTTTCTGTAATCATCAATTTTTTGAATACTTAAAATAATCGGGTGTCTATATTTGGAATTTTGGAAATATCCATTCCTCCCCAGTCTTTGTTCCTGCTTCTCTGTGCCAAAGCGCGGATTCGTTCAGTTTTTTTTTTTTTTTTTTGCTTTCTAGCTTCAGCATGTTTGCCTACTAGATCAGTGTCTGATAATAACCTGAGGTGACACTAAGATAAAAAGTGAGTGGGTCTAAACTCTGAGTCAGATATGCCAAAGATGACGCAGTGAGGGATTTGCCCAATAAAACTTTCCAACATCAAAAAGTGTGTATAATTTCAGATGAGAGGTTATTATTCTGCATGTCTGCGCGGCGCGCCGCGCTCCAGTCATGAGGAATAAAAGCAGCGTTTGTGTTTCTCATCCTCGTTCATTTAATAAGTCTTAAAACACACATCACAACAAACGACTCTATTATCCTTCAACATATTTACATCTCAGACTTTTTACACACGAGCAACAATTAATGGAAACTCGGAGCGACACCAAAACTGAATACAAAAATAGAATGTCTTCCAACTTTACATATTATCGGGCAGATTTACATTGCATTAGGAGCGTCCTTGAATCAGTCAGTGTACAAAAGACACAGCAAGGCACTGGAGAAACACACTCATCAACAGATATATTAAATGAAATAACTTAAACGTGTCCTCAGTTCTTTGAAACATTATTGCCGTTATTTTACATGTACAAGCGCAGGCCGTGTCACAGTTCAAAGAGTTGGGAATATCTGACTCCCCTTTTAATGAAAACATTTATACTTATATTTATTCATATTTCAGTAGGCTGTGCAGGCAAAGTGCATTCGTATAAGCATCTGTGTGAGTTCAGTAGCATGGCTGTGCGTCTTAGTGCACCACTGTGCACAAGTTCTTCATTCGGTGTTCGGCTGCCCGTTCCCAGAACGTTCACACCGATACTCAGAGAGTTCTTCAAGGAGTTCGTGTGAGTCAGGCAGCCAAGGCAAACAAGTTTTCAAAGCAGACCTAGGAACAGATCCCACTGGCTGCGCTGATTCCGCCTGACGGACGCTCCAACGCGGAGCTTCCAGAGGAGGAGGAGGAGGACACCGTGGACGCTTTCCTCTCCTTCTGCCGCAGGTGGATCTTAGTGTGTCTCTTTCTCTCGTCGCTCCGAGCGAACTTGCGGCCGCAGTAGTCGCAGGCGAACGGCTTCTCGCCCGTGTGCGTGCGGATATGCGTGGTGAGGTGGTCGCTGCGGCTGAAGTTCCGCATGCAGATCCGACACTGGAAGGGTTTGTGGCCAGTGTGGATGCGGATGTGCCTGGTTAGTTCGTCGGAGCGGGAGAAGCGCCGGTCACAGCCCTCCGCCGGACACGGGTACGGCCGCTCGTGGACGGGCGTTTTGCTGGGTCTGTTTGGGTATTTTCTTGGACGCAGGATCGGCCTGAGGGGCAGGTTCTGGGGGCTGTAGGCAGAGGAGAGCCGTGGCTGCCCTGTTTCTGAGCCGCCGCCACCCGGAGCTCCCAAAGTAAAGTTTCTGATAGTGTTCAGCGGTGTCAGGGGAGGAGGGACTCGGAATGTATCAAGAGGACACGGAACGAACGGCTTCCGATCTGGGATAGCTGCAGGGTGCATGTCCCGTTGACAGGCCGGCTGGAAGAAGCCGGAGTAGTCAGGGATGATGGGTAAGAGGCCCGGAACGTCTGAACTGCTGGGTTGCTTGGGTGACGAATACGAGGGCGGAGGGTACGAGGCTATGGGACAGGAAGAGGTGGACAAAAACGCCGAGGGGTCCTGGTACACCTCCCCGCAGCCAGAGGAGGAGTAAGGGGGCGGGGGTGAGTACAGGTGATGGTGGTGATCCAGGTCGGCCTGGCTCTGAGCCGCCATGGTGCAACTTAAAGCTCCACTGGAGAAGTGATGAGGAGATCCAGAGGAAGCCGGGGAGGAAGAGGCTGAAGAGGAAGGAGGAGGTGGAGGAGGAGGCGGCTGGGCCACGTTGAATATGCCCGAAACGATGTTAATGACTCCCTCTGGGTTCCAGTTCCCTGGGTACTGGGAGTCGATGGAGAACTTCCCCATGTAGGTGAAGGTCTGGTTGCGATGGGAGGCGGGCTGGGAGAAGCCGCTGGAGTAGGAGGAGAGCTCCACCGAGCGCTTCTCTGCGTTCATGTCAGCGCCCATCAGGCTGTCTGCGGACAACAACAAACCATGATTCACCCACCTGCTCATACGCGCGCGCATGAACACACTTTGCTACAACCTACAACTGACTGAGCACACTTGAATTTCATCGTTTTCTCCCAAGAAACACTTTGGAAAAAGTCTGTAACAGTTCACTAAACATATTCAGTTAATAAGAAAGATATGTCTGATTTATCTGTCGTACCTGCTGCTACATTCATCTGGTCGTAATGTGCTCCCAGGTCGGCGTTGGGAAAGATGGCCACAGAGGTCGGCAGACAGGCGGCGATGTCATCCACAGAGTACACGCTGTCTGCCACGGGATGGACGAACCCTCCGAGATTCACCGGCACTTTCTCCAGAGTTTTAGCTGTCATCGTGCGCTCACCTCTCTCTCTCTCTTTCTGACTCTTCTTCTTCTTTGTTGTTTTTCTTGGAGCCTAATAAGTGCGTGGAACCCGGCCGCGGAGGGGTCACCACTGCATGTCTCTGTCGGTCACCGCGGTTGTGTGAGGATGCGCTCCGTGTTGCTGCTGCGCTTCATGTGACAAAGTTTACGACTGGCTTTGGTGACGGAAGCGGGCTCCCTGACACTAGTATGTATATATGGGGAACCTTTTGAATGTGACTGTTACGTCATTACCCAAATATGGACAGGGAGGGTTAGAGACTGCACGCGCAGCTAATTCTGATTGGCTGGGCGGCTCCGTGACGATTTCAAAGGGAATTACTTCTCAGTGGAGAGCCCGCTGCTGCAGGAGAGATAAGAAACTTTTTTTCCACTGTGGAGCGAAACCGATGCTCCTAAAAACTCTAACAGCAGAGCGAGAACTCTGCTGACACCTGTTCTCAGTTCCCATCTGCTGTTTTTCAGTCTGCCTCTGATTTAGTTGCACAAAATATCAAAATAAGAGATTTGAGGTTTGTCTTTTGAGCCCATAAAAGGTCGAATCCGGTTGATAGGGACACACCCCCCATTCCATATTTGGTTTTCTGTTCCGGAATTTTTTTGATAATCGGAAAGTGACGAGTTTTACCGAGCTGAGAGAGAAAGAGATAGTGAGAGAGAGAAAGGCATAACCACAGTCAAATGAGACGGACAGAGAAGTGGAATTTCTTCCTCTGGGTGACTAGCTCAAAGGCTCGGAAACTTCTGACAGCCTGATTTGACTATGCTCTAGGAAAGACTAGATTTAGTTCACTGCGAAGTTATCTATAGTCTTTTTATAGAGCGCAGGAAAAAGGAAACCAATATTTCTAGAGGCATGCTGCATGTTAAATATACAATACCTAAAGTTGACTGATCCTCATAGATCTATGTTATTTCTTTCAGACTGGACTAAAGAATAAACCCTGAAAACCCATCAGTTGCTATGTGAACTTCAAGTCACAGATGGTATAAAGACAATGTTTTACATGCAAATGTGCTCATGATTCTTTAGTAAATGTAACCTTAAGGAATTTATTGTAGTTGTGAAAAACGGATGCCCCCCTGTGGTGTCCTTAGGAAGAGTTCCTGTCTCACACCCTCTCTCTGTTCCATACACACAGACGCCGATGCTCTGCTCTACTTGACTGTGAAAAGTCCCTCTGTGGGTGGAGAAAAAAGACAGACAGAAAACACTGGGCACCTTGGGTGGAATCTACTTTCCGTTTTGTCTGCTTTTATGTTTGTGTGTTGCACAGCCACATCACATAATCAACCACAATCTTGTTATGATCTAAATCAAACCTTTCGGAAGGCTTTGGGTGACCTGAAGATACCTGATAAGTGAAAAGTCAAATGTTCATCAATCATGATGTAGAAACCTGGAATCACTCTGATGATACTCAGCACAATATCTCTTTATATGGCATTTTGACTGCAGAAGGTGCCTGGAAAGGGACACTTTAAAAGTTTACTAATTTACAAGAGCTGTACAGACTTTGACTATACCAACAATGTCAGCTACCAGAGCTGATTTGATGAATATTCAAGTTTTGCCATCTCTCCCATATCATTAATGAGTTGATGTCTTTAGCTACTTCACAAACACAGAGTCTTACCAAGTTTCTTTTGTCTATGTTCTAGTGCAAAAATCTCAGTACACCTGAAATAAAACACACATAACTTCCAAGTAATTTATTAGCGAGATATAGGACTTTGTTTTAAGTACATAATTCTTGAATACTGATACTGTACTAGTTGCAAAGGCATGTTGTTTCACTTATAACAAGACATTTTTCCCATGTATGTTTCTAACACTTGTAAGTTATTTTGTCTTCTTTCAAGTGGACTGAGATATTTGCTCTAGAAACTAGACAAACATACTTGGTAAGATTTAATATTTTTGCAGTGTAGGTTAAACAAACTTGATTATTAGTCCCCAAATGGACATTCTGTACATCCTTCTGACATGAATAGGATGTAATTGTATATCTAAATCAACCACTGGGGATTAATAAGGTTAAACATAAAAACTTTCACTTTCCTAAGTGTTCTGTCAAACCATTTTTCAAATCTATGATAGAGACCAGAAGTTCCATCACTCATAACGTATTATTGATATTATGTTGTGTTTAACTGAGTTACAGACCAATTGTTTCTTTATTTCAGTTGTGGTGTGACATATAGTTGAACATTCTTTCAGGCAGGTGGGCTGGCCATCCTTCCAGTACAGGGAGAATGTGGGAGGAGGGGGTGTATGTCAATTTGTTCTGAGAATTTATGTTGGTTTAATTTGAATTTAATAACTGTTTGAATAAACATTTAGCTTTCCTGGTGTCTCCTCAGCAGGGTGGAGCAGCAAAGGGAGACAAATACTCCAGCTGCTGGTGAAAAGCTCCTGGAGAATACCACGTCGAGTAGTAGAGGTAATGATTTGAGGAGTTATATTAAGTTAAATTCATTCTTAGATTGGTCTTAGACTAGTTTAGTTGTAATGATTTGCATCTATGCACTAAAATAAGGCTTTATTGTTATTTCTATAGATTATTGTGCAGTATATGTTACTGTATTTAGACAGTAAAAAACTGACAGTTTATGGTAGCCTGGGGATTTTTTTTACACAGTAAAATCTGATAAGTTCAAATTACTTTAAAAAAATATGCAAACTCACTGCCTCAAAAAAAATAAGCAAATTAAGTTTATGATTAGTGAGTAAGAAAGCCTAATTTATTTAAGCAGTTCTAAATAAAGTAGCACAAATGAAAAAAAATAAGTTCATGTAACTTATTTTTCATGCATAGTGTTACTTTAATTTTTTTTAATTAGAATGAGTCCTTGTCCTTCCTCCCTTTCCCACTTCTTTTTTTCTAATTAAGGTTTTATTGGCCCTAGTGTCCTTTAATGCAGAGACAGCCTGTCTCTGTAGGGGATTATAAAAAATTATTTGGATACACTATTATTAATTTTACTTTTTCACCACATTTTGATTTATAAACAAAAAGTAAAGACAATGACAAAAATGATGAGCAGAAATTTTCAATATACGCTCCATACTTTCATCTTTCAGCACTGAGGATTTGTTTACTGCTCAACAAACTCACAGTGATGAGACCTCTTCCTACAACAGGCAAAATAACTGTTACTGATAATGCACTCACAGAACCTGCCTTCAAAAAAGTCCAAATTAACTCTTCAACAAGTAAATATTTAAGACGGTGTTGGGCAGTAGGACAATCTACAACTTGGAACTTGCACACTTTCAGTTCTTTTGCCGTCTTGTGCTATAAGATTCTAATAAATCAGTAATTAAGATACAGATCCTGTGATAATTAGTTGATATTTCAGAACTAACCAGACAGAAGCTTTATTCTTCCTGCTGTTACCACTGCACCGCTTTAAGATACCGCAACCGTTTCTGCTCCAGTTAAACATCTTGAGGGTGAATGATTGCCACTATGATGTAATTAGTTTGTCTCTACAACCTTTAGTTACGTGTCTGTACATCTAACACAGGACATGACTAATGGAGCAACAGCTCCAGAGTCTCATGGTCACACACAACCTTCACATTATTCACTGCAGTCATCAATACAGACAGTCAATACCAGCCGTATTCATCACTGAAGTTGTGTGTGTATGTGTGTATGTGTGTATGTGTGTGGCCTTGTATTGCATACATTGTAAGTACAATTTATCTAACAAATACTCACATTGTGGGGACCAACTGCTCCTTATTCAAATTCCAAAATACTTTATTGATTAAATGTTGTAACTCATATTAATTCAAATTCTTCAGAGTTATGGGGCCCAAAGCCAGAAGTGTGTGATTAGTGGAAAGACAAGCAGAACAAAAATATCTCTTTCAATCCTTTCAAGTACTCTTTATGTTCCAGTCTTCAGTTATGGCCAGTATATATGGATGATGACAGAAAGTGTGATATTCCAGATGCAAATGAAAACATCTTCCTCTGCAGGGAGTCCAGGCATCCTGAGACATACAGTGAGGAGTTCATTCATTAGAGCGGAGCTCGAAGTAAAGCTATTGCTATTGGTCTGACCTGGAAATGCTTTGGGGTCCTCATAAAATCTGAATAATTAAAAAGAATCTAACTAATGCAAAACATGAAGTTTAGAATCCCTTTTTCAGATAACTGGTTATGGATTGGACAAATCTGCCAAGATTCCTAAATTCCCCAGACAAGTCAGGTTCTCAGCTGCTGGTTCAACAAATAATTTTAGTGTGTTATTATGCATTGACAATAAAGCTGCTTATTTTATATATCTTGTCTTAAAATTATTATTTTTACTTGCCATGTTATTAATTATGATGAACATTTATAAGAACTTGTGTACTCTGATAATTAGGTGTTGGTCAGATCTTTGCACCACCGTATTTCTGTGCAGCAGTTTGTGACTGGCTGACCACAGCTATATTCAGGCTTCTGCTGATAACATCTCCTGCGCTCTTGAGCCTGATGTGAGTTGTTGTTAGCTCTCAGTTTATTGCTTACGTGATATTCGCTCACATGGACTGAAACCTTCTTACCTACCCAGATGTAACCAAGGGAAAATCCCTGTCCTGTCCCTAAAGTGCACCTACTGTACTGTGAATATAGATGCTTATCAGTGCTGATCAGGAGTGAGACGTTGTTACCATTAAATATGTAATAACTGGTTTACAATACATTTCACATCTAAAAATGAAAGTTTAATAACATTGAAAAGATGTTTAATCATGATATGTGGAAGTTTTGGGCTCTAATAAATCTTGTTTAGACACATTTAGAAAGATAATAAATTCACTTACAGCATAAGAGAAGACATTTAAGTTTAAGACTAGCAGTTTCCACAGATACCTTTAAAAATATATGCCTGTTGAGTAACTAGACTAAGGTTGTATTGCTGCCACAAGTTTATCACCAGAGATTATGCAGTTATTTCCTTCTCTGTCTAATTGTCACAGTCATCAAAGCAAAACCCACAGTGGATACAGTTTGCTTTTAGCCCACATATTTTTTCTGCGTGGGAGTGCAACAACCAGAGTGTGTGTTTGCACATAAATATGTTTTTAATGTGTGTGAGTGGCACTGAGAGAGGCAGCGAGTGAGGAACAAAATGAGAACATTAGTATGGTTTTAGATGAAAGTTTACCATCTTCAATCAGCAGATGAACAAACAGCCATATCTGCCTCCACAAACACACAGTTCCAGAACACCGAAAGGCTTACTAAGGCCTTTCAGTGCTCTCTGTCTGATGTCATGAAATACCATTAAATTCTCATCCCTGGGGTGCAGATCAAATCACAGCCTCTAAATAATAGTTGTAAAACCACATTGTTGGATAGGTAACCTGTAAAAGTGTGTCAACAGTTCTTAAGGCAGCAGGGGAATCCTTGATTTAGACCAGGTTTAACCAAAGCCTTTAGCATATCATCTTATCAATCAGTCACGTTTATTTGTACACTGTGTGCACAATTATTAGACAAGTTTTAGTTTTGACCATATCAACACTTTTATGCATGCTGTATAAACTTGATAGAGCAAGGTTATACAGCTGTATCCAAGCTGTATAATCAGCTGATGTGTATTGGTTTAATGAGGGGAAGGTGGGGGCGGAAAGGAGGGGGCTAAGATCAACATATAAGTTGAAACATCAAAGGGTTTATAGACTGATGGACCAGGTGGACGGGCCTGTGGCTGGATCAGTAATGGCCACAGAGCTCCACTTGGCATCAGACACCAGCAAGGTGGAGCCAAGTACTGGTATGGACTGCTGTTATTAAATATGAGCTAGTTGGACCTTTTCAGGTTGAAGATGGACTCAAAATGAACTTCAAAGCCACTACCAGTGTTTAGAAGACACTTTGTCCAAGAAGTGGTACAGAAAAAAGTCTTATAACTGTTATTGAAAAGAAGGGTGGCTATATTGGTTACTGATTTATTTTTTTGTGTCCGAAATGTTTATTTGTCAATTTTGAGTTGTATGTTTATTATTCTCATTCTAAATGATGACAATACACAGGTGAGGTGGAAAATTGTCAGTTTTAATTCAGTTGCATAATAATTTTGCAAACTAATAGTTGCCCAATAATCTTACACACATAGATATTGTCCTAAGAAAGCCAAATTCTCACTTTTACTTCCTTAACTATTCAGGTTTGAGAGGTTGTTAACATTTTGGATTGACAGAGAGTGCTGTAGTTGTTCAACAATAAAATTAATCCTAAAAAGTACTACTTGAATAATAATAGTGTATAGCACATTCCAGCAACAAGGCAGTTCAAAGTACATCATAAAACACAAAAAGTCACAGTTGTAAAAGACACCACACTGTCAATAATTGAGAAAAACAGTGGCCATTTTACATTTTGTCAAGTGCCATCATTACACTTGAAATATGTTGGTCAATGTTTCATTTATTATTTTACAAAAGCAACTCTAACCATGTGAGTTTTAGTCTGAAATTAAAGGAACTCTGTGTTTCAGCTGTTTTGCAGTTTTCTGGAAGTTTGTTCCAGATTTGTGGTGCATAGAAGCTGAATGCTGCTTCTTCGTGTTTGGTTCTGGTTCTGGATGCAGAGCATAACCAGAACCAGAAGACCTGAGAGGTCTGGAAGGTTGATATAACAATAGCAGATCTTTAATGTATTGTGGTGCTAAGCCGTTCAGTGATTTATAAACTAACAGCAGTATTTCAAAGTCTATTCTCTGAGCTACAAGGAGCCAGTGTCTTCATGGTTTTAGTGAGAATGTTTACCTTAGTCTTAGTACAAAGCTGACTTATGATTTTGTACCATAGCATTTTATATTGATCAACTTTTGTGCATTTTTAATTTAAACTCCTCTCCTTGTCTTCTTACTTAAAGATCAAACACTTTAATGTCGCCTAAAAACTCAAACCAGGAAGTTGATCTTCACAATTTAATACAGTTTAATACATGTTTTTTCATTGCTAATTCACAACAAATGTTACTTAAAGACAACTTTACAAATAAACATCCTGTTTAGATTCAGAACTACAGTAATTTGAACATGGTGGTGAATCTCATAAGTTCATAATAAAGGAACAGCTAGCATGAATCCCAAGCTTAAGCTGTCCTGATAGGCTCTCATGTTCATTCTGCAAGTTTTTATTTACTTGTAATCTTTGAAAACATACAAAAATTACTCTTTTGTGACAGCACATTTTTATCATTGCATTCGACAAAATGTATTTGTAAAGGAACTGTGTTTTGGTGGAGTGTGGAATGCCAGCCGGGGACACAGTAAAGGCAGTGAGAGAGACCTGAAGTGTGAAAGCTTTGCTTCATTTACCTCGTATGAAACGTAAAGTGGAGTTACTCGGGACAGGCCCTGCAGCAACAAATTCAAAGCGTCCCCACACACAAAACTTCTTTTACAGTTAGCAGCAGGTTCTTCAATGGCCTCCCTAAAAGCTTTTAGCAGTGTTTTTGACCACCGCAGCAGACACTCATTCCATTTTTCTTGGGGTGGAAGATCGTTCCCCCTAAATGTGAAAGTCGCTTCTCTTGAGATCATAATTTCTCCTTTAAAGCTGTTCTCCTGCCACCATGACTGTGAGCTTTGTTGCTTCCCAGGCAGTTAGCTTTCATCGACTGCTGAGCCAGACATGAAAGCAGGCTGAAAAGCTCTGATATCTGTCCAAGATGAGGAAAAGGGGAAAGAAGAGCAAGAGGAGTCGTGGATAAAAGAAAAAAGTTGTAACATGGGAAACCTCTATATTACAGGCAGGCCTTGTATCACACAGGAACTTTGCAGGGGGAATGAGGGATTAGGTCAAAGGTCTCGGTCTTTGTGGTTCTTATTTTTTAAGTTAGTTGTCAGAAGAGTATTATGATAGTTTGTCTTCCCTTAATGACTGAAATCTTTCCTCTGGTTGTGCCCCTCTAAAGCATCAATACAACATCCTGTCAGAAAAAAACATGTTGCTCAGATTAACAGATTACTTTAAGCCTAAATCTTTCAGAAGTATGAATAGTTTGGGGCTTGACTGTGACTGAATATTATAGATCAATCAATCAATCAATCAATCAATCAATCAATCAATCAATCAATCAATCAATCAATCAATCAATCAATCAATCAATCAATCAATCAATCAATCAATCAATCAAGTTTATTTCATTTCAACAACAAGGCAGTTGAACAAATTGTTGTATGTCATAAAAATACAAAAATAAAAAGTTACATTAAACAGCATACAGTCGCCAGTTGAGAAGCCAGAAAGAAACATTACATTGTTATGAGTGCCATCACCAAAGTGATCAATACACACCATGTATGTTGGTCAATGTTCAGTGACTATGAATCAAAGGAAACTCTAGTCAGCTGGGGTTTAGTCTGGATTTAAAGGACCTCAGTGTTTCAGCTGTTTTGCAGTTTTCTGGAAGTTGTTCTAGATTTGTGGTGCATAGAAGCTGAATGTTGCTACTCATGTTTGGTTCTTTTTCTGGATGCAGAGCAGAACCAGAACCAGACCTGAGAGTTCTGGAAGGTTGGAAGGTACATCTTTAATGTATTGTGGTGCTGAGCTGTTTGGTGATTTAAAAACTAACAGCAGTATTTTAAAGTCTATTCTCTGAGCTACAGGGAGCTTGATTTTTTAGACAAACCTGTGAAGACACAGTAATCAATGTGACTAAAGATAAACGCATGGATAAGTTTCTCTTGGTCTTGTTTAGACATTAGTTCTCTAATCCTAGAAATGTTCTTCAGGTGATAGAAGGCCGACTTTGTAACTGTCTTTATGTGGCTCTGAATGTTCAGGTCAGAGTCCATCACTACTCCAAGATTTTGCACTTGAGCTCTAGTTTCCAGCTGTAATAAATGAAGCTGTGCATTGACTCTAGATCGTTCCTCTTTAGGTCCAAAGATAATAACTCAGTTTTGTTTCTGTTCAGCTGGAGAAAGTTATGACATATCCATAACTTATATTTATGTATTTGTTCTATTCATCGGTTTAGTGCTCGAATGGGTTCAGTGTCACCTGTTGACATTGTAATGTAGAGTTGTGTATCATCTGTGTAGTCATGGTGACTAATCTTATTTTCTGTTATAACTTGAGCTTGTGGGACCTTACAGGTAATGAATAGGGGTCCTAGGATTGAACCTACTAACAGTACTGCAAAAAAGAGCCATCAGAGTAATAGACAATGCTAGTTTTCTTACACACACAAATCCTTCATTTTTTAAGTCTAATTTATTAAAATTGCAGGACATTGTGAAATATCAAACTGTACTATTTATGTATAAAATCTGTTATAATCTGTTACCTAAACATCTTCAAGAAATATTTTATGAATGGGAGGGAGGGAACAACTTAAGGGAAACACTGAATTTCAAAATATGCAACATCCAAATAACTATGATCTATAAAGACTTTGTATCACTGTAGCTGGAGTCAAACAATGAACAAACTGAATATGGAACTAAAACAATGTCCAAGAATAAAGCAGTTTAGAAATAAATAGAAAGTTGTTACTCAGATTGCACAGGGAAGAAGGGAAGTAATACACATGAGTTTTTTCCTTTCTTTCTTCTGTGCTACTATTACCACTACTGGTAGTCTAGTATTGTTATCCTACTATGTTTTTCTAAGTTTTATTCATTGTTGTATAACACAGATTGAGAAGAATTTATAGGTGTGAATTGGCAAGGAGTTGGTAATTATACTGATGCTGTATGTCTGGTTGTTATTTACAAGTGTCATTACTATTGTCATTATCTGTAGATTTTCTTGTCTTGTTATGAATTAGTTTCTAACCATTTTGTCTATGTAGTATAATTTATTTGTTGGCTCTTTAGCACAGTATACTGAACTGGCACATCAATATTATAACATGGTTTTAATTACAATTTTTTGGTAATTATTGAGTCAGTAGGTAATAGAATAAGAAAAACAAAAGAAACATTAAAAATGAAAATGAGACAGATTGTTTAAAAGGACATTGTGAAAGGTTTGCAGGCCTGCTGTGGTCTGCAGAGCCTGACATGAGTTTTCCACAGACAAGGAGCAACGAGACAAAAGGCCTGGTTGGTCCGATCTGTCCTGGCAGAAACAGTAAACGTTCCGATGGAACCTGTTGGGTTTCCTTAGCCAGAAAACCTTTTGGGCTTGACTTGACATTGTTTAATGACAAAGATCAAATTAGAATGTATTTTATTGCCTTTGAATCTGTCTATATGATTGCACTGAACGACCTTGTTCTGCATGAAACCGGATGTTTTCTTGTTTCCTCTGTGAGTTGGTGCTCTATAAGTAACCTGAACTACATCAAAATGAACGTCATGCTTAACTAACAGCAGTATAAAACGACGACTCCAAAGAGCTGACTCAGTTTGTCACCTGAAGCTCTTTGTGTCTGTTTATGCCTCTGCTGACATCCTGATAGCAAACAAACACAATCAATCAATAATCAACTATGCCAACAATAAACTGTAATAAGGGGACGGATGAATTATAACTGTAATAACTGAATGAATATTAATGGGATCTGTTTGTCCGGGAGAAAAAAATCATAATGTTGATGAATTGCAGTTGCTATTTTCATTTGACAGCAAAGACTGAGTTTAACTTCAGTGGTTGCAAGATTGATTTTAATTTACAGCAGATGTGAGAACTCTCCAGGTACTAGAGCTTCCTAGGCCAAAGATACGTATGTAGGGTTAACTGGTCTCCTTTATTTGCAGGTGAGTGTGTGTGTGGGCTTGGTTGTGCATCTCTGTCCTTTGATGGACTTGAGGCTGTCCAGGGTGGACCCTGCCTCCACCCAGGGTCCATCCTGGACCTAATTGAGAAAAAAATGCAAGAACAATAAGTATTACCATTATATGGGCAGAATTCTTTTTTAAATTCCAGCCTAACGGCTTCAAGAATGCCAAGGATTTCTTGTTTTAAGTTTTTTGGTCGACCTTTTATTAAATAAGTGCAGCGTTTTTTTTTGCTAACACAATAGATACGATTAAAAACTAGCATATGTTTGTCTTTACATTTTCCTAATCTTTAAGTTTTATACAGACAGTTAGTGATGAAACCATAGAATACCAAATTTTTACTGTCATATTCTAGTCTATCAGCTTCACTACAAGAACTCAACATAAATAATAAATCTCTTTACCACAAGGTTTAATTTATTCAAAAAGATATTGTCATTATTTTGTGATTCAAAATATTACTACCCAAATGTTTTATTGTAAAGTTGAGACGATATTTTATGATCTCATATCTCCTAAT
Source organism: Xiphophorus maculatus (assembly GCF_002775205.1). NCBI lineage: Eukaryota > Metazoa > Chordata > Actinopteri > Cyprinodontiformes > Poeciliidae > Xiphophorus > Xiphophorus maculatus. The sequence goes on along the minus strand of NC_036452.1, from coordinate 24,523,621 downwards.
TGTCTTAATGTCTTAATGACATGGTGTCTGTATAGATGCTACATGCTCTGTATGTCTGCAGACAGAAGAGCCTCCCACCTGGCTAAATATGCAGCCGCCCCCTTAACGTTCCAGGGACAAATTGTCATAGCTGAAAGTGTACAGTCATTGTCCCCATCACCATCCACCTCTGCTCCACACTGCATACTGAGCTGCTGTGGTCTGCCTGATCTCACACCACAGTGCACTGCACTGTTCCACTGTGGAAATGCTGCAGTCTCTGTTTCAGCCCCTGTCCAGGCCTGTGCTTTACTAAAGGTGATCTGCTTAGTAAGTGTTTGCTCCTGCTTTCTTTAGCTGTTCACAGTTTACAAACTCAGTTTAACAGTGAGTCACAGAGCAACATGACTATGGAGCATTACCATTTTACTACAAAATAATCTTCTGTTACAAACTGACATTTAAAAACTGTTGTGTTTGATCCAGTAGCAAAGGGAAACCTGTTTCTGACTGCTGAGGCAGCGTAAGCTTTTCTTAGTGTGCAGATGCCCTTTATTTTTACCAAGCTTTACATAGATCCACTATCAAAGCTGCTTCATCACTTTTTACAGACCCACTCAAAAGATTAGGATATTACCAAAAAGTCCATTTATTTCAGGAATGTCATAAGTAAAGAAACATACTTATGACATCAATTACACAGATTAATTACATACACAGATGGATGTTTGAAATCCTTTATTTCTGTTAATCATGATGATTTCCCTCTTAAAGCTGTCATGTTCCGTGTTTTTCTGTGTGTTTATTTTAAGTTTCCTGTGTCTCTGTGTTGTCCAGTCTCCCTTTGATTACTCCCAGGTGTTTCTCGTTCCCTAATTACCTCCTGTGTATTTAGTGTCACCTGTGTGTCTGTGTCTTTGTCGGGTCCTTGTCGTTGTCAGCGTTATTCTGTTGCTATGTCCACTGGGTTAACCTGTTGCTACCGGCGTTGAGCCTTGGCTTCCGCTCAGCCGTGCTGCCAGGTGTTTGGATTGTGTTTTCTGGATTATTTTACATTAAAACCTTCATTACTCATCTTACCTGGGTCTACAGCGTCTGCCTCACCACCTTCACCACCACTTCATGACAAGCTAATGAAAACATGGCCACCAAAGAAGACTATTGCTAAAAACAGTGATGTGGGTTTAATGAAAAGTATCTGCAACAAACTCAAGACCTGTCCAGAGTGACCCCGCCTCTCGCCTGTTAACTGGAGATAGGCACCAGTATCCCTCACAACCCTACTAAGAATAAGGGTGTTGGATAATGGATGGATTAAAAGTATGTTTAATGTCTGACTAATTGTATTGACCTGAATATAATACTGAGATGACCAGAATCCATGTAGCTTAGTGTCCAGAGTGAAGTTTCCTCAGTCAGTCATGTTTTGTTGGTTCTGGTCCACTGGGTTTCCACAGTCAATGCAGCATCAACCAGGAGAATCTAGAGCTCTTCATGCTTCCTCTGCTGACCAGCTGGATGGAGACACTGATTTCATTTCCCAGCAGGACTTGGTACTGGCACACACTGCTGACGGTACCGAAAGCTGCTTCAGTGACCATGGTAGTATTGTTCTTGATTGTCCAGTAAACTCCCCTGACCTATAAACCTTGTAGAAAATTTCTGGGCTGTTGTCAAGAGGAAGATGAGAGACACCAGACCCAACAAGGCAGTTGAGCAGAAGGCAGATTTCAAACCAAACATCACACCTACACAGAACCATTGGCTGGTCGCCTCCATGCCTCGGCGCATTGATCCAGTTATTTAAATGAAAATGGAGACTGACCAAGCATTGAGTGGACAGAAGTGAGTATGCTTTTCAGAACCTGACATTTCTGTTTTAAATTTCCATTTTTATTGATCTTATCTAGCATTGTCATTTTCTGTCTCGCTGAATTTTAAATTTTTATTATCTGTTGGACTTGTTTGAAATATTTCACTCTATGTGTAAACAATCCAAACAAGATATAAGCTTTACATTCTGAAGTAAGGGCCACAAATTGTGGAACATTTAGAAGATATTCAGTGTTTAAATACCTGTAAATAAAAGTATTATTCAAAAATACAGTGTAGTGTCTCTCTGTCTCTCTATTTTCTGTGTGTGCGTGTGTGGGGGTATAGGAGTGTGTGTGTCCAAACACTGTGTGTAGAAATGGCAGCAAAGTGACAGAAGGCTTGAGACCAAACCCACTTTGGCTTAGCAGACTGGTTGACAGAGCATGCAAGATGCTGATAAGCTGGTGTGAGAGGGAAAAGTTCATTTAGATATTCCTCCAGTTAGTGAATACAAATAATGAGACACCCACAAGACTGCAGACTTACACTGAATGAAGTCTATGATATGCATAAGGAGCAATAAAATGAAGGCGCACACTGACACACACCTGCTATAGTGTGATGTAAGCCATCACCTTACAGATTCTAATTATTGTGCCATCACCAAATCTTAGAGACAGGCACTTACAAGAACATCTCTGATAGCATATTAAAACTCACAGACACACACGTCACACCTGCCTCCATCATCTGGCTCCCATAACCTGAAAAACGTTTCCACACAACCCAGTGTCTGCTCTGTACTAGTCGTCTGGTTTGAACGTTGGAAAGTGCCCCAAATGTTGTTACAGCATCAAAAAGTATTTCCTTTGATTTTTCTTTTATTGAAATGATAGAACCCTGAACAATTAGTGGCATTCAGGAGCATGGGAAACTGTTCAGTATCCTAAAAGTTCATAATCGAATGATGTAGTATAAAATAACACATGTCAGTCCTAAATTTAAATTATGTTAGAACGAAAAATATTAAGAAAGTGAAGCAATAAAATACAACCAATAAGCAATTGTTCAAAAAAGTAAAGAATAGCAGAACAAAAGGGATGACTAATATCTCCAGGAATCACAATGGAGTTCTATACAACAAATAGGACTGAATGAAGCATATTGTTTTATTTTTTAATTATTTCATGGTTTAGATGAAGTCCCTCTGCTCCTTATAAATCAGGGTAGGGTATTACTAATTTATTTTCTCATGCTAACATGAGTGAAAGGAAAAATGTATGGTAGGAAAAGGGGCACCAGCAGCAGGAATAACTGCAGAGGATTGTCAAGATAAATCCATTCAAGAATGAAGGGAGTTTGGTGAGGAAAGAAGTGAAGACAGAGTCGGAGCATCAGGAGTTCCCTGCCCAATTCTCATCTCATTTCAGTGCTCCGCCTGGGGTTTCTCCCACTGAGATTGATTTCTCCAGCTGAAATTCACCCAGGCCAATCAGCTGACAGAAGGAGGAGTTGTGAACAATGAGATTAATTTTTTGCGCTGTTTTAAAACTGCAGCCAACCATGGTTGTGGTTTTAGCAATGGCAGCGGAGGAAGTGAACAATGTCGTTCAGTCAGTCTTGGTCACACTTCCAAATATTGAATTAACATTAACAGCCATGTTGTTCAGCTCAGCACTTCTCTCTTTGTAGTGAATGATGGTAAGCTTCATAGCATCAAACTGCATACAAACATACAAACGTTGGCGATTGGATAAAGTTTAAAACTTCTACACAGACCAAGACTCCAGGATGTAATCATTTCTTGATAGTCCAGTGAGACATTTCTGATGTTTTGGCAGGTTAACATGAGCTGAATAAAAGAAGAAGAAAATATCAGGTTGCAGTTCACTCTGTGGAATAAAGCATGAACTTTTTCACAAATTCCCATTATATTTGTCAAGTTTTGTACAATATATGAAATTCGGAATGTAATTAAAAATATTTTTTTTAATGTCACGCCTGATCAAGGAATTATTTACTCTTAAAAGTGCTGTAAGGTCTGATTGCTCATTAAATGTCCATCCTTTATTCATTTACATAGCATCAAAATGAATATGTTCCTGCTGGAGGACATTAAGGTGTTGAATTAAAATATTCCCAGTAAGGGAATAAATCTGATCTGTTACAGTGGAACCTAACGATTGTTTCACTGTCAATAAATGCATAGAACGATCAGCAGAAAGCATCATATGATGACCCTGTAAACAGAGGGTCATTGATAACAGCTTCAGCACAGTGAGGCTGCTCAGCATAAACATAAGATGCTGATTGTATGAGGAGCTCCAGTGACAATGGCTGAACCGCCACAAAAGCTTCTAAGTTTTCTTCTGAACACAGAAGGCATTTGAAAAGACCCGGCATTAAAACGCTTCATCTGAATGTTTCACATTTTCAGGAATGTTCCTTGTCCGCCTCCAGAAACTCAGACGAGGAAACAGTTTAGCTGTGGGGACGTCCTCAGATAATGCAGCCTGTTTCTCTTTTGTCCCGCCCACAGACACAAAAATGTTTGCACACTGTGGCAAAGAAGTGAGAGCACAATGAAAGTCATGCCAAATGACAGAGGAGGAGAGGAAAACGATGGGCTCTTGTGGGGAAAAAGAGGACGGCAAATACAGGCAAGGGAGAAGAAACAGTGGGTGAAGAAGGAGAAGCAGGTCATTCAGAAAGACGATTTCCAGAAATGGTAGACTGAAAGAAATGAAATAAAGATAAAGAAGGGAATAAGAATGAGTTGAGGAATGTTGAAAAAGCAATGTGACAAGAAAATAAGTTTGATTATGTTAGAAGAGATAAAGAGATGAAAGGTCTGGAGCACTTCTTCATATTCTTCTTGGAAGATGAGGAAGTCAGGACATTAAAGGAACAAGTGAAACCCAACAACTGGGAGGGGGAGGGGAAGAAACAAAGGAGATGAAGTTTTCAGTTGTGAGGCCTTTGGGGTTTGATGGCACAAAGCTGTGTACGCCCACGTCACGCTGGCCAGTCCATCAGCACTCTGATTTCAGCATCAGCTCCGGAGTGAAGCGGAGAAAAGCAGCAACCACTCGGCTCCCCTCAAGCCCAACACTTCTGCTGCTGCTGGGATCACGTCCAGAATTCCTCCGTGTTTCTCTGCCACACAGTAAAACTCACTTGGAGATTAAACCCCAAATCTGTGTAAACTTCCTTTTCTTTTACACATCTGTTTCATCTTTTTTGAGTCAGCTCCTGCGAGTAATGAAATTAGGCAGCTGAGGAAAACTTCATGTGGCAAAACAAATTTGGCCTCCATTTTAATAGAGAGCTCAGGGAATAAGAGAGCCGTTAAAAAAGAACAGTTAAAAATGTAATTTAACATAACTCCTGTGTTTAGTTCTGCTTTTGTAGCTGAAACCAGATAAACACACAATATTTTTCCTTACTGATGTTAAATTAAACTAAACTTTTCCTGATTTAGATCAGTTAGGATTGCTCACATTATTTCTATTTGTTAAATGCCAGACTAACGAGAGAGTGAATTTTACAAAATGTGTGTAATCATTGAAATAGCCAAAAAACAAACAAACAAAAAAAACAGCCCATGTATACATGGGCTGTATACAGCCCATGTACATGGGCACTTCTTCTTTATATATAAAGAAGAAGTGGACCTCCACAAGTCTGGTTCATCCTTCAGTCCAGTTTCCAGATACCAGAAGGTTCCACATTCATCTTGTTGGGATTACTGGCTGTTGACTTTATTATGTACTTTATTTCATTCTAGTTGTGTTGTTATCTAACCTTTCAGCAACCTTTTAGATTATTACACTTTAATAAATGTACTCACTAGCGAGAACTGACTGATTCAAATCAATGGGGCTGTCAGCAGGTAGCTTGTATTTAAATAGATGTTAGCTTGTGTCGTCCAGCAGGTTTATTACTTCACTGCTGCAGATACAGGAGCTTCACTGACCGTCTTCAGTTGATCTCAAACATCAGGGTTTCAGTCATTAGCAGCTGGCGTCTTGTATCCCTCGTCCTTCAGCATTTTCTGTCCATCTTCCTCAATAATAATAGAAATATTATCAATTTATTAGTCACTAATGTCTCAGTGTGATCTTTGGGTGCTTTTTAGGTAGTTATAATTTGGTGATGGAGAAATTAACACAAGTTTGCCCATTTACCATCACAATGATTTTTATTTTTATTTTTATTTATTTTTTTATCTTTGACTGAGATTAAGTCTTCAAACCTTACTGGTTACTTATTTTCACTAAAAAAGTTAATTAATAATAATAATAATAATAATAATAATAATAATAATAATAATAATAATAATAATAATAATAATAATAATAATAATAATAATAATAATAATAATAATAATTAATAATTTAATTATTAAAACATTTTGTTGTCAAGATAATGTTCTGTTGGTGAAATAAATAATAACCACCTAAACTAATATAAGATGTAAACATTTTCTGCAGTGATAGAACTTTAACATTATTACATACTGTCGACCCGATCATGTTTAGCTCAACTGAAATTTGGATCATGATCACCACCACAGCACTTTTTAATGAATCATGTATTTAATATTGCTTAATTCTATACAATTCAAATTAAAAGTTGATCACAAGAGGAAATTAATATTTGTTGTAATTGAATATTTTTTTCAAGGATCTTCAAAGAGTTACTGTAGATGGTGATGGTAGGAAGATAGTCCAGTAGGGTCTGTATTACTGTGAATGTAAAGAAGCCTCTGACTGAACACACTAAGACTTTTTTCTATGCCAATTGGTGAAGGTTATCCATAATTTTCTTGATTATATATAAAACCCTTCTGTGCATCATTATTCCCAGAACAGAGCTGGGGATCTTTATCAGGTTGTTGAGCCTTTTTATTTTTCTAAAAATGGATCAAGTGGGCTGAAATGTGACTAGGACACAAACTTTACAAATTCCTTGAAGACATATTATAATGGTTACAGAGCACTTCATAATCAATATTTAAAATCCAAACAAGTAGCAGTGAAAAATAAAAGAAATTGAGTCTGTGTCCTTGCTGCAGTTTCCTAGAAATAATGATATATTTTGGCGCCAACCACACATAACAGGAAACTGAAAGTGAGAGCTGCCTACGTTCTCTATTCACTTATTAGCCAATTACATCACAATTTTTGGGAAATCAGAAATGTGAAGAATGTCAGTATGTTTTCCCTGAAACCACAAAGAAGTAATGAGCCACAAAAGGTTACCAAGATACCATACAGTCATACCCAAATATAAGATGTTGCTTTGTCTGTGTTTGCGTGTTTAAGACAGGAAATGCTACACGTGTAATAAAATAATTACCATTACTACAAGTTATTCATAAAAACAGACTTTTGTGATCAGTGAAATCTTCTTTAAAACAATAAAGCTTTTCCAACAAAACCTCCACTAAGATGACTTTTGTGTTTTCCCTAAAAGACATAACCAGTACAAATACATTCCTGAATTATAGTAATACTGCTTTCTATTATCATACTTTGTCAACAGCCTGCTTCTTAAATTCCTTTGATGGTCAGCGTCAATAGAGAAAAAAAAAGCCTCCTACACCAAATTACACAGAAAAACAGAGGCCTCCCACAGACCAAGGAGAAGAAAGAGAATCTGCTGGCCAAACAAGCAACCGTGTCCCACTTGGTCAGCTTCACCAGATTGTGTTGGGGGTGTCCTGGCAGCACGGAGTAACAAGGGGAATCTGAAGCTGTGGGTGGACAGTGATGGGCCTTTAGAGCACATGAAGATAGAGAGACAATGAAGCTGGAGTGCTTATTTCAAGTCACTGTACTGTCAGCACTTTCGTCATTTATCCCAGTTAGTAAATACACACACACCCCTTTCTCTCTCTCTCTCTCTCTCTCTCTATCTCTCTCTCTCTCTCACACACACACACACACACACACACACACACACACACACACACACACACACACACACACACACACACACACACACACACACACACACACACACACGCCCACACACACACCCCAACACGGATACAGAATTGTATTACTCACTTCAATCAGTTATGGCGCCCTATAACTGACTGTGGAAATGCAATCTGCTGCCTTAAAACTGCTATGATGTAAAGGAAATTAATGGAGCAGGGTTTCTATCATATTGGAAAATGTCACAAATAAATAATAAAAACAAGAACAAAAACATAATGCTTTGTGAGTTTTGAGGCAAGTGCAGTCCAATGGAAACAGTCATTCTATTTGATCACTGTGATTAGCTAACTGTTGAAAAAATGTGTTTAATTTACCAAGTCTTGAAAGATATTCAAAAATCTTATTGAATACAGCTGTGGAATCATCCAGTTTGTTATAAATCGAGACACCTCTGCAAAACAAAAAAAAGAGCTTGCTTATTTGTTCATGTAGAGTCAACAAACCCTGATATTCATCATAATATTCCTGCGTAATGAGAGCAAAGGAAGAACGCTAAAGAAGGAAAATGGGGATCATAACATATTCAAACCTTCCTGAACAACAAAATCACTTTTCAAGTCCATTCGGTAAAGACCACTTTTTATTGAAAAATCTAATGACTGTCGCTAGGTTTAAACATTCTTTATTTGCTGTTAAATATATTATATTTGTTTTGGCTGTAATGTACTGAAGGTTACTATATATGTTGTTCTAGATATATAACAGCAACATACTGTACATTGCCTACTCTGATTCCAAGGGTAGCCAGAATTTATTGGATCAGTTTTGAGATCAGTCTCTTATTTTGTGACAGCTTTGTAATTTTGAAATGAATCCTCTGGCCTCCATTTATCATCCAGCTCATGTCTGCAAGCTCACCTGGGAGCAGCCAAAGATCAGCGGGTCAGAGTTAATTGGTTTGCAGTCATTAAAGCGATCCCATGTCTCAGTCATTAGACCGAGCTGGGCTCCACCATTGACATTTGACTTCTGCACCATTATCAGAAAACATTAATGCTAATGTCTTGTTACAGCAATAAAAACTTGAAAGAGAAAAAAGCTTCTCTCCAGACGGCATCATTAGACTCTGATGAAAAATGCTTAGAGTAGATATGTAGAAAATCTGTTGACATTCACAATGTACCATTGGAAAATAAGGTGATAATTTTCATATAAACCTCATTAAATTTGTAAATGCCAAAGTATTTTATGTATAGTAGAGTGGAATATGATATGTTTTGATGGCATATGCTATGGGATGAGTGTCTGTGTCATTCCAGGGATTAAAAAAAACAAACCAGTAGCTAGTGTGAGTGATTCTGAAAATAAAAGCTGTGAAAATATGACTTCACCTGATGATGGGGAGTCTTTTCACACTCATGATATGTGTCGCCTACATTTCATATTATATATTCTACTGTATGAGAAGGATGGAAAGAATTGACAGATAGCAAGGTGAGCAGACACAGCAAAGAAACTGTACAGTTCACACAATGCAGCTCATAGACAAGTAATGTCCTTATTGTTGCATGGCAGTCTGCCCCTGATTCCTAGACAAATTTCTCCTATGGGAGACTAATAAATGACCTTATCTTATTTTGTTGCTGAACAGAAAGTGGCAGCCTGAAATTGATCTTTTCTGTCCAGAATGCCACAGGATGGAGTGTCTAGTTAAATTTGGGTGTTTAACTGATTATAAACCATCAACCAGCAGTGACAATTGGTTGGTCCTAAGCATACAGGTGTGTATGTGCCATTAGACAAGATTTGCTGCTCCCAATCAATGTGGAGGGGTTGTATGGTAATTTAAAAAAAATGCCTAGTGTGACTTTTTTGTTACATTTGGGACTGGAGACAATTTCACAGATCTGGAATAATTTACACAAAGTTTGAACCGAGCAGTTTAATCTTGATGACAGAACAAAAGAAATGTTGGACATGTGTCAGAAAATCTGGTGACAATAATGAAAAATGATAATGATGGAAAAATACATCCCCAAATTGTTGCTATTAATGACACCAAAAATGGTGAAAACCAGTCAAATAATCTTTTACTGGATTATGAATGACTGTTTTTTGGAGAGCAGAAAAATAAAAAATTTTATAAGACGTTTTTGCTCATGTTAAACATAAAATAAATGTATGCTCTATATTACATTATTAAAATGATTATGTGGACTGTATATTCTTCACTATCATCAGTTTGATATTTCCATGTGATTTTGTTTGTTTCCTTAAGGGGACAGAAGACAGGGGGAAAAGAAAGTAAAAGTGAAAACAGCAAACACATTAGGCAAATAGCATCATTAAAGCCAGTTCATCTTCACCTGTTGACTCTGTACTTGTGGGGCACTCCATTCATCTTCTAACCCATTCCAGAAGCTGGTCCGGTGTCAGACAGGCTAACAAATTGCTTCAACTAATCGTTATTTAATTTACTACCAGCAGTCACAAAGTGACATGAGGTCCATACAGAGTCCAGCAAACCAACTACTTTCTGTATGTTGAAGCAGGTTTATTCAAAACGTGGTACAAGTTCAGTCATTAGACTGAGACAGTATTAATCATGATGTGGGTTCTGTCTAATGAAATCATTTACTGCTGCAGAAGCAATGATTGATGTTAAATACCAGCTTTATATCTTCACTTTTTCCTCTTTTCTTGTGGTTATAATGACCTCCAACCACCAAAGGGTGCAATTAAAGACCTATTCACATCATATGGGTCAATCTGTTTTAGTTCAGCCTCATATGTGTGTGTGTGTGCGGGTGTGTATGTGCAGGCGTGCGTATGTGTGTTAAGCCAGAGTCATGTAACTGTCTTTGACCTTTTTGAGAGTAAGTGCTCATTAAACTATTTCAACAGTATTGTCAATGTTTGCTGAAGTGTCATTAGTATTATTGAAATATAAATATAATATATAGTTAAGCCAGAAATGACTCATACACCTAGCAGATTTAGGTTTAAAGTAGGGCTGTCTACTAATGCGTTAATGCATGCCATTATTCTGAAATTTTAACGTGTTAATATTACATAATGCGAATTAATCAAACTACCTATTTTGACAATATGGGCAGTTTTCTGGGGTGGCATCAGAAAAGGGTGGGGCATCTAAGAACTAAAAATAAAATACATCTTAGCTGTGTGCATGTGTAGTGGAATAAGTTTCGCTTAGTTTCTGATGAGAACTGGGAGAAAACATGACCTGCTTTCTGCTGCTACAAAAATAAAAGTCAGATAAAGGTTTGTGTTTTAACTGGTTGGAGTGCAGCAGGACGGATTTATCCTGGGTACCATTCCTGCAAAGGCCACAACTCTACGCATATTTATATTTTAAGCCTACAGATTTAGTCATAGTAATTAATCGTGTTTAATCTGATTACATTTTTTAATCAGTTGACAGAACTACCTTACAGTAATCTTTTCAGTTAATCAACACATTTCTTCTGACTGAAAGCAATAGTCATGTTTCAGAGAGGAACACCCAGAGAAGCAGCTGAAACCCAAATAATTCCACAGATTCAGCTTCCAAGGACAAAGTGACCAGCCTGAGCCATAACACACCCTGATGACACACGGGAATTCCACTGAAAAACAGACTCACTGCACTTCAACAGGACTCTAACGAGGAAACATCACCTTCAAACATCAACAAGAGTCATGAGATCAACACATGATTGATTGACAAAAGTTTCATAAAAACATGCTCTGCCAGCTCACTGACCTTCATTGACAACCACAGGATCTCCATGGAGTGTCATCATCTCCTCAGACGAGGCGGACGCTATCTTAATGAACATGGGACAAAGCTACTTACTGCAAACTGCAAAATGTGGTTAGAGAAACCTTTTTACAGTTTAATGAATCATGAAATACCGTAGCAACCCCTCCTTCTATTTATGTTTTCTATTCTCGCTCCGTCTCCAGTGTTACTGACCTCAATTGGAACCACAGTGCTGGTTCTGTTGGACCTCAGCACAGCGTTGGACACTGTTGACCATGACATATTATTGAAATGACTGGAGAGTTGGGTAGGACTCTCTGGTCCAGTCCTCTATCGGTCTAAATCTTACATAAAGAACATAAAGATTTCTTGGTTTCAATAGGAAACGTCTCATTGAAGCAGACAGAAGTCACATGTGAGGCACCACAAGGTCCAGTCCTAGAATCCCTCTTATTCAATGTCTATATGCTGTTACTTGTTTCTCAATTGTTGACTGTATGGTGTTTTTATGGCATTTATTTTTGTGTTTTTATGATGTAAAGCACTTTGAACTGCCAGCTTCTTGCTGAAATGTGCTATACAATTAAACTTGATTGATTGATTGAAAGTAGATTAGGGAATACTTCTCATGAAAAGTGTATGTGTTATGAATAGAAATCAATAAAAATGATGGTTTTAGATTTAAGTTAGGATGAGAAAGGTGTACCACATGAACAACAACTTAGAACAACTAAAGGCAAACACAGTGTGTGAGTAGGTGGGCCTGACTGCATATAATCTAAGTTCTTAAATGTGCACATATTTAGTAAATTGTCTTAAATCTCACCTGATTTAGCATTATTAGACATTATCAAACATGTGTGTCTCCACCATTACTTTGATTACCTCATTGATATCACTGTAGAATCTGCTCATCTCCATTAACTTTATCTTTCGCAATTTCATGCTGGGTTAAAATGTGAGATCAGTTATGGTCTTTAATTTGAAATACGACATGCTATTCATCCATGCGCGTGTGTGTGTGGGAGGGTGTCGGGAAGATAAATGACCTCAATGTCGCGTGGGCAGCCAAGAGTCCTGTCATTAGCAAACACCACAGAGAAGCAGGAAGTCAAATGCAAGTGTGTTTAAGTTTTTATAGCATGTCTCTGTCATTTGTTCCCACTAAACCGACAGAGTTACCATTAACAGAGAGAGAGACAAAGAGAATGAAATTCAAAGAGCAGAACATGCTTCGTTGTTTTTCTGGTAGGATGACACAATGTTCACTGTACAGGTGTTGTAATGAAGCAGCGTCCTCCAGAACACAGCAAGACAATGTTAGGCTCACATTACTGACTTCATAAAACATAGATATATTCATTTAGATTATTAAATTATTATGAGTTCTTTTAAGACAGAATTATTTTTCCTTCAGTCATTTTATTGATTCCTTCATTCATAATGTGACAGATGCCCAGATTTTTGACTTTCTCTGCCATGGATTTCATTTTTAGTCATTTGATGAATAGTGTGACTTCAGTTTAGAGGCAGTTTTCAATAATTCTACAATTATTCAATAATAATTTGATCCTGTTTAGTCTCAGTTCAGCTTCTATGTAACCTATCTCAGCTTCCCCCCCACTTTCCTTGTCACTCTGTACCTTTTTTCACTGTTATACTACTAAGCTTATCATCTTAATTTGCTTCTTCAAATAACTCCATCAAACCCACCTGTGTTACTCCATCTCAGTTTTGCTGCTCACTTCAGTACTTGTCTGTGCATTGGCTCTGGAATAACTTTCATGACAGTCTGCTTGTTCCTCACTACAGATTCCTCTCTTTTCATCTACTTCTATTTATGCTCTGTTGTGTTAATGCTCATTTATTTATTTTTTTGTATCGTCTTTGATTCTAACTTGGTTCGTGGCGTTTAAGTATTCTAGACTTTTATCCCCAGCCTCCTCTGTGTCTTCCTGATGGTAAGGAATTACAGAAGTCCAGTCTTGACGTAACAAAGTAACGATGTATGGACTAGATTTTTAGCATCACTCTTGGACACATTTTCATGTCCTCAAGACATGGCTGTAGTTTACCTAATGGATTGAATGAATACGTTTTTACTGATAAATATAGCTGAGTATGACCAGTATTACTGTTGAAATGTATCACATCCTGTCTGATATAACCAATTGGAAGCATATAGAAAGCAAAGAGAGCTGGGCGAAGTGCTGCTTCAGTGCTATGATGACTGAAACTCTTCTTATTATTTACTCATACACTTGATTAGTAACTATTTTCTACAGGATTTTACATAGGAAAATAAGAATAGATATAGGTCTGTAATTTATGAATTCACCTTGATTGAGAAAAAGTTTCCTAAGTAAAGGTTTAATTACAGCTACTGTAATAACTGCCACTCTCAGAACACTTACATGTAAGTTAATGGGTCCATGGAAACACCAGTGTCCTCACAACAGTTCAGGGTTTTAGAGGCTTGTGGTACATATCTCATCATGTAGCACATGTACACTAGTGATAGACTAATCATATCTAAAATTGGAGTAGTCATCAGAGGGAACACTTTTTAAATAATTTAGCTGGGATAGGGTTCAACATGCATGTTGAAGGTTTGAAAGAATCGAATATTTTTGAAAATTCAGAAAGCTCATATGACTCAAAGCAATCCAAGCATATCAGGTTCCGTCGTCACGTTCAGTGCTGCATCACTTGGTACTGATGTTGGTAGGATGGCAATTTTCTTTTCTCATATTATTTGTAGTAGAATCAATTTTATGTTTTATGAATCCCATGAAGTCATTATAGATGGCTCAACAGAACTATCCATCCAAATTAGGACAAACAATCATGCACACATCTAAGGAGAACTTAGAGACCAATTAATCTGACAGTCATGTTTTCTCCTCTATTAATTATCAAAACAATATATCTTAGTGACAGTTTTTTAAATACAGCAGTAGACTTTTTTTTTTTACCAGGTTAAGCAGGTCTCCACTAGAGATGGAAAGCATCATTTTCCTCTTGTTCTGCTTTAAAGTACAGAGCTTGGAACTACACCTGGGAGGCGGCCTCATATGGATAATTAGCTTCTTTTTTTAAGGTTGCTAAATTTTATAATGTTACATACAATGACAAAATAACTGTAAACAAGAACTCTGATTTATGAAAGTCTAGAAATTAAATTCCTGCCCTTTTCTGTGCTGTTCTGTGATACTAAGGAAATTTTAAATGTGTCAGATTCCATAAAAGTTGTTACATTATCTGAAAACCGATCTAATCACATTTTTTGTCAGGGGCAAAGTTTGAGTTGGTTTAGTTCAATAGTTATTAAAAATGTTTCAGACAGCACACCGTCTGAAGGAAACATTTTCTGTTCAAACAACAATCTGGAGTATGAAGACGGTGTGTGGTCAGGTTTGAACAAAGCTTACCAGTAAAGACTACGTTTGATCCATCAATTTGACTGTCAACATGAATGTTACAATCCCTCGATGTAATGACCTTATCAGATTTTAACTGTAAATCAGGAGATCTGAGAACTGATTTAAGAATTCAGAGTGAGGGTCTGGCAGACGACACAAAGCTACAAACAGAAGCAGTTTTTTTGGTTCGCAACTTGGAAGAAGAAAGAAAACTAAGGGTTAGAGATTTTAAACATGTTATTAAGTGTCTTGGAATTAATTAATAAATCTGACTAATAGATGGTTGCTGCTCCTCTCACTCTGCCAATATTCGGAAGAATGTAAAAATTGAAATAATTAAACTAAATTTATTCTAACATACTTCTTTTGCTGGGGCCAGGTTGCAGCAAGAGAACCTGCTGCAGATGCAACATAAAATCCATCTGATTATCACAAATCAGATCATTAACTAAATGTCTGACAAGAAAGATCTTAGGTTCAGTAAACGTAAGAATGTGTTGAATGTTGATGGTGGACCACAATGCAGCAGGCAGAGGCGTCCAGTAGATTTAAAAATCCACTAGGTTCTCACTCTGGGAGCCTTCAGCAGACGGGAGGCAGCTCTTCCTCTTCCCATCTATCAGGAAGCCACTGCAGCTGCCTCTCTTTCACTTTCTGTTGGAGAGAAAAGCTAAATGCTTCAATATAAATTGATTAGTTCCCGTTGATAAAATGACAAATCAAATTCAATGAGATTTTCATCCAGTTAAATGATATGAATGAAAAAAATAAATGTAATATTATTACAGCTGATTGCATACAGATATTTGTCATCAATCATGTTTGCAGAAGAAGCTAAGAAATAAAATGCGTCAGTCATTGAAAAGGGATGATGGAAAGATATTCGCCAAGAAATAATTGCATCCATAGCTCAGCATCTTCTGGTTTTCTCATTGTGAACTTATAAATATGAGCGCAGAGGCTGGTATGTTCATCATATGATATTTGTCATGAAAACAGATGAAGGGAATTTTGTGGTAAAATTTATTCTAAGCGTAACGTTTATTTGGAGACTGATACAACTCAGGGCACAAACTTATCCTGAACTCAATCTTCTTACTATTGAAACCTGGTGTTTAAGTAACCACCGGACACTAACCAGACTGTACTTGTTCCTGTTGTAACTCAGTTAGAATTACCAAGGTCATTTTTACTCACAAAATATGAGGATAATGACAGAGATTTTTATAACTTTCTTAGATTCAGAAGTTTACATCTTTTCTCTCAGTATTTATATGATATTTTCAAACTATTTAGCTTAGATGAAACATTTTGGGTCTCCTTCCACAAGCGTCCTACAGTAGAATTTTGTCCCATTTCTTCTGACAGAACCAGTAGAACTGGGCCAGGTTTGTAGGCCTCCCTGCTCACACACACCTGTTCATTTCTGGCCACAGATATTTTCTGACTGAGCTCATTGCTTTGTGAACGGCTCTCCTAAATAGTGGCTTTGTTGTACTTTGATCAAAGGGGAATTGTGAAAGATGGCATGAAACTATTTCTAAATTGTAATCACTGTAGTGAATTTACTTCTATGCTGATAGTTTTAATATATCATGTTATGGTGGATATGTGGTGGATTGATTAGACATTTTAAACAAAAGCAAACTTTTAAAATAATATTCAGACTTTTGCAGTTTGTTTGACTGCTGTTTCACATTGAAGTTCTGTCAGGTTTAAAGCATTTTAGTGTGCGTCTGAACCGTCCGCTGCCTGCCCACAAGCAGTTTAATGATGTCTCTATGTTGTTTCTAAGATTAGATTAAAAAATCAACAATGAGAAAGCATGCAGATGTATCTTAACCTCCACCGTATATCTCCACCCACAGTGTGTATTTAATGTGCTTCCTCTCTGCTGGAGGACTAGGCCAAACCAAATGTCAATGACAAACACACAAAAGTGTGTGGAGGCTTAAAATGCACCACTGCAACCACACAAACAACCACACACACACACACAAAGAGTGGTGGGTGGGAAAGGAAATCCCCTCTGCATATTTTTTAGCTCCAGTTATGAGTATTTGTCTGACATTAACCTAACGGCTTCTGCAACCTCTGGTCCGAGTCTGGAATTTTTCTGTACCTTTATAAATATTACCAGCCGCAGGTTTACCGCCTGCTGCAGTAGGATGTAACTAATTTTAGCTAGTGAGCAAAACCGGAATCATATTTTAATATTGACAAGTCTGATTGGCTTTCAACATTAAACCTTGTGCCACTGTTGCTGTTTATTGATTCTCTGGTGTATCTATCAAGTCCAAAAGCTAATTCTACATTATGATATTCACTGTGTAATACTCAAAGAATGCAGTTTTTAGGAATTTTATGGATAAAAAAATATACATGTCAACCATCAGAACTGACAAGAATAACATTAGTATTAGAATAAAATAAGCAATAAAATAAAGAACCATGGCTTTTTTCTTTTATCTTTTAGTTTATCTATTTCTTTATCTGATACTTCTAAAAACTATTATGGGGACGAAAATATTAAAAGTGAATTTCTCTGTAACTTGAAATGTTAAAGGTTCACTATTAATCTTCCTTAAACAAGCTAGGATAGGTCAGTGAGCTATACAAAACATGTTCATTACATTTTATACACAAAGTCATTGTCAGATATTAAGATTTCACCAGATCAGTTCTGCCTGTTTTGAGCTCATTAAGGAATGCGTTGCTACATCACGATTACACAAATAAGCTGCTGTTGGCCATACCCTCCTGACTCAACGTTTACATTAGCAATTCCAACACTGAAAATGGCTACAAGTACACACACAATGGTACATGTTTGATCCTGAGTCAGACCCAGTAGCAGAAGTGAAGCCTCCTGAACAAACATCCAGTCACAACTGCTGAAGGAATAAACTCTGTGGATCTGATGCAAATTTATGTAGTTATTAATTCAGATGGATTCATTCTGCTCCGTTTCTGGGCCAGTGAGCAGGATGTGAAGTTGAGCAGCTAGCAGCATAAAATACTACAAAGGTAGCAAAGGTGGCCTTATATACTGTATATATACTGTATATATATGTAATAATTATTATTATTATTTATTTTTATTTATTTTTTTACATTCATGAAAGAATCAAAGCAACAGTCAGTCCAGGGAATAACACAACTTGATGCTGATGGATTTCAACTTTCCATAATACTGTACTACACCTGATAGTAAGGATTGAGCTTCAGCTTTACAAAGCTGGTCATCAATTTGTTGAGTCAGTCCAAGGCAACAGAGCATGTGTAGAATCAGAAGAGGTTGGAAAGAATAATTAACATTGAAAATGGAAGGAAGAAAACTGGCCACGGGAAAAAAATAACCACAAACCACGAATATATCTCACATTTTGTCATCAATAATTTTATTTTTGCCTGCAAAATCCTCAATTGTTTTAAATTATTTTGTTCACATTATTAAATACTACAAAAATACAAAATGATTCAGTCCAGCAGATGCAGAAATGTTTTGGTTAAAAGATTTTCAAAAAGATTTCTTTTACTTAAAATAATTTGTAGATTATAATGAGCTCATGGTAAAGCATGTATATGTATTTTGTCGCGTTCATTCTTTGCACATTGATTGGTTCAGAAGCTGTCTTTATGATCTTGATCTGGAGGTTTCCTTCAGGCGTGTCCAGGTGCCGGGCCCAGAAAAGATGGAGTAACTTCCTGGTTCTGAAAATCCCAAACTGAAGCAGCAGGCTGGCTGGAACCCCACCTGTTCTCCAGCATCAAAACCAGAGGAGATCAGCTCAGCCCTATCCACCACTTCCAAAAAAGCTCAAATAAAAATACAAACGATAAGTAAAATGCATCTGATTACTATTTTACTTCCACTGAGGCTTAAATTAAGACTTTGTTGACGTTTCTGGTAACAACTATATTTTATCACATTCCTAAAACCTGCAGTACTGACTGGATTTTTCTCAGCTGCAGAGGCTGGACCAAGGCTCTGAAAGGTCTTTTCATGACTAGTGCACAGATCCAAGAACTTGATCAATCTCATACATTTTACCACTCCACACTCACTGCTACATGCCAAAAACTTGACTTGATAGATTAATGCAAATAAACAGTGATGTGAGTGACTTAATGGAGGCTGACAGAGACAAAAAAGCCAAAGTACAAAATTGCAACATGAGGAGGCAGCCTGCAACCCATCCTCTCTGATACACATTTGCATGCATATGCACACACACACACACACATGAGCGCACGCACAACTGCTCACACACACACACACACACACACACACACACACACACACACACACAGAAGAGTATAATGCCTAGATATTTTTCTGATGATCCATGTTTCCACCACAAAGAGGTTTTTCTCTTCTTGCCATCCACTCCTTTCTTTCCTCTCCACACCTTTTATTCACTTTTCTCATGATATTTTTTCTCACCACTTGATCGCTTCATTAACTTGTTCTTTTTCTAGTTTCTGTTCTTCCAATCTTTCTCTTCCTTTTCTCCTCATCTTTAGACACTTTTTTCTGTTTCATTTCGTTTTTAAGCAGTTTCTTTTTCCCATCTCTGACTGTTTGTGTCACTTTTCATTCATCACTCTCCTTACTGGTTCCATCTTTTCCTTTCACTCGTTTTTTACCCCTCAGCTCTCTCCACCTCTCTTTCACATCCATCTCTCTAACTGTTCTCATGCTGGTTCTACCTATACCTATTCTACCTTAGATCTTTTATCCCATCTGTGTTTTCCTGTGGTGACAGTGGATCAGGAGGTAGAAGTTCATCCTGTTACTGATGGGCTGTCGGTTTGAACCTCTACTCTGCCTGTCAGTCACTGCTTCCTTTGGCAGGATACTTCAGCCACATTTCCGATTGTACACAAGCTTAGTGTTCTTATTCATTGTCTTTTGTGATTTTACTTTTACATGATTTTCAGCTATTGTCTCAACCTGTTTATTGTTCTGTCTTCAATTCTTGATTTTAGTTATTCTTCCACATCATTCAGTCTCATTATCTGACACTTCACAGTGATACCTTCTGGCCTCTGACACAGACTAAACATTAATTACTGTGTTTGCAGTAAAACAAAGACTTTATACCAACTTATATATAAATTATATATATATAAAAATCAAACAAAAAAGTCCAAAAAGTTCACTTTTTATAATCTCAGCTGGAGAGAGCATAATATTGGCTTACCAGCACCTTACCTAGCACAGACACACACACAAATACACACACACTCTGTCATGAGTGATTAGATTATGTCTGCTTGCTAATGATGCTTGTGAGTCTCGTGTTTCTTCCTAGATGAAAATAATTGGAAACTGTAGCTGCCCCAAAACTTTAATGCTGTTAAAGCAGCGTAGGAGAAGCTCATCCACTCCTTACTTTCATTTAGCTGGGGATGAGTTGTGGGGGGCTAGAAGTGGAGGAGTTTGGGTAGACATCATAATCAAGCATTATTATCAGAAGGCCGCTGTAACAGAGGAGGAATGGGTGGGATGGGGGGTCTTAATGTTGCGACAACAGAGTAGGAGTGAATTAGATGAAGGCCTAACCTCCAGACGGATAATATCCTACTAAATTGAATGCCATTCAGTTGTACAGACACTCGTTAAACAAGCGGTACAGGAAGGCTAGAGAAGACAAGAGGGCATGAGAAGACAGACGTTCACAGCATAGCGTAATGCTGTGAAGTTGAAAATTCTTCTACAATAATAAATCCATTGACATGAATAATGTAAGTGATAATGTAAGTGAGAACAAGCCTCACTTTAGTCCATGAAGCTGTTCATACCAACATCGCAATCAATGTTTTCAGCTGAGTCAGGTTTGTCGGCTGCCTTACTCAGCTCTGTGTCCCTCTGTTTTATGGGACAGAGATCAGGACTTTGTGACTGCCACATCAAAACATTGGTTTCCTCTCATCCTCACTGAGCGACCTTTCAGCCTGTTGGTTTTCCACTGTGGTTAACGATTCTCTGTCTCCAGCATCATCTGCACAGGGTCTCTGGCTTTTGTTCTAGAACTGATTCACACGTTCAGTTCAGAACCCGTTCATGCCTCGGACACCAAAACTGTTTCCTTCCTGAATGATCTGATGACTGGAAATGCTGCTTATACTAGCTTTCATTGCTTGATCAGAAGAATACAACACCACAATTATCCTGATATTTTGTCTGATTTCGGGGGGATTTTTCACAAAAAGAAGTAGTGCAACAGTTTGAGCTGTGGCCTTAAACAAACCCAGAGGAGGGCCTCTAATTCAGATGTTGGCAATTAAAAGCTTTCCAAACCATCACACCATCATCTAGACATCCCAAAATCATTGTAGTCATTTTAATGACTACATTTAATCTCCTCGTTAGTATAGTGGTGAGTATCCCCGCGGGAGACCGGGGTTCGATTCCCCAATGGGGAGTGAAGTTTGTTTCAGGTCCCTCTTGAAAATGAGATCTAGATCTCAACGGGGTTTACCTGATTAAATAAAGGACTATATAATGTATGTAAATTTGAGAAAAGAAAGCAACAAAAAGATTCTTTTCGGATTATTTTAGCACTTAGCAAATGGAAATTTTGATAATCCTAACTGATAATAAAACATAAAAACTTTTGCTTGATTTAATGTCAGGCAATGTATCACTTTATACAGTGTATGTCCACAACTTTATCCATAAATAAACAGCTTAAAGTTTTCAAGCGTGGAGAGTCAGAACACAGGCCTATAACATAACACAAAGGCATAACTGATTAAGAAAAGTAGTTGAGAACTATTGAATCTCAGAAATGCTCTTGCAGGCGGTTCCAAGGAGAAGCAGCAGCTCTACTCTGAGTTCCTCCCAGATGGCCAGGCCTCTCACCTATTTCTAAAGGCGAACCCTGACACCTTGGGGGGAAAACTAATTTTGGTCACCTGTCTCAGTGATCTCCTTCTTGTGATCATAGATTAGGGTGGGAACATAGATTTACCAGTAAATCTGTTAACCATGGTTGAGCCCCGACCCGGAAAAGGCATGCTACCCTTTTCCTGACAAAGTCCATGCAAACTTGGAATTGAAAGCTGTAGATCACAACCTGATGAAGCCAGTAGACCACAGGTCCAGTCCTCAAGGGCCGCTGTCCTGCAACTTTTAGATGTGCCTCTGCTGCACCACCTGAATAGAATAATTAGCAAGGCTCTGGAGAACTGATCTACACAAGGAGGAGGTAATTAAGGCATTTTATTCCAGTGTTTTGTACCTGTGGCACATCTAAAAACTGCAGGACAGCGGCCCTTGAGGACTGGAGTTTGACACCCCTGCAGTAGACCCACATCATCGGTAAAAAGCAGAGACGTGATCCCAGGACCACCTTCAATGCCTGAGCTTTTCATACACTCTAAGAAATGAACTGTTGAATTTACTCAACCAAGTTACTGTATGTCAACTGGTTCCACTAAATCTAGTTAATTAAATCTAAAGAGTATTACACATTTACTTTCATCATAATCATTTAAGCAAAGACAAATAAATTCAGTTCAGTCCAGTTTTTCTCAGTTCCAGTCCTCAGGCCCCCTGCTCTGTATGTTTTAGATGTGTCTTTATTCTAGAACAGCTGATCCAGATGACAGCATGGCCTCTTCTTCATCCATCAAGTACTGCAGAAGTCGGTTAATCACCCACAGATTCAATCCGGGTGTGTGGCAGAAGGGGAACACCTAAAACCTGCAGGGCAGGAGTAAATCCAACACTTTGGACTTATGTTTAACTTAATGCTGTGATTTTAAATTTACAAGATGCTAATAGAATTTATTATGCCAGTTTAGTTCAGTGTATTCCACACTATTGAGTTGTAATAAGGTTCTTGGATTTCATTAACTGAATTTAATGTTCTGAAGTTCAAGTTAAAAAACCTAGTTTAGTTTAACCAGTTGAGATAACTGAGTTAAGCAATTGAAACATTAATACTGTTTGTTTCATTGGACTAATTAAACAAATCTAACCAAGTCAATCCTCAAGTTTATATTTTAAAAAAGCAAATTTAAAAACAGTGATGTCACACTTAGAAATGATTGTTCACTTTTTTTCACTAAAACAAACAATCAGCCAACTTACCCTCAGGCAGAGAGAGGTCATGAAAATGAGCATACAACTCACTCATGATGCAGTTTCATCTATTAAAATGTAAATGCTAAAACTAGATAAGTTCTCTACTACTCTGAAAGTGGATCATTCTTGATGAAGTGACTGCTTAGATTAAGCTTTGGAGTCTCACCTTAAACATCTTAAAACTTTTTTTCTTACAAATCAAAAAGTGGTTTAATTAGTTGCTACTGCTGGTGGCCCAATGCACTGTGGGATATCTGGCTAGCCAATCCCTACTGTCACATGCAAACCAGTTTGTCTGGGTGTGTCCTGAACATTAAGTGTTAACCTTTTAGAGACCAAAATCCTCATTACTTTCAAATACTTAACGTTTTGCATTGACATTTAAATAGAGTTAAGTTATCAAACATTTTTTATTCAAACCTTCACACCATGTTCTGCTAAATATTAGTAAAAGACAACAGAGGAAAACACATACAGTAGTGCAGGTTTTAAATGAAGGTGTTCATTATTAAGGAGAAAAAATCCAAACCTACAGATCCTGTGTAAAAAAGTGATTTCCCATAAACCTAATAAGTAGTTGGGCCAACCTTAGCAGCAACAACTGCAGTCAAGATCTTACATTAACTGAACTGTTGAGGGACTCTTTGACCTCAACGTTCCCCTCCACAGTGATTCTCTCCACTGACTCTTTCTCAGGGCAAAAATCATGGAATATGAAGCTGCAATGGCCACCATGAATAAACCAGAGGATCTAACAGTAAATCATTTCCAAAAGATTTCTTTACCACTGGCTTCTGACTGGGAGGTCATTTTAAAGTGAGGATGTTCAATACTAGCTGACCAACAGCTGCTGCTTCTTAAAGTTAGCTCTCATCAAAATCAGATTCATCTGAGACAATTAAGCAACTTTTTTTCGTATGTTATGCAAATCGTAGTGTGAACACCAAAATAAAAATAATTTTAAAAATTACCCTGCACCTGCAACTTGTCATTTAGGAATGACAATTATCCCATTTATTGGATCTTAGTGCCACTGGAGGACAGATTGAAAACCACAACACTGGCATTAAGTAGAATCTGATCCAGCTGTCTTTACAATCTTCAGCAGGTTTTAATTGTTGGGGAACAGGAGAGAGGAGTGTGGTAAAAATATCATTATAGTCCTAAACTACCACAACAGGGTATTGCTGAGATTTAATTACACCGAGCCATTGTTTAATTTGCTTCTCAATGCTTCAATTAAGGAAAAGGGGGAATGTGAGGGCTCAGGTTTCAGACTCATTTGGGCAGGAGAGGAGAGAGTTTCCCCAGTGAAGTTCATATAACATCACACAGCGGAGATCAAATGGATTTGTCATCATTTGACTAATGACAGGAGAGAGGAATAAACTCTATTAGAAAATCATCAAGAATCTCTCTGTCTCTGCTGATTGTCTTTGTGTGTGTTGTGCGTCTTCTGCAGAGGGGCCTTGGAGCTGATCCTGATGTATTTACTCTTATATTGAATAGTGCAGATGATCTGATCTTAGGCTGATGAGAGCCAAACATAGCAAAACCGCTGCCTCTCTTCAGAATAAAGGAATGTACAGAAGCTCCTGGAACCATTTCCCTTATTAGTTTTGTTGTTATTCAATCTCTTCCTCTTTTCTAGCAAACTGCAAACTTTATGCTGCATACAAACACAGTCGTATGTAAATAGGGATAGTATATGACAGCAGTTATGTTTTTATAACATCTGTGAATACATTAAACTTTCATATTAATTTTATCAATACTGAAAAATCCAACTAAAAAAAGATTCTAAAATTTTCTGTGAAATGTAAAATTTCGAATTTTTTGTTTAGGACAGAGACAAAAAAACTAGTATTGAGTCCAAAAATGAATTATTTAGAAAACTGAACAGAGAACATGTTTGGATTAAACTAAAAATAGCCGGTGAGAAAAAGAACCGTGCCCTAACTGTGCAGCATGGATGTACGATGTGAGGCTGATCTGCTGCTGCAGGATCTGGAGTCTCATTTCTAAAACATTGTGTAGGATTTATACTAGAAGAACATAAGTATGTCCAAAAGTCGAAAGTGGTTCATGCCAAGAAAAATCCACAAATATAAACCTCACCCAGAAAGCAACTTTCCCACAGATGAATCTAAAGGTTTGTGTTCAAGGTTCCACCTCCTGTCCTGCCCTCTACACTCAACCAAAAATGATCAATACAAATCACCTCAAGAATGTTAGTGTGTATTTAAATGAGTCACCAACAGCAACCATGAACAGAGTAAAGAAACACATTTCACCATAAATGGATGTGAGATGGAAGGTCGACAAAAAAACAATCTTTTTAGAAAAATGCAGTAACCTGGTCACTGCCTTTCGTACTCAATTCCACTCAATTCTCATCTCCCTTCAGTCTGGGATCCATCAGCTCAGTTTCTCAGGATGAGTTTCATCCTGACCAGACTGTAACAGAAGGAGTTATGAATGATGTTTTAGAACTGTGGTCTGTCTGTAGTGTTAGTGATGGCTGCAGATGAAGTGAACCAAGCTGTTCATGCTTCCAAATATTGATCAATTAACATCAGAGCAAGTACCATCTGGAGTATGTCAAGACAAAACATTGCATTGTCTTATTTCCTTTTTCAAGATGACTTGTTTCTATGAGAAACTGAGATCCAGATGTTTAAGAACATGACATGTTTATGAATAAAAGCATCTTTAGACTGGATGTGTATCTGTGTGACCTGGGACGTCCCATCTCCATTTTAACTGTTAAACATGGACAAGCACTTATTTCAGGATGAGTCACGTCAAGAGAGATTCTTGTTCTGTGCTTCAGACTTTCTTTCAGAGAATACTAAAATATCAGTTGTTAATAATAGTAACAGAAATAAGATCCATGTTTCTTTGTTCTAATGTATTCATAGTCAGGGCTGAGATGTACCTGCTTGTCTGGTTACTGTCGGTAAATGTCCTACTGGGTCAATACACTGCAGGTCATCATTTATCAGCAGTCAATACGTTGTGACTTCATCTCAGAGCTTTAACCGCCCTTGAATAATTTTAATATCCTTCTTGTCTGAATCAGACATACATTCTTTATATGGGCTTGTTGTTTTCCTGCACTCTTACGTTTATTTGTCTGCCTTCAAACAGATGCGCTGTGACAGATTTGCAAGAACTGCTCCTGGTCAAAGTATGGCTCCATGTATTCTCCATATTCTCCCCCCACCCAATGCCTCACCACTTCCCCCAGCTCTTTCCCCTTCAGACCACAGGTCTAGTTGCAGAGGGGAGAGTGATAAGGATGAAATGGGATTTCTGTCTAAATGTTGTTCAGCTTCACTAACTTCAAGGTTGTCAAAGCAAGAAAAATGTCTGAAGAAAACAGAGCTCTGGGAACTTCTGTAAAAAAAAACAAAAAAAACAACTTTAAATTCTACCCACTGAGTTTTGTTCAGAGGTTTTCCAGGATCAGAATGGATGTGAGATGGATGTGAGGCCCAATTAATGAGAAATGATTTTCTCATTTACCTCATTTCACAGAGGGTCAGAGGTTGAACAATGTTACAGAAAGGCACCAGAACAAGCTCATATCAGGACCCCTGCAGTTTGCTTATCACCATGGAGTTGGAGCTGAAGATGCCATCATACACCTGCTTCAACAAACCCTCTGTCATCTGGACAAAGCAGGCAGCACTGTGTGGATCATGTTCTTTGATTCCTCCAGTGCATTTAACACAATTCAGTCTGATCTGCTCTGTGAGAAACTCCAGAAGGCCCAGGTGGAGGCCTGGATCACCTGGATCTAGGACTACCTCACAAACAGACCACAGTTTGTGAGACTGAATGACTGTGTGTCTATAAGAAGGAACAGAGCAGACTGGACTTTTTAAGAAGCTAAGATCTTTCAAGGCGTCGCTATCTACAATAACTCTATGAAGAATTTGAATTAATATGAGTTACAATATTTAATTTCTCTTTGGGATCATATAGTATTTTTAATTTGAATTTTGTGCCTCAGAAACTACAAGTTGTTCCTCATCAGAGCAGCTAAAACTCCAATTATTGGACAAACAACAAAGAAATGTCACATTTCCCAATGTTTTGGAAAAGGGATCTGCTTTGAAAATTGCCAATTGTGATTTTCAGAAGTTTCTTTTAAAGATTTTTAGAATGGATTTTCCTAGATTAGCTCAGGATGATGTCTTCTTTCATTAACTTTAAAGATCTAACATTTCAAGTCCTGTTTTCTTTCTGTACCAGTTATACAAGAACAAAAAAGGAAACATTTTCACATGTTTCTTCATGAGAAACATGTATACATGTATACATGTATTCATTGCACTAATATGCCTGAATACATGTGGGAAATGTAAATATTTTCAAAATAATGAGCTAAAGTTGTTGGATCAGAGGAAATTTAATTGTATTGCAATTCTACATCAGGAGTGAAAAAAACCTGTCTCCTTAACAAAGCCTGAACTGTTTTCTTGTTTTCTTTGCTCTTCCAACATCATGCTGGAGAGCAGCCTGCATGCTGTAAATGACCTGAGCATGCAGAAACACGGAGGCTCTCCACTGGTTGAACAGAGGAGGCTGACAGCTCGCCATCACCGCTCTCCTTTCTCCCACTCTGTCGTCCGCTGACTGAGTTCCTGCAGCAGGAGAAATTTACAGACCAGGCCGTTAGGACTGACATGCCATCATCCCTGTCTTGTCCCATCCAGACAAACAAAGACTGAGGATCCTGTTGAACAGCTCAGTGTTGATGGGACTCCAAAAGCCTCCTGTCTGTCTCAGCAGGGATTCAGGATGCAGCAGAGAGCTGCAGCTACACTGAGTCCTATTCACAGTGGCAGCTTGTTGATGGAAAGCCTGTTAATGTTCAACCACACACAGGAACTGATGCAGAGCTCCCCTTCAGGCAGCGATGGAGGCTCGTTTTACAGATTTGTTCATTTATTGTATTTCACTTCAATCTGAAAAGCTCCAAAATATAGCAGCCATCAGTGTGAGTTATTTCTTATGCAAATGTAGTTGCAGCTTGAATCACAGAAATACATGAGATCACACTGCTTCTTGTTGTTTTCAATTAAAGACTGGAGAACATTTGTTACTCAAGGGTAAAAATCAACAAGCTTTGAATAACCCACTGGGTACTGGGAGTGAATGAAACAGCAGAGAAAAGTCTGGAAATCAGAGTAATAAACAGACATCTGAAAAAAAATTTTACACTTTTTTAAGAGCAAGTTTAATTAAAGTAAGTTCTTACCTCCATTTTGTTCTCACTGGGTCATAACATGACAAAATGAGTTTTACATGTTCTGTCTGTGTCATGTACAGAAATATGTATGTTGATAATTAACAACTAATAAACTTAGATAGCTCTGTTTACAGTTTAGATGAAATTCAGGTCTGGATGGGCGGATGGACGGATGGACGGATGGAAGGATGGACGGATGGACGGAAGGACGGATGGAAGGACGGACGGACGGACGGACGGACGGACGGACGGACGGACGGACGGACGGACGGACGGACGGACGGACGGACGGACGGACGGACGGACGGACGGATGGATGGCACCAAATCCATCCAGGCGCCGTCAAATGGACCCCAGGTTTAGGACATTTACAGGATTCCAACTGCTGTCATGTAACCTTTTCTAGAGCTTAGTGGTTATTAAACAGTAATAAATCAATAATATTTTTCAAAAACTCATAAATTGCATTTTGCTCCACATTATTATAATTATTAATCATTGTAATCCACATCTGCTCTGGACAGATGAACTGAACACATATTAAACATACATGTTCATTTTTACTGTGTCAGTAAAATGGTCAAACCCTCAAACATTTCTAAACTTCCATCGAGACAGAAAACAATGTGAACTGTTGCTTCTGTATTTACTTTTTTTTTAAATACACTTTGCTGCATATTTGACATATTTCAAGGACTCCAGGAATAAAAACAAGATATTTTCGAAGCTATTTTACATACTTATGTTATTACAGCTAAAGTTGTGTGATAAAATGTATTTCATCATCAAGTTTATTAGTAGCCTATTTCAGCCACAAGGCAATTAAAAGTGCTTTACATAATAAAAGCATAACACAATAAACAAATAAAAAAAACTTTACAGTAACAACATGAAGAGAATTAATTAGAGATTGTTATCCAGACTAGAATTAATCATTGTTCAGCCTTGATTTAAACAAACTCAGTGTTTCAGCAGTTGTGCAGTTTTCTGGAAGTTTGTTGCAGACAGAAATCCATCCATCTCCAAAGTGACAGTCAGTGTTACTCCAGCCAGCCTCTTCCCAGCTTGCAGCTTCACACACTCTGGTACCTCCTGCTGCTCCTTCCACCCTGTCAGAAGACAATCTGTCCATCTACTCCTGATTGTTGACACTTATTGGTAAACTATGAATTTTGGATGTCCATCTTTTCAAAAATTTTGCAGTGGTTGTGAAACTGTGAAGATTTTGTGATAGAGACCATAAGCAGGTTTAATATGACAGATAATCAATTCAACTGAAAAACAATTAAATCTGTTAGAGCATATGTCAAATAAATGAATGTAAAAACATATGATAGCCTAAATTTATAAAGTAATATTTTTGTTGAAGCATATTTGATTAATTTAATAATGATAATATTTAAGGACTGCACAGTGGCACAGTTGGTAGCTCTGTCGCCTTGCAGCAAGAAAGTCCTGGGTTCAATTCCCGGTCCGGGGTCTTTCTGCATGGAGGTAGCATGTTCTCCCTGTGCATGCTGGGTTCTCTCCAGGTACTCCGGCTTCCTCCCTCAGTCCAAAAACATGACCGTTAGGTAAATTGGTTTCTCTAAATTGTCCCTAGCTGTGAGTGTGTGTGGTTGTTTGTCCTGTCTGTCTCTGTTGCCCTGTGATGGACATGGTGACCTGTCAGGGTGTACCCCGCCTCTCGCCCGGTACGTTAGCTGGAGATAGGCACCGGCAACCCTCCCCACCCCATTAGGGACAAGGGTGTTAGAAAATGGATGGATGGCTGGATGGATGGATGGATGGATAATATTCAATTGTCCTAGTTAGATTTTCCCAGTTTGAACTTCTGATGTGTTTTTGTTGTTCCCATATATATTGGTCTAGCCTCTGAATGTAGAAGAACTGATTGTTGCGAGTTAGTAGTTAGGTTGGTCACTGAGACAAACATTGAAAAAATTCCAGTGTTTATTTTACCTGTGACACAGTTAACTGGTTGGGAGGCAGGTAGATAGAGCCTGACTGATATCTGTGTAAAAAGCATTTCAATGGGAGTTCACTAAAATGTTTACAGTCTCTGCTCTACTCCCTCACAGTTCATTCTCAGTTCAGTTCATTAAATAGTGACGATTCACATAAAATTTGATCTTCAGGGACATTTCAAGACAAACAGATCCAAATTATATACACAGATATATAAATGATTCAATCCAAACAAATAGATTCAACATTAAATACAAATTATCCAAACAGTCCTGGTTCTAAATGCAGTGAGGATCATTTTATTACATAAAAGGGTTTCTGAAAACCAATCAACTGCATCCCATCACCCATCAGGGCAGAGGCCTGTCCAGGAGAAAGTCCAGGGCTGTTGCCCCACCTAGTCTGAACCAGCGGTGATCAGTGATTGTTTTCTGGGTCTTAGCTTTTTTAGTCACACAGAAAACGCATTTTTTTTCCTAAGTTTAACAAGCACTATTGAGTCTAGTGGAGGACAATCTATTGGGGAGCGGATCTTCTTCCCCCATAAAATCAGACTGGTGATATTGCATAACTGGACAGTAGTATGAGAAGGTAGCAAAGTGAAGAAAACTGGTCATTATGTCCTTCAGTAGCCTAATCCTATGGCAGCAAAACGACAGAAATAGCTCAGGATAACCTGAGACCAGTCTAACTATAAGCAAGAAAAGGTTTAAGTGTGGCAGTGTCTGATATGGGCGACATGGGCAACCGCTCAGGGCAGCATCTTGTGGTGGGCAGCATGAGACATGAGATATTGCTTCTGACCCCTCATCCACCTCACCTCCCACCCTGGTCCTCAATTGTCCGTGCAGAACCCCCTCCCACTGACAGGAAGCGGTCCATCACCATGGGGACAGTCAGGGTTAATATTGTGATACTTAGCAGACTTCTGTAAAAGCTTCCAAAATAATGTCCATATTTGTTGGAGTTCAGGAATGACTTCTTTTCCACGTTGCTTGTGTTGCCCAAAAAAACTATCCATAATTACAAATGTAGGAAGGTTTCATCTGTCTGCTGACTCACAGGATCAGCATTATCCATCTTCTGCTGTCTTTGTTTCTCTGACAGGACAAGACAGGAGCGACGACACAGCAGTGCTACCTCTGGCTGTTGGTTTTGTTGAGGCAATACCAACGACAGGAAAGAACTGAATTCTAATTACACCTCTAAAAAATGATGTGTAGAGATTCTAAACCATCAGTCACACACATACACTCTGTGTTCTGTTGTTTTCATTTTGATGACTAATTACATTTTTGGAAATCTACTTCAGCCGTACGGATGAAAAAAATAACAGCTCAATACTCATAGATCACATTTAAACTCACTAAGAAGTGAGCCAAGATATCGGAAAGAGAGCTGGTCCAATTTCCATATGTGTAAATGTCTCACCTGCAGAAAGTCAAACATTTATATATCAATACACAGCATGGGAATGTCCAGCCATCATACTGTTCAGGAAGGAGATGTATTCAGAGTCCCAGAGATGAATGTTTATTAGTGTGAAATCCTGTGAGGATGGCTGCTGAATCTGGTAGTAGAGTTATTATCCACAGTGAAACAAGTCCTGTCCCAACATGGGCTGAGAGGCCACTCAGAGACAAAACCAAAAAAAACTTGGTGATGCTGATGTGCCAGTAAATTTCTCTTCATGGTCCAGAATATGGATTCAAATGAACAGTAGGAAAAGAACTACAGTCTCACAATAGCACAAGCTTTTTCATGCAAAATATTATTTGCACTGTTTACCTGTTGTAATTATTGGTTTTGAATAATTATTGGTTGTTGTAATTATTGGTTTTGAACAAATATGTTGTGAACAAAATTAGAGGAATTAGGCCAACAAGGTTCATATTGAAACTCATGGACCTAATACCTAGTACCAAATATATCCTGGGTTCTATAGTGAGGAACATTATGGGGGATTCAGGGGACAGAGCCCTACCAGCCATCAGTTCACAATACATTTCATCATTGATAATCAGTGTGAGCTCTGTTCCCCCTCTACATACGCTCCTCACTGTTCTCTGGTTTGTGTTTCAGAGCTGAGAGGCGTCTGCAGCCCTGTACAAATCATCAGTATATTCTTTGGAAGATATTCTCCTGTACCACCACCTTCATTTGTGTTTACATCTTACTAGCTTAGTACCGCAAAACGTCTTTCTCCCCTTTTCACCAATCTTTGTCTCCATATTTATCCGGTAATAAATTTGACTCTTTAAACTATGAGTTATGGTTCTCTTGTGTTCTTTACAGGGGAACCAGCAATGTTCTGGGGAGAGTGTAGATGTTGGAGCCACAGCCACCATTGCGCTGCATATGCCCCAGTATAGGAGCTCAAAAGGGTTTATGAAGATCCACATAAAAATGTGAGTTTTCATTCCTTCTCTTCATTTATAGATAAAATATTAGGGTAAACTGGAAGTGTTGTTACATAACCTTTTCTACTGTATGTTTTGTATGAAGGGCCTCAGAACAAATCCAGACCTAGTGAGCAGAGAGCTCCAGTTTCCCGCGGAAGCATCACTTCCCTCACAGATCATCCTCTGGCAGGTATATCTGTCTTTCTTTCTCACTTTGCAGCTGTCAAGGATGTCTGGGTCTCCGCTGTCATTCTTGTTGACTTCTCTATAATACAGAGGAATGTGAGTGTAGGAGTGCTCCTATTCTCCGCTCCAGGCTGGTTACACCGACACACTTTCTGCATCCTTATCCTCTTCACACTTTCCCTATCACACACGTTTCTTCTTTTTTTTCATTGCCCTCACTCTCCTGCAGTCTTTGTTCTCCTCCAGTTTGTTGTCCTTTTCATCTATGGTTTCTGCCTTGCTGGCTGTTTTACTGAGAGATTCCAGCTGGAAGTCCTGGTAGAAAAAAAGGCGGGATCCCGAGTGTGTGGGCAGGTCTTTAGACTTCTGCTGTAAGGGGGAAGCCTACAATAACTCCCACAGACTTTCCTCACACATGCACCCCCCCCCCCCCCCCCCCCCCACGCACGTATTTTATTCCCAGGAAAAAGCTTTTTGTTATGCAAGTATTTGTTGTTAAATGCAACATAGCAGACGGATCAGTAATAGGGCTTTAAAATTTTGTTTTAACTGCAAACTAATTCCACTTCAACCAAATTTTAGGCCAACCCCAAAACAAGCTAAGAAAACTGATTAAGGGTCTCACTGAAAAACAAATCAACATCTGAATCAACAGAAGGCTGTTTCTGCTCATTGTGTTGTATCAGTGTCTTTATGTGAGATGCCTTTTATTTTTTAACTGTTTTAAATTTCTTCTAAAAATGTTTTCAGTTCATTTTCTTCTCAACCGTTTACTTGATATGAAGTTATATGAATCTATTTAAAATGTGTTTCAACTTTGAAAATGAAAAAATAAAACTAAATGCTTCTATTTCCTACTACACAGTATTACAGCTGAAGGCCTTTTATTTGCAACAAAAAGTTTCTGGGTTTGATGACTTTGGTTTCCATCCTCAGTCCAAGAACATTCATGTTGTGTTAACTGACCTTTCTAAAAATCTCTTCGGAGTAATGTGAGCATGCATGGTTGTTTGATGGGGTGTGTGGGCATGTGTGGGGGGGATGCGGGCGTGTGTTTGTGTGTGTGTTGCCCTGTACTGAACTACTTACTGAGTATGTACCGTCTCTCATCCATTCACCACTGAGATAGGCCCTAACCCTGCTGTGTCCCTGCAGTGAAAAGAAAGGTAGAGCAAACAGGTGAGTGCTACATTCATTTTAAAAAAAAAATTAAGTTTTCTTAAGGATACAAGTTACTAAGCTTGGTACTAAGTAATTCCCTTCAATTTCTTCCACTTAAATGAACACTAATTTAAGGTAGAATTTTTCCTCAAATATTCTGTGTGTACTGCAATAAAATCGGAAAAATTGGAAATTGATGGTGAACTCCCCTGTAGTGACATCAATAAATATAGTATCTATAGAGTGGAAAATAAAATTATGAAAACAATCATTCCCAAAGGCTCCTTAGACTGAAGTTATTAAATGTTCTGCTTTACTGTACTGCATAAAGACTTACAATAATTATGATAATAGAAGTTTAGCCTCCGACTACAGGCCCTTCCTGTTCCACACCCTGTCAGGCTGAACTTATTTCCTTATTTAACAAGTGTCCTGGCATTAAAACAGACATTCTATAATTTCATTAACAAATGTTCTACTAATCAGCAATAAATTATGTTAGAACTAAACAATAGTTTTATTGTGTAAACTGTAAGATCAAAAGATGATTAAGTGATTTGCACTCCATCTGAAGATACATTCAGGTTGTTTTAACAGGCTTGTAAAACAGACAAAATAGTGTAAAAATGCATATTTAAAATATTTTAGAAAATAAAGGAAAATTTGCTTTGCTTTTAATTAACTAATCCTAACCCTTTGATTGAAGGTGGGAAGAATATTATTTAATTGTGAGTGTGCCTGTTTTAAAGTGTTAGTCTGTTTCTGAATAATAGGAGAGGGTGTAAATAATTGTGTTACCTGCTTTGGGGGGTGAATGGGCGACGCTGACATGTAATATATATTCACTCAGATTTAAAGGAAACCATTTAAAAAATTCCACTTAAATGTGATCTCAGTTCAGCTAAATATGAGTTTGCATTTAATATACAATATGTTTTCAACTATGTTTATTTTTTTAATCACATATTGACAATAAAGTCAACTTTTGAATATTTCAAATAAAAAAGGTAGTAGTATACTGTTCACATGAGGGGAGAGATTACTAATTTATGAGCTTAGCGCCACCTTGTGGAAGCAATGCAACACAAGTCGACTGTATGGAGAATTACACAGGACTGCAATAGTCATTATAATGTGACTAATCCTACTATATCAATTAAATGTTAATGTATTTTATTAATTAAGTTCACAGTGGCGCCTTGACATGTTTTGTTTGTTTATTTCTGTTAACTTTGATTGTTTTGACTTGGAGCCAATTAAAACCCCGAAATTCAGTTTCTCTGAAAATTAGGATAGTATAAATCCATCAGTCTTTATTTATAAAGCGCTTTGCAACATCCGAAAAATGAACAAAGTCAGCAAAATTAAAACAGAAATAATCAAACACACAAAGAAGAAAACAACAACATTAAAAAATCATTTAAAAAATTGAAAATATGTCACAAAATAAAAAAGTGCCTACAAAATGTGCGCGAGTGTCAGAGCATCACAGCTCTACTATTAAAAGCCGTTTGAAGGAAAATGTTTTAAATTTATATTTAAAAAGTCCAGGATCTGCAAGAAAAAAAACAGAGGTCACTCCACTGCTCACCTTGAATTTGGTACCACAGTGCCCTCTTGTGTCAATTAGATTTTGTTACTGGTAAATGGTAAACGAAAAAAGTCAATACAATGTCCTCAGATTAATAGAAGTTCAAGATGTGCGTGTGTGTGTGTGGGGGGGGGGGGGGGGGGGGGGGGGGGGGGTTGCGCATGTGTGTGTGTATGTAAATAAAAATATAGCTTTAACTTAGGTGAAACTTCTTTGGGGTTTTATAGGCTACTGACCACACCTTCCTTCAGAAATGCCATTACCACCATGCAACCAACCCCTTGTATACCAAACCAAAGAACCCAATAGTCTTCACTATTCATCACTATGCAGGACCTGTCACATATCAGGTATTGTATTCACCACTTTGATGTTAAACAACTAATTTGTACTTGTAGAAGACTGGAACAAAGAACTGCCACCATCTTTTGGCAGGTCCATAATTTCCTCAATAAGAATCAAGACCAGTTCAGGACAGAAATTGTGGAGCTTTTTGCAAGAAGCCGGATAAAGGTGAACCAACTAACACATTATTCATAATACTCAATATTCCTCATAAAGATATGGTAATTGTCATATCTGGGGTGGTTTGAGTTTTGCTTTGGGTTCTGTCATTTTTTTGTGTGTGTTCCTTACTTTTTTTATTAGTTCTGCCTCATTTCCATTTTCACTTCAGTTCTTCCTTACTGAGTCTAGTTTATTTCTCGTCTACTTGTTCTATGTAGTGATGGGCCATCTGAAGCCAGGCTTCGAGGCGTGTACCGAATAAAAAGGAGGCGTGTCAGATGACGCCCTGCGACTGGCAACAAACGATGTTTCGCATTGCATGAGTCACGGGACTGCCTCATTTTGCGTGTCCGTTTTCAAAATAAAAGCGTGATGAGCCGTGCTGCTTCATGGCATGGGTTGTTGTATTTGATCGCGCATCAGAGGAGTATTTGTCTTCAGCAGTGACCGAAATAAAAGGACCCATGCAATGCGAGACATCTTTGGTGCCACTCACGTGGTTTTCAGCAAGACGACACAAGCATTGGCATTGAACTCAATTGTTTAAAGTCAAGTCAAAGTAAAAAGTTCCTTATAAGTAAAAAGTTAAAGATTTGTAACTTTTAAGATAATTGAACACAAAAAAGTAAGTTGTCATCACTAAACCAAAAGAATTAAGTGAGATTAATGTAAATAAGTCTATAACATGAACTACAGCCCAAATACACATTTTAGAGGTTCAAAAACATGTTAGACTGAACCGTTTGCAAATTCAATTTTCTAGAAATTAATACTACCTTAATGTACATTAGTCAATCACCCCAATTTACATCATTTTTGAAATCCTGTAGGGAACCGGAGCACCCGGAGAAAACCCCCACTAACACAGGGAGAACAGACAAACTCCCACAAAAAGAGGCGCCCGGTTGAGAACAAAGGTCTCTTTTCTGTGAAGATGCCGCGTTAACCACTGCTTCACCGTGCTGACCTTTTTTTTGGGGGTCTAAAATATGAGATGTAATTTGGAGTTTTGAAAATGGTTCTGACCTGGACTCTTTTAACTAGTTGCTTGTTTTAGAGGTTTTCTTTTCTCACCACAAATGTTTCTCCAATCTGAACCGTTTGCAAATTAAATTTGATAGAAATTAATACTACCTTTCTTGAGGACACGTTACATTGGGCAATCATCAAAATTTACATGGTTTTTGGAAATCTGGGGGAACCCGGAGCACCCGGAGAAAACCCACGGCCATTTTTTTCTTCTGGTCTAAAATAAGAGATGTATTTTGGGGTTTTGCAAACGGTTCAGAAATTAACTAGACGTTTTTTCCTAGTTGCTCGATTAAGAAGTTTTCTTGCTTTTCTTCTGTTTTTGTAATTTCCTGAGCCTCAAACTGTCTCGTATCCTTTTCCACACTGATTTTCTTTTGCCGACTGCCTCCACTGGTTCCTCTGACAATTTTTCAGAGGAACTCTGAAAAATATTAATTTGATTAATACTGTCTGTCACTTTGATGGGTTCGGGATCACTCACTTCTACAACATCTTTTACCTCCTTGGGAGATGCATGAGGAACATCAATGTCCTCTGACAGGGTTTCCTCTAAGAGACGGAATGATTCATGGCTGCAGGGTCAGAAATGGCAGGGGTCGTGTCTTTCTCATTTTCTTCTTGACACTTTGCCACAGTTTGTCCTGAAGGTCCGAATTCGTCTCCATCTTGAAGTTCAGTTTTCATATTTTCCTGCTCTGTTTTGCAATTAAGCTCACATCCAAAGTGCAGTTGTTGGAAGGCAGTCAGTTCTTTTTGAAGATTTTCCTTCTCAGCTTCAAGCTCGTTGATTTTTTGTGAAGAAGCTTCCATCTCTTTATCTACGTTCTGCTTAAATATGTCCGCCTGCTGCATTAGACCAGAAACATGTCCTTTGTGTCTGGCTTTAAGTCCCTCGTAAGAAATTGTTGCCAGGTCCAGAAGACATAGAAGATGGTTGATTGTCTTAGATGATTCTTGTTCCAGGAAAGAGAACTCTTCTGTCTTTCTCTGATCTAGATCGTCCTTTTCTGCTCTGAGTGTATTGATAAGCTCAAGGTCATTCTTGGCTTTTTAAAATGAACTTCTTTCACACGAGTCATTTCAAGCTGATAATCCTCGTTTTGCTGTCTAAGGGCAGAAACATCTGCTTCATACTGTCACTTTAGGTGTCGCTATGACCTCTTCATCTTCTCCAGCTCGCTCTGCAGATATTTCTCATTGTCGTCGTCATAGATCAGCTGCATTTCAACCCACAGTTTCCTCTTGGATTTGGCTTGAAGCTCCTCGTAGCAAGGCTTGATGTGGTCCAGCTCCTGTTGGAGAGCGTTATTTTTTTCTTTCTCTGCCTTAATCTGTGTCATGAACTCTTCCTCGTTGAGCAGTGACTGACTCGTTATGATGGCGACGTAAAAAGCAAAAAACGAGCAAAATTTCCAACTGCCGAAACGTAGAGTGTAACTGACACCAACTGCCGCTCCGTTAGTGTGGAATTAAGTAGATTTTTGACCCCAAAACAATTTTGAAATCGCCGTCACGCCCACAAATATCGCCCTATCGGTATCAAACTCGGTCATGACATTGATACGCATGCCTGCTCCCGTAAAATGTTTTCGAAATTTCTCTAGGGCTTAGGGTTTTCTGTCAAGGTGCTTCAGAGTGAAATCATGCGCCAGGATAACTGACAAATCTCCCAGATTCACTTCCATGTATTTCTGAAAAATGTCTGAGCTCTGCACACACCGTCTTTGTCTCATCACTGCAATTACTGTGAGTGAGCTACAAATATGAATCGCAGTACTATGGGAGACGACAAATAGCCCTTTCATACGCTTCAAACAGTTTTCCAATACGTCTCTCGGTTCCTGAACGGCAAGGAGTTGTTCGGACTGCTTTTTCCATATAAACTGACTGGGTGTCTCACAAAGATAGAATTCTTTCTCCACCTCTCTGTCTCACACACACATGAAAGTTAGCAGAGGATTGATAACCATAGCAACGGAACACAGGAGGGGATTGGCTGCTGGTTAGGACTACAAATACGCATCACTGTAGTTCTAATCAATACTCAGTTAAAACAGAGGGCTGAGCTGCCATTTAGAGCTACTGGCTGTTTTCGCCAGTATATAACTTATTTAACCCAAACACTGTTACTCATTGGATTAGTGTAGCCCTTTAAAAGGAAGCTTACTAAAAATTTCAAAATAAAAGCCTGAATATTCCTGTCAGCTCTTTTGGAAAAACTAACTACTTCAAACTATTAAAATTCTGTCTCTCCCTCTCTGTCTCACACACATGACAGTTGAGCTGCTCTTTAGAACTACAATGATTGAAGGTTAGGACTACAACATGGCGGACACTCAGTGCCTACAAAAGAGGTCTGAGCTAAATGTCAGAACTACAACATGGTGGAACTGTCAGTTACTACAGAGGAGGACTGAGCTGGCATATAGAACTACTTGTGATTTGGGCTTTTTATAACTGATTTTACCCAACCATTGTTACACATGGGTTTAGTGTGGCCATTTAAAATAAAGCTTACTGAAAATTTCAAAATAAAAGCCTTGACAATTTCTACATCAGGTAATTGCTCTTTTGGGCATTCTATAACTGATTTTAACCAACCATTGTTACACATGGGATTAGTGTGGCCATTTAAAATTAAGTTTACTGAAAATTTCAAAATAAAAGCCTTAATACTCCCCCCTGGTTCGAGCACTGCCATAGGCGGTGCAATAATATTAGCCTGTATTATCTTTCTCTCTTAGGTTAGTGCGCTGCCTTGCGTAGCAAGGCAGTATATTAACATTAGCACAAACATTAGCATTTCACTGCCCCCCACGAGTGCACCTGACCTGTGTTAAGAAAAATGATTATTTTTTAATGCTTAATACAGTTAGTCTTGCGACATGTGTAAAGGGATGCCCAACGCCAGTGACGTGCGGTGAGGTTCATAGCTGGTGAGGCACTGACGTCATCAGAATCAGATTTGCAAATAGATGCATAGATTGACAGCAGTTTACAGGTTATGTTTCACTTCTGCATCCTTACACATACAAACTGTAGCTCACAAAACACACATTTTCTTAAAAAACAAAACAAAATAAATGTTATTACTGTCTTACCTTTACTTATAAATGAAGTCCATGCGTCGCTCCTTCTGCACAAAAACATCCGTCACTTTGCGATAGAAGTCCTCCTTATCTTCCTTCAGTTTTAAAAGTCTCTCTTCCACTTGAGAAAACTTTTTTAGTGTTGTAATGTAGTCATCCATGTCGAAAGTCGGGATAAGCGAGAGGAAAAAAATCACTATCTCTATTATAATCTATCGCTGCACTTGACTTGCTTCCCGAATCGTTTAGCCTAGCTCGCTGTCACTTACTCGGCAGTTGAGGAGTGAACAAGACGAACGTCTGGGATCTTGAGCGCCCCCTGCCATGAGGCAAGAGAACTGCCTGCCTCACCTCGAACCTGTTCTCTGCCGTTTATAATCGCTCATTACACGAAACACGTTACACAAACACAGTTGGTGACAAAAAGCACTGTACATTATATACATAAGCTAAATTATTGGAAATAAGTTCACATATTAAATTTGTTTAAACCATTTTATTGACGCCGTACAGCAACATGCTCTCTCCGCTTAGCAGCCAGCGCAGAGCCAGGGGTTGCGCAATCCAAGGTGAGGCAGAGCTCGCTGCTGCCTCACCGGCATCGCTTCCAGGCATTTGAATGGGAAAATAAGAAAATTCAGCGATTTTGAACAAATAAAAATCGAAATTGGTGAAGCTACATGAAAAATAAATATTTTTTAGTACAAACCACCGGATGAATATAACAATTTAAATTACTTTATGATTATATATTTTCTTTCTTTCCATGATGGCTGGTGAGGCACTGCCTCACCTGCCTCCCCTGACCGCACGTCACTGCCCAACGCTCTTGTTTGGAACAGTTTTCTGTTGAGCAGGGGGAAGCAGGGCCTTTTCCTCCCCCGCTGACAGACAGAGCAATAAAATTTACATTCCGATAGAGCAGGAGACTCTTTGGCGCCTCTCCCCGTACCTGGCACGGCCCAAGACGAAGTGGTCCCCCCCCCTTTTTTTGCTTGGACAAAAAACAGACACCTTTGCCACAATGAGGGGAGTTTTTTCAAGTTCTCTGAGGGCTGAGGGAGTTTCTAATTGGTCAAAGAACGGAGCGCCTTGACTGCATATATTAAATTGAAGGAACACCCACTGACTATAAAATTTGGGTCAATGCTGAGATAGAGAGAGAGAGCGCGGCCGCTATTTTTGCTTTTTTGTATTTGTTTTGTGTTTGTCTGTTTTCCCCCTTGTGTGTTTTTTATTTTCATGAGAAAATGCATATCTCTGTTCCTCTGCAGCTTTGTTGTCGATTGCTTTGTATGAAATTAAACTCTGTGATCTGTGACGTCAACACGTTTTGTTGTTGTTTCGTTTTACCAGCACGCGGTCGCTGCACGTCGCCCACGGAGAGCGTCACTCGCCGATCCCGGGCAAAATTAAAAGAGGAAGAAGGAGCCAAACGTTTTGTCCAAAGCTAGCATTAAATGATCCTCTTTTTTAATAATTGTCAAGAAAACATTCTAATGATACCCCACATGCTACTGACAGCATTTAGGCTTACATTAGCATT
Source organism: Xiphophorus maculatus (assembly GCF_002775205.1). Lineage (NCBI taxonomy): Eukaryota > Metazoa > Chordata > Actinopteri > Cyprinodontiformes > Poeciliidae > Xiphophorus > Xiphophorus maculatus. Next base: position 24,481,854 of record NC_036452.1, on the reverse strand, counting down.
TGGCTAATTTTAGCTTATACACTAATTTCAACATACTGAATTGTGCAAGTCCAGGTTCGTCAACATGCTTGTTACTCTTCACATGCTATTGATTACATTCCACCTTTTTTAGCATTGATGCTAATTTTTAGCATCAGAACGCTGGGTCCAAACCGACTGGCACACCTTGGCAGGCCCCAGTTAAATTTCTTCAGGAATTTTCTAGTTTGAAAATTGTTGTGCTGGACTGAGAGACGGTGAGGCACAGTGGTGCAGAATCAGAGCCTGCGAAGGCAGCCATTTCTATCGTAAAAAAACCCAAAACGGAATAACACTTTGTCAGAGAACATTTCTGAGCACAAGGCTTGTTTTATGGCTTTATATTGTCAACAGCCATTCTGAGATCAGAAAAAGCCTGCAGCAGATTTCCATTTGTGCTTCTGACTCTGGGTGATTCTATATTGCTGATGGCCAAGAGTGACAGCGATGATAAATCAGCAGTGAATATGTGCAATTAACAGCTCTTGAGCAGAATATGTAATTATTTCAAAGTATTGTTGAATTGCAACGGTTCCCTGGCTCAGGCCTTCCTTTTCCATTAAAGTTTCTTTTATTACGCTGATTTGCAGAAAAAAACATTTCATTCTGATTGTTTGGCATGAATTTTTATTTCTGTTATTCAACCCGTCACTGTTCATTGTTCATCTTTTTTTTTAAAAAAAAAAAACACCACTGTGACTGTGACCACATGGCTCAGACGCCTTCAATGAAAAGTACATCTTCCTCTCTGCCCGACAGGGTTTGAGTGGAACAACATTGCCCTCTTGTGGATTTCTGTAAATTAGTAATACAGGAAAAAAAACATCTGCTCAGAGCACATTGTTATTTATACCTCCACGAATCCCTTTCCTTTAACCTTGTTTCACTTCAACTGTTGACTCTTTTGAAACAGTTATGGGCTTTTAACACTGTTTAGATGAAGTAGGAGGGGGAATTAACAAAGATGAAAGAGAGTGAAGGGAATTCTGCAGCCTTGTAGTTTGTGTCACAATCAGCAGTTAATGTTTAGACATACAACAGTTTTAGTGTTCTGATGTTTGGGTGAGAACCTGATGCTCTTCCAGGCGGCTCCAATGTAAACTTTAACTATAAACGCCATACTGCTGTCTTGGCTCAAAAACGCGCTCAACCCGAACTGTTAAAGCAACTATAACTCAGCCAAGACACTGAAAATGGGAGGTTTCCAAACAAATCATGTAGACTTGAGTTCTCATACACTGCTTTCACATTCTGTCTTAATTTTGTTTATTACATAGTGATATGATATGTAATGATTTTGACATTGACATTAATTTATCTATGTCCTTAAAATAAAAACCCTCAACATTGAAGGAAATTGCAGGCTTTATGACAATGACAATAGAAAAAAAATCTTAACAAAACATCTAAATAAAACACAGGTTTCAACCTCAATATTTAAGTGAGGTTCTATAAAACATTACAGTAATAGATCCTTTATCTGTAGTAAAAAGATTGATTTTCTTGAAAATGTGGATTCATTTATCCTGATCTACATTTTTTTAACTGACAAGCAGTTTAAAACTAAAGATGTTAATAAAATGGTATACTTTACCATGTTAGTGAACATTAACAGACTGAGATGTCTAAATAGCTAACGCCAGCTACAGATGGTGTCGCTAGCGGTTAGCTTCCACCATCCTCACTTCTCTTCATTTTCAAGACGTTAGGAGTCATATGAAATTTTTCGACCACAGCCAAGGGAACTATAATTCACAATAATTTCATAGAAACTCATTTCTAAATACTAAAACCAAGAGAACAGAACAATTATACTTTTACAATGTATCAATCATTAATATCCCTGATTTTAATCACGAACAAAAGAATAAAAAAAAATTGTTAAGCACACAAAATAATTTAAAAAAGAGCATCATGCCTTTACACCCTAATGCCAACAGAACTGTACTTCAAAGTAAACCAGGGCCTGAATTCCAAACCCATATTATTCTTTTAGACAGTTGGTTCAGCCTTGAACCACAGAGAAATATCAACAATTCTTTTCACTTTCACCACTTACAAGCTTACTTACGGTACGATTACTTTTACATGTAAATTACAAGCATTCCATCAGAAAAAACACTGACTGATAGAAAAAAAGTGCAAAATAATTCCCATTATAAAGTTGAAACATGGGTCATGTCACTGAGAATAAATGTGTCAGGTAAAATCTTGTAAGGTACAAACTGAGTCAGCATGAAAACAAACAGCTTCAAGTGTCAACAGCAGGATGAAAAAGAAAAACTCCTCACTTCATATGGATTTTGATGTATTCAAGCAGTGCAAACTGGCAGGGACATAACCGCACTAAACAGCAGAAACAATAAAGGCCATTCAAACAATTGGTAAACTTTCAGTTCACAGCGAGATATCTTAGAGAAAGATTTACCAGACGATATATAGGACATCTAATATTAAGCATGAGAGGATTTTATTTATTGATTTTTTTTTTACTTTCTAAATCATAATTAGAAATCTTACTGACATCCTGGCACATTTTAAAACTGGAATCTCAGTTACATCTGAGCTCTTCCAATTCAATATTTCAGTTTTAACCCAGAATGCATTCAATGCAAACTTCCACCCAGACTGAAGGGGGTGAACTTCTGAGCCTGCTGAGCTCCGATCTCTGCCACGTACAAAGCTCCGGCCTTTAGATCCAGATCAACCAGGTGGGGCTTCACATCTTCCGCCAGCTGGATGACACTTGCCACTTTGCACTGACCAATTAACCCAACAGGTGGTGCATCCAGCAGTGTAATCTGATTGGTGTTTAGCTGTACAACAACAAAATATTTTTTGTCTGGAGTCAGGCGAACAGAGTAGGGTGCATCCTCTGTGAAGCAGCTGCCCCATGTGCCCAGCCAGTCCCCTGTAATGGAGTTAAACACCTGGATCCTTTTGTTGCCCCTGTCAGCCACCCACACTCTCTGGGCACTATCCACCGTCACGCTGTGAGGAATGTAGAACTGAGCCAGGCCTTGTCCTTTCTCTGCATGCATCCACAACACTTTCTGGTCCTTAGAGAGCTTGATGAGGCGGTTGTTCATGCCTCCATCACCGTCCACAATATACATTTCCCCAGATTCATGGACAAAAATCTCAGCTGGCTGGTCAAACTGCAGAGGGTCCAACCCAGAACCTGCTTTACCTGGAGTCCCAAGCACCTGACACATGCAAGAAAAGATTATAAAACAATGTTGAGTGACAGAGAATGTTTCTGTGTTAAAATCCTGTTTCTGGCACTAAAGAACAATCTAAAAGGAGCATTTACCTGCAAAAGCTTTCCTGATGGGGAGTACTGTTTGATGGAATGGCCATACGGACCGTCCCCCACATCAGTGATCCAAATGGTGGGATCTTTGGAGGATGCGTCTGCTAAAACCATCCCATGAGGCATCTCCAGAGTGGTTGTGTTCCATGACATGAGAAACTCTCCTTCTGTGGTGAAGACCAGCACCTTGGGGACATTAGCTCCTGGAGAAAAGCAAAAGTCAACATTGACTCAGATAACTAGAAACACGTCTAAAAATGAAAAAAAGATGGCGCAGCTAGGAACCAATAAACCAATAAAGATCATTTCAAAAAGCTATTGTTGTTTTTGGTGCATCACACAGAATCATCAAAGTTACTTCAGTCAAAGAGGACAACAAATTCTAATTTTTTCAACATCTTAGTCTGTGAATGGTCCTTGTTCCCAGTTTGAAAGAACCTGGATGTTTTGCTGATCCGCCTTCTCAGGCTTGTGAGGCATCTGTTTTCTGGCTCTTGTTGAAGCACATTCCTGAAAACTAACAAATCTGCACTGCAGGTTGTTTGCTGAGTTTAAACGCCTGTGGAAGGCTTCAGATAGAATTGGTGAGACCATGTCAATATGATAAATAAACAGTGAAGTTTTCAACCCCTGGGCACCTTTTGCAAATATGTTTTCTTTTCACTCTTGCTGTCATCACTGGTAAATAAACAAATAGCTGGAACAGAGCAATGTTCTGCAAAAGACAGCTGCATTTTCCCCGTTTAGCTAAGTTTGGCTTACTCAGCTGATTAATCTGATCTCAGGTTTCCATCAATGTTTACATTGATATCAACTAAATAAAAACATTAATATTTGTCACCAGCTAAATAACATTATTGGGGGGGGGATATTTCCAGATTAGTAGATTAGACCCACGATAATCACCTTTGTGACATTTGCTGCTGATAAATGTTTTGTTTGCGCGCCCAAACATACACAGTGTCTCATTAACCAAGGTGTGTACCTCTCTGTGCTACGTACACCACCGCCGCATACTGGTTGACAGCCACACAGAACACCTCTCCGGTGAAGATCTCCGGGTTATTGGGCCAGCCCAGGTCCAGCTTGTACAGCGGTCTCCCCATCAGCTGGTAGTCATGTCTCAGGCTGGAGCTGCTCCGGCGCAGCCCGCCGCCGCTGCTACCGTTGTACAGCAGCGTCACGAACAGGATTATTGACACCATACCTGAAGCTATCAGGCACCAATGGCTTCTCTTCTTTATCAACATTTGCTGCCTCGCTGTGTCTGGAACTAGAATCTGTTTCAAATCGACGAGGACACAGAGCGGAAACACAAATAAAAACTCTTCTAACGATTAATAAAATGCACGATAAAGTCCCGTGTGGATGTCAATCAGTAGGTCAATAACAGTAGTCACTTCCTGGACTCATTTGGTGCGTTCTCTTCATGCTCGTAAATTGGATTACCGAGTTACCAGTTGGAAAAGGAATTAGAATGCGCCATGAAGTTGAAACCGACCTTTAAAGTCGATACAAGAATTTACGAATTCAGTATGGCCGCTCCCATATAATGTCGAGAAAGTTGTAGGTTGGTTTATAGGACGTTATTGGCATTGTATTGCTTTCAGGATTAGCAATTTCGCAGCGCTCAACTAAGACTTCCGAGAAAACTTGAATGCATCACCAGGCGAACACACATGTAGTTCCGGTTTGAACATGACAAAACTAAATCACATGACAAAACTAAAACGCTGACCAAAATGCGATTAATGTTTTAGGATAAAGTTTTAGTATGTATTAATAGCAGAATTCAACACTTAATGTTAATATTATTTTATAGTATATTATTTAATATGATAAAATATATCAGAAAAATTTCTTCTGCTTTTTTGTAGATGCTGAAAGCTGTGGGCAGTACATGTCATTAAGTATACTCAACTTAATGACAAGGTATATTTCTAAAGTATATATATAAAGTACTTTATACAAGTATACTGAAAGTAATCTTCTAAACATATGTTTAGTTTTCTACTGCCCTTTTTAACATTGTTAGGGTAAGTGTAATGGGCATGGATGTTGGGCGTATGACCTTTAACACCATGAGGGACATGCCAGGAAAGGAGCTGTCAATCTGCATAGAACTTCCATTGCACTTGTGTCAGTACATTCATTTTTCTATCAAGGTTTGTTCTTGACTGTTTTGGTTTGTAAATGCAAAGTATTGATATTTATGTGTTGCCTCACACTGAGTACATCTATCCACTGATTCATCACCACAGCAGTTTTTAATGGTGGTTTCTGTGATTGACATTCTGAGCTCATCACCAGAACTTTCCTCTTTCCTCTTTTGTTGGAGTGTGTGGGAAATCAAAGGTGTTTGGCATGTAGTCAGAGTCGTTTATATATATGTACATATTGAAAGACATTTCGTTGCAAGGCACCAATAATAATAAAATGAATAAGTAATAATAAAAGAATCAATATGAATATAAACAATAAAAAAATATTAATGGGGGTTTACTAGTCCTATGGCATGAGGGATGTTGTGGAATCTGATTGTTCTGCATTTGAAGCTGCTGAATCTTTTCCCAGAGGGCAGCAGGGAGAACAAACCATGCTGAGGGTGGAAGGGGTCTTTTGTATTTCTCCTTGCTTTGGACAGGCAGCGTCTGCCAGCAGTGTCAAGGATGGAGGAAGCTCAGTCCCAGTGATTCTCACCACTCTCTCTATACTTTGCCAGTCAGAGGTGTTACACACTCCAAACCATACAGAGATGTTGCTGGCCTCTCTATTGTCCCTCCATAAAAAGGAGTGAGACTTAGAAAAACAGAGAAGCATAATAAAGTAACTCCAGTACAATGACGTGCATGTGAATATATCAGTAAAGATTAGCAGGTGTTGCATGTAACTGAGATATCAGCAAGTGTGCACTACAAATCCGTTCATACGGATCTTCAGGACAAACTCTTTTTCTGGTCCAAGAATCATATCGTTTGTGGTCATGAGTTAAAATCCTGTAGAACCACACTACAGCCAACAGGTGTTCTAACTATCATTCCTTCCCTAGAACGTAATGATACCAGCGAGTTGTTTTGCCATACAAAAAATGGCGCCTTGTGTTCGCTCACCCGCGATTTTGCCTATTGCGCGTGCGCCTCTTGCCACGTCTGAATTGACTGCTTGTCACGTCACGACGGTTTGCTGTACCTCTGAGTGCTACGAGGGCAACTGAGCTTCCTCGACTGTAATTAATTTCTTTGTGTTTATTATACATTTGATATATTTGTATTGCTGTGCGAATGACACTCCCAGAAGCTCAGAGGCACAGTACATGTAGAGTAAACCATCGACGAAGCGACACCATGGAGGTCGTGGACAGTCCGCTGAACCTGGTAAGTTCCCATCTTGATGTTGCAATAACAAGCTAATGTAAAGGAGTCCGTGTTAGCTTGGTGAATGTTAACTGACCGACACGGTGTCTGCCGAATAGGTTTTAAATGCCTACGCAGTGCCTTACAAGGACTTACTGTACAGTGCTTACTGTACTATCGTGTTTGTTTCGGTTGTGGGTCAAGTATACTGCTTGTATGGGCATATTTGCTATTATAGTAGCAATATTTGTCCATACGTTGACCCTCGACTAATTGTCGCACACGTCTAATGTTTTTGTGTCATTAAACGACTTCAATCTTTTTCCTATCAGGCAACGACAGGGAAGAAAACCAATTATGTGAGCTGCTAAATACAGTCACAGCGGTTTGGATTTCTGATATGCCAATGTTTATGAGGAGTGATGGGAACTTATTTATTTCTCTTTTTTTCTATGGATAACAACGAGGGACAAAAATACTTAATGAGAAATTCCTCGAGAACGGCATTTTTATTTAGCTTTATTTTCACAAATGTTAGTTGTGACATATCAATGAAACATTAGGTAATAATTTAACCTTGTTGAGCTCTTGCATATGTTAGGTCAGCGGGTGCCCAGTCCTCCAAAGCTACCACCCAAATCCAACACACCCGAATCAAGTGAATGACTTGTACATCTGCAGAGCCATATGATTCAGCTGTGTAGAAGGAGCTACGGCATCTAGGACCGTAGCTCTGGAAAAAATCTATATGTCAGAAGGACTTACCCAGTCTGTGCTGTGTGAGGGAGGATTTCCTCAGAATTCACCTCTCTCAAGTTGCCAGCTGCATTGTGCTATTAATTATCACCATAGTAACACTTTAGCAGGGTGACCAAACGTCCGTATTTCCAGGGACATGTCCGTATTTCACGTCCTGTCCCGGGGGTCCCGGGTATTTTTTAGAAAGTGAGGAAATGTCCTGTTTTT